>NC_081300.1:44152083-44461166 GCF_030435805.1 Mustela lutreola
AGACCCTACCAAAAAGGAGAATTTCAGACCAATATCACTGATGAATATGGATGCTAAGATTCTCAACAAGATCCTAGCAAACAGGATCCAACAGCACATTAAAAAGATTATCCACCATGACCAGGTGGGATTCATCCCTGGGCTACAAGGATGGTTCAACATTCGCAAATCAATCAATGTGATAGAACAAATTAATAAGAGAAGAGAGAAGAACCACATGGTCCTCTCAGTTGATGCAGAAAAAGCATTTGACAAAATCCAGCATCTGTTCCTGATTAAAATGCTTCAGGGAACATTCCTGAACTTCATAAAATCTATCTATGAAAGACCCACAGGAAATATCATCCTCATGAGAAAAAGCTTGCAGCCTTCCCATTGAGATCAGGAACACGACAAGGATGCCCACTCTCACCACTCTTGTTCAACATAGTATTAGAAGTCCTAGCAACAGCAATCAGACAACAAAGAGAAATAAAAGGTATCCAAATTGGTAATGAAGAAGTCAAACTCTCTTTCTTTGCAGATGACATGATTCTTTATATGGAAAACCCAAAAGACTCCACCCCCAAACTACTAGAACTCATACAACATTTCAGCAATGTGGCAGAGTACAAAGTCAATGTGCAGAAATCAGTGGCTTTCTTATACACTAATAATGAAAATAGAGAAAGGGAAATTAGAGAATCGATTCCATTTACTATAGCACCAAGAACCATAGGATACCTGGGAATAAACCTAACCAAAGAGGTAAAGGATCTGTACTTGAGGAACTACAGAACACTCATGAAAGAAATTGAAGAAGACACAAAAAGATGGAAGACCATTCCATGCTCTTGGATCAGAAGAATAAACATTGTTAAAATGTCTATACCACCTAGAGAAATCTATACTTTTAATGCTATTCTGATCAAAATTCCACTGGTATTCTTCAAAGAGCTGGAGCAAATAATCCTAAAATTTGTATGGAATCAGAAGAGACGCCGAATAGCTAAGGAAATGTTGATAAACAAAAATAAAATGGAGGGCATCACGTTACCTGATTTCAAGCTTTACTACAAAGCTGTGATCACCAAGACAGCATGGTACTGTCTTAAAAACAGACACATAGACCAGTGGAACAGAGTAGAGATCCCAGATATGGACCCTCAACTCTATGGTCAAATAATCTTCGACAAAACAGGAAAAAATATACAGTGGAAAAAAGACAGTTTCTTCAATAAATGGTGCTGGGAAAACTCGGCAGCTATATGTAGAAGAATGAAACTGGACCATTCTCTTACACTGTACACAAAGATAAACTCAAAATGGATAAAAGACTTCATTGTGAGACAGGAATCCATCAGAATCCTAGAGGAGAACATAGGCAGTAATCTCTTCGATATCAGCCACAGCAACTTCTTTCAAAATATGTCTCCAAAGGCAAAGGAAACAAAAGTGAAGATGAACTTTTGGGACTTCATCAAAATCAAAAGCTTCTGCACAGCAAAGGAAATAGTCAAGAAAACAAAGAGGCAACCCACTGAATGGGAGAAGATATTTGCAAATGACAGTACAGACAAAAGGTTGATATCCAGGATCTATAATGAACTTCTCAAACTCAACACACACAAACAGACAATCATATAAAAAAATGGGCAGAAGATATGAACAGACACTTCTCCAATGAAGACATATAAATGGCTATCAGACACATGAAAAAATGTTCATCATCACCAGCCATCCGGGAGATTCAAATTAAAACTACATTGAGATATCACCTTACACCAGTTAAGAATGGCCAAAATTAGCAAGACAAGAAACAACATGTGTTGGAGGGGATGTGGAGAAAGGGGAACCCTCTTACACTGTTGGTGGGAATGCAAGTTGGTGCAGCCACTTTGGAGAACAGTGTGGAGATTCCTCAAGAAATTAAAAATAGAACTTCCCTATGACCCTGCCATTGCACTCCTGGGTATTTACCCCAACGATACAGATGTAGTGAAAAGAAGGGCCATCTGTACCCCAATGTTTATAGCAGCAATGGCCATGGTCGCCACACTGTGGAAAGAACCAAGATGCCCTTCAACGGACGAACGGATAAGGAAGATGTGATCCATATACACTATGGAGTATTATGCCTCCATCAGAAAGGATGAATACCCAACTTTTGTAGCAACATGGACGGGACTGGAAGAGATTATGCTGAGTGAAATAAGTCAAGCAGAGAGAGTCAATTATCATATGGTTTCACTTATTTGTGGAGCATAACAAATAGCATGGAGGACATGGGGAGTTAGAGAGGAGAAGGGAGTTGGGGGAAATTGGAAGGGGAGGTGAACCATGAGAGACTATGGACTCTGAAAAACAATCTGAGAGTTTTGAAGTGGCAGGGGGGTGGGAGGTTGGGGTACCAGGTGGTGGGTATTAGAGAGAGCATGGATTGCATGGAGCACTGGGTGTGGTGCAAAAATAATGAATACTTTTATGCTGAAAATAAAAAATAAATTAAAAAAAAAGAATCATACTGATTTTTATTTTATTGTGGGCTTGAAAGTAGTGAATTAAGATTTAAGATCTATTGAGAATATAATATTCAACATTTCTTTTTATTTTTATTATAACTCTAATAGTTTCCTGTTGCTTCCATCTTGAACATGAAGAGATAGAAATAAAAAAAAGAGATAATTGGCCCAGATCATATCATTATAAAGGGAAAGAATGAGGATCTCAATGAGATCCTCATTTTACTTGGCAATGTTAAGTCCTAACAATTAGTACTCAAAACATACAAATGACAGCCTTATGGAGTGCTTTCTTCTTTAGATTTTTCTGCCCAGATCCAAATCTTCTTGAGTCACCCATTATTTTAATATGCAATATTTAATATGCACCCATTATTTTAATATGCAATTTAAATATTTTAATGAACAAACTCTTTCCTCATCCAATATAAAGTCCAATATTCACTACCCATTCCCCCAAGCGGCATATAATTTCTTGTGGTCTCAGCATCCATTTCTTCTTCTTACTCCTACTCCATGTTTTATCTTCCAGAACAAAACACTCTCCAGCTTATATGAGTCCAAATATGGTTCATATGTCAGCCTCATACATCATTGTGCTTCACCAATTTTTGTTGGTTTGGGGGCACCTAATAGAATGGGGTTCAGCTCAGCACAGAATTGGAAGCAATTTAATATTGAAGGTAGTCATTGTGGTTCCAAACATCTGTTGGCCATTTCCTAAAATGAGATTTCTTACTGGCTGTATCTTTCTTTAGGATCCAACTGATCACATATTCCTGTATTCATTGGGTCCCTTCCTCCCTTTTTAGACCATTCTTCCCTTTACTTTTTTTCAGGATCATTTAACCTCTCAAATAAAAAGAAATAAAAATAAAAATTAAATTAAATTAAAATTAAAAAAATTTTTTTAAAAACAGCTCCACATTTCCTCTTATTTCATTATGCCAAAAAATCCACCTTTTCTTTTTTCCACACTCCCTCGGACTATCGCAGGAGTCTCACCTTTGAAGCCACCAGGGAATTTTCCTAAAGAACCCCTTTCCCTGAAGATGGCATTCTGCCACTTCCTTCGAAGGCAGAAAGTTGCTACCATTTGTTTTGTCTTTAATAACAAATTTTATTTCTCGTTACATTAGTACTTTTAATACACATCTATTTTCACATTGTAGTTATGAAAGATAGCAGAATGACAAACATAACATCTACAATTCTTTGTTTTTTAGAATTAAAGCAACAACAACACCACCCAAACACCCTTGCTTTCCTTGGAAAACAGACCTACCTCAGCCTGGCTGGGAAGTGTTCTTAAGAGGCAAACTTCCTTAATATGTTTGTGTTCTGATTCCATTACGTGGAATTACACAGGCTTCAGGATGACATGTGAAGATGTTTATTGAAAAGTTTTCTGTCGCTTCAACACAGGAAGAAAAGTTCAGCTGGTGACTCTTCTTTCTCTCCCTCCAAGTTTTTACTTTTAGAGTCTTTATTTGTATGTAATCAAAACGAAACATCTTGTCAGGGGATACATATTCCCAGTCCCTGGTAGGGAGGTGGTATGCAGTGCTTGAAATGTTTGAGATGACAAATAGCCCAGCAGGTCTGGCCTCTTCTTCTCCCGCCCTGAGCTGCTGGCCATCTATTTCAAATTGGGTGTGCATTGTAGGGTGAAGCGTGTACCAAGGAGTGCCAACCTCCCCCCGAGCAGTGTCTTACTGAATACAGGATTAAGTGAAAGTCTCTGGGGGCTAGCCAGAGAATGAGGTGCCCAACAACACCAGAGGCTTGATGAGCTTAATAGAAGAGACCGCCACATTCCGTACCTCTTTCAAATGTTTACAGTGTCACATGCAATTCTGTCAAATATTTCTGAAAGGGAAAAAAATGAAAATATGCACCAACCATATTTCACCCCATGGAGGCATCATTTGGATGCCAAGAACAAAATCTTGATTTTGAAGTATCTTGAGTTGAAGATAACCTTGCTTTTTTTTTTAAAGCCCAAAGAGTACTTTCCATCTCTCTCCCTCTCTCCGTCTCTCGCTTTTTCTCTCTCTCTCTCTGTCTCATACACACACACACACACACACACACACACACACGTCCCTGCTCTGAATAGTAGGCAACAGAGTGCTATGTGCCTGCGTTAATCATGGTGGTGTCTGAATGGGTAGATACTGCTGGAAGCCAGAGATAGCAACCGGGAACTCCATCATGCTGACTCGGTGAAAATGATGACAAAGCTAATAACCTACATTTTTTTTTATCCCCCACTGTAAGTCTTAGCTACTCCAACTGTGTGATCTGGATTTTGTAACATTATTCTTCACCCTTTGAAATGACTCTTTTCTGTATATATCTAGTCTCACTTTTCTAGGGTTTCCTACCAGCTTCTCAAGAAGTAAGGTCAACCTGTCATTAACACTCAGTCTTGATTTTCTTTCCAAAATATTTGACCATGTCACAACAGTTTAAAATGTATGTGTGTGTATGTGTGTGTGTGTGTGTGTGTATAATCAAGCAAAGAGTATTCCGTAGATTTTCAGGGTTATGGAAGCAATCTCTTAGGTGTTCCTAGCTGTATAAATGGGTCATATGCATGTGAGATTGACATTGCCTCCTTCCAGAGCTACCCCAGAAAAAATGGAAAGCAATGCTGTGAGGGTCTATAACCCTTCTGGCCTCCCTCCTCCCACCCTCACTCATATTTAAACACAGTTGTTTCAACTGAAGGACAAAACTAAAATTAAAAAAATATATATATATACATATATATGTATGCAAATCACCTCATAATTTTTTTTTAATCTGTAGCAAATAGTGAATTGGGGAATTTAAAATCAAAGTGACAGATTTGGGCTATCTACACAGCCAGTTCAGATAATTTTATGTAAAAAAAAAAAAACCTTGTATTTTGCACAACAAAGGAAAAAGAATAGAATTCACCCATTTCTGAAAGACTTCAGAGTACATTTTTTACAAATGACAGTGGATCATCTCTATCCTATAATACCGTAAGACAAAGAAAGGCTAACCCTGACCCATTTACTTTATTTACTTTATGACAGTACAGTATTTTATTTAGAGTTTTTCAATTTTTTACTCCATAAATAAGTTTAACAATGATCCACTTATAATGAAATTTGATTGAATTTTATTTATATTTCACCTCTTTAGAATAAGCATTGCTAAGTGTTTTTGAGGTAGGAAACTGGAGATGGCACAAAGAAAAAGAAGAACTTAAGTCAATCTCTGTCTCTCAATTTCATACAGAAAATAAGCCTCCATCACAGAAAATCTAGGAAATATATGTGGTAAACAATGAGATATTTGAAAGTTCTGGGTTCAATTCCAGGATCTAACACTTCCTGGGTTATCTTGGGCGAGGTCACCTTTCTGAGCTTCTGTTGTTTTCTCATTTATAAACTGTGGATAAAATACCTTCCCCTTCCTTTCCTTTGACTAGCTTGAGAATCCTGTGAGGCAATATATGCATGCCCGTCGTTTCTGGCATCCTTAGAGTAACAGCCTTTGTTGTCTGTGTCATGACAGACCTACCCTGTAGTTGCTGGGCTTGGAGCAAGAGAACCAGTAGAGGCCACCTTTCCTTTCTACCTCCATCATGTCCCGTCCTGCACTGTGAGGAGCTTCATGTACACGCACTGGAACCCATCTGCACACACATCCAAGCCCCAGGCATCCTTTGCACACCCTGTAATGCCCCCCACCGATGATTCAGGCTGTTCCGGTGTACCCACATCTTGAGATCTGATCTGGGAAGAAGGCCCATGTAGACCCTGCCCTGCCTTGGGGCTGATTGGCCAGGAAATTCTGGTATCCCAGGTACTCAGTGCATGGTCTAGGTAAGAAAGGGCAAGCACCATGGCCCTCCTCCCTCTAGGTGGAGGGGATGTGTCTGGAAGATTGGAAGAGTGGACCTTCTCAATGCAGCCCCTGGCTGGCGAATACTCTAGACCGCTTAGTGCCTGGGACCATCTTAAAGGTAATGCTCTTTCCTTCAGGCTTAATTTTTCGTTTATTTAGCATAGCACATTGAGCTAAATAATTATTTAACATTCTCAGTTTATTTGACATAGTATTTATTTATTTGGCATAATATTTATTTTGCAGTTAGACTGTGTGGAATATCGGATGCTTTCAGCTACAAGTGACTAAAAGGTCTAGCTTTTAAAAAGAGTTGGAGGGGGAGGGATAAACAACCCGTAACAAGGAACTCTGAGGTGGGGTGGGTCCGTGGGAGCTTGGAGCCTCAGTGACATTCTCCTGAGGTATGCGCCCTTTGTCACCCTTGCAGTATCTTGGCTACGTGCTCACTTTCCAGGCATCATCCCCAGATGTGACTACATCCACTGAAAGAAAAAGGAGATTTTTTTCCCCATCTGTCTCTTTTGATTGGCAAGGAAAACGTTCTGATAAAATTCTCCCACAGAATTCATGTCATTAGCCAGAAATGTCAAACAACCACCTCAAGCAAAGGAATGGGACCACAGTGACTGGCTTGCATCAGTCATATTTCATTGGTGTCTTGTGAGAGGAGCGTCGGGTCCCAGAATGGAATGAGAGGAGAAATGACCACAGGGTAGGCATTCAGTTATGTCTGCCACGGCCAATAAAGCTAGGAAGTTGCTCCTTCTCTGGAATGCCAGACTCAGGCTGGTGCAAATCTCAGCATCTAAGTAAGTGTCCAGTGGCTGACCACAGTGCTCCCCCCACCCCCACACCCCTACCCCCGTGGCAGTGCTCCGCTTCCCATCTTTTGGGAGGGTTGTATCCCAAGGAGCTTCTCCCTGCTTTGCTTTTTCTGAAATCAGCATCTCACGCTGATCACCAGTAAAAGGTTTGGCCAGAAAACTGTGTATTGCCTTAGGTGTTCAGATCTTTATTTCTCTTCTTTCCTGAGTATCTCCCACTCTGTCTGTTTTGAGGTGAAGACCCCCTTCTAGCTGCCACTGGAGGCCTCATCCGTTGAACCAATCTGCAGACTCCTCTACAGCCCTGCCCTTGACTGTGAATTTCTCATTGACTCTTTGCAAGCCTCCTTGTCCACCTGCCCGGTAACAGGCCCTCAGCAACATTTGCTTTTTGCTTTCTCCTAAGTATCCAAATGAATGTCACTGAATCTCTTCTACACATAAAATGTATTAGATAATTAACAACTTTTCTAGGAAACTCAGGGAGTCAACCAGATTTTCGGAGGATAGTCTTACAAGGTTACAAAGAACATGGCAATGCCTAGAAGCAGTCAATCAATATCCACTGATCTAAGCACACTTTCCTTATTTTCTTCCTTCAGCCCGTGAAATACGAGCTTCCCCGTATGTCTAAGGCCCAAGCCTTTGATGCTGGTCAATGTGAAGGAAAAATGTGTACGATGGGGATTTTTCAAAGGTTAAAAAAAAAGAAAAGAAAAGAAAAACTTAGGGCTGGTGGAAATGAAAACCATGCTGACATCTCAAAGAATAAAATCCAGCTCACCTCTGGCCTCCATAAGCTTTCTCCATGAGCTAATGAGGCGATGATTAAGAGCATGGGAGAGAGAGCAATGAAATGTGGTTATTTCCTCCAGATGAAAAGCCGGGCAGGACTGTGTGTCTGTTAGCCAAATAGATTGCCATTTAAAGTGAACAAACTGACTTCACAAGCACAGATTCTGATTGGACTCATATCATTACCTTCTATAATGAAATGTTTCCCCTTGTTGCTTTCCTACAGAAAATTAACCCTAAATAATATGAACGCTCTTCATTCAATGTAGATTCTGCTAATTTATCTTTTAAAAGTAAATCTACCTAGGGAAAATAAAGTAATTTTTGATTATTCGGCAGAAATTGCTGTTGAATCTTCTCCATGTTTCAGTTCAGAGGGCTTCTCTGTCATCCTAACCGTAAACCGTGAGCTTTTTGAAGCCTGGGTGAAGATTTACATGTTATTGTTTCCAATGGGTGCCCCCTGGATGGTTTACAAGTCTTAAGATGCTTGTTCAATGGTGAGATTCTGCTTCCTTTCCTTTTGACTGGTTACCTGGAAATAGGTTGATAGTGTAACACTCTTAGAAATTCAAAATATGTATTAATCTGCATAGATTGTGCTTAAACCACATTCCTGAAAATAACAGATTTTATTTTTTTTTCATGCAATGGAATATGTGTACATACTAAAATGTTGGGTGAGAGAACATATTTATAGGTATAGTTGATCAAGGCATCTCAGGAAAGAAAGAAGGGAGGAGAGCTGTGCATTCCTGGGGGAGGGGGCAGGAATAGTAATAAGCATTGGTATATATTGATAGATATATCAGTAAATATCCTCATAATGAAAACAGAAAGAGAAGTTGTTTTTACTCTCTATTGCTGCATGTGGATGTTCGCCAAAACTTAATGATATAAAACAGACATTTATTTTTCTTGCGGTTTTATGGGTTAGGAATTTGGAAGGGGTTCAGCCAAGCAGTTGGTCCCTAATCCACATGGCATCTGCTGAGGTGGCTGGAGCTAAAGGATCCACTTCCAGATGTTTCTTCATTCCCACACATCTGGCAGCCAGGTTGGGGTGGCAAGAACAGCTAGTTGCTGGCCTTGTGTGGTTCAGGAAGCTCTTCCCATGTGGCCTCCGTGTGTGGCTAGCTTGAGCTTCCTCACACCATGGTGGTCTCAGGATGGTCTGGCTTCTAACATTGTGACCAGCCTCTCCCAGAGCAAGTAGTCAAAGACCCAGGGAACAGAAGCTTCCTGATTCTCAAGGCCCACATGGTCTCAATGCATAAAACATGGCATTTCTAGCATATTCAATTTGTTATGCAAGTTACTAAGGCCTGGGCAGATTTAGCAGGAGGGGAATTCAACCCCACCTCTTAACATATGGTCATTTTTTTTTTCTAACACAGGATTGAATAAACATTATGAAAAGACTCTTTATTTTACAAAATAATTCATTCCTATCTCTTTTGCATAATGAACATTCAAGGGACATCTAGGATATTATGTCATTTGAAAATAATTATTCACACCAAACTTACTAGAAACATGCTCTTGCACAATGGAAAATATAAACATTGACATCCCCGCTTTTGCCGGCAGGTAAAGCGTACATTAGTAAAACTAGCATTCCCATTTTGCAGAGAGATTTAAGGCCTGGCAGTCACTGCACATTTTTTTTTCCCTAATCTGACTTCAACATCTAAAGGTCTTCCAAAAAACTTCTCTGCCAAAAATGACTCCCCCAGAATGAGGTCCTGAATATCAAAAGGTTTGCTCTAAGATTTAATTCACCCAGGCCAATGCGAGGAATCTGAAAGTAGCATTTGCTTGTCACATTAATTATGTGCTTGTCAGGTGGATCTAAGTGGGAAGAAATTCTGTGCTTGAGACTTTCCAAGACAATGTAAAACTGCTGTTTCTCATACTGGTTTTACCATGTCTTTGCAGAGGGGTTAGCCCAGGAAAAACCTTTGAGCGTTCGGTTCCTCGTAGGCTTTCTCCTTGCGAGGACGGATGGCAGACCCCAAGGCTGGGGAGTGCAGATGGAGTGTCAGCTCTGCCAAGGCAGATGGTCAACCTTGGAGGCCTAACTGTAGCTGTAGTGCTATGTTTCTGAAGGGCCAGTCTCCGTAGCTCAGTACACACGGTCTGAAGCTCACAGCGTGCACTGTGCTTGTAATGGATCTCTGCAGAAGCATCCTCACAGCGTATCAACTGACCAAATAGAAGCAGACAGGAGAGCAAATGCAGTTTACTAAACCTGCAGGAGGGGGTTAGGATCCACAACCATACAGAAGCTCGTCCCTGTGGTCTGCTGAGGCCAGGTCCATTTCAACAACAGCATAAATCCAGGCATGAGTGATTAAATAAACGTCACAGCCTTTTCGTACTGTTGACCAAACAGAAACTATGCAACTTCTACAGTCTTCTGTCGACCACTTTAGACCAACTGGTCTTTAAATTGGCCCTGTTCTGCTCCTCTGTTCCTGCTCTGCAGGACTTACAGTCCCCTCACAGCCCTGTTTATATGATTTCTTTACGAGCCTAGTGTCTGCTGTGCTGTGTAACTCAAAGGACCATTGGATCTTGGAAGAGTTGAGTTACTTATTCAGGGTCCTTCCATTTGTTGCAAGGAGTAAGTACTGGCAATGAGATCTCATGATTTCTAGAAAAGCTCTCCCTTTCTATTTCGAATATATCAGCTGTGAACAATTCCATAGCTGCTGCTCCCTACAAAGTACAGACGAGAATTCAAACCACAAACCCTGGATTCTAAGATCATATCAGCTTCACTCATAATCAGAGAGAGGTTTGCAGTGTAAATTGTGTTTCATCAAACCAAGTTGTATTTGAAAAGAGGAAATGGAAGAGAAAAGAAAGGCATTTTCTAAAAGCAAAGCCACTTCCTTCTTAAAAATTCTAAGCGAAGGCAAGAGAGAGATGTTATGGTAAACCTGTCAAGAAACTCTCAGAGCCTGAACTTTATAATATTTGTATAAATGTAGCCATTGACCTTGAGCATATGAAGTATTATCATATGATACTAGGAACCACCTGACATGGTATGTTTAGAAAGAGAAGTACCTAGAAGTACTCTGTGTCGCTTTGTCCTAAGCATTGAGATGTGAAATGTGACTGCACCATATACTCCAAATATTTAGGATTATTATTAAACACATCGTTTTATGTAACCCTCACAATGACCCTGTCAAGTGGGAACTATTCTTACCCTCGTTTCCTGATAAATACAGTGTGATTTAGAGAGGTTAAATGATGTGCCCAATATCCCACACTGATTTAAGTGGCAAGACCTGAGCTCTTCACCACTCCACGGAACTGCCCTCATCACCATAGCCAAGGAGCTCGGAAAAGGTAAAAATCTCCCTGCCATTCACTCATCAGAATCTTGTGACCATTACAAAAAAAAATTTCCAAGCCTCCTTTCTCTGCTGGCAAATGGAAGTAATATTACCATCTATTTCATGGAATTCTTGCAAAGATTTTAATTAAATAATATTTAGGTGACATTAGAGTACCCAACTCATTGTTAAGTTACTAAATAAGCGCTAAACTACTAAAAAGAAATTCAAAGTGTGAAGGTCTTTTGACATTCTACTCCTGAAACATTGTGATTGGATACTTAGCAGTTGGAATAAGCCATTGAGTCCTTCTAACAAATCCAATGGTAAAAAATAAACAGTGAATAAAAACTGCTGAATTGTTTTTAACAAAATAATTTATTCAGGCAACCCTCAAAACCTAGGGTTATATGTAACTTGCAAACATCCCAATTTTTACTCCTCCATACTGTCCTCTCGTTTGTTGTTACTTACTAAATGATTTGGCAAAGTTGCTTAGCCAATTTTCACTCTTTCCTTACCCAAAAATGGGCATATTTGGAAAGCTTCATCAAACTGTGAGAACGAAATGAGCTAATCCCTATATAACAATGACAAGCACACAAACATTGCTTACTGAACATTAGCTACTATTATGAGTGTGATTATAATAAGAGTGCTCTGGTAGTATCAATTCTAAAGGATAAAGTAAAACTCCAATTGTCTCTGTTTTCAGTTGGAATATCAAAGAGAGGCAAAGAGAAAGACATCTTGCATATGTCTATGTCTTGTGTACACACACACACACGCGCGCGCGCGCGAGAGAGAGAGAGAGAGAGAGAGAAGGAAGGGAAGGAGAAGAGGGTGGGCCAGATGGTGGGGGTGGGGGTGGGGAAGTAGAAGAATAAAAGTCTGTAATGAGATCTCTATGCTTCATCCCAGAGTCTTGTAGCTCACAGGCTCCCCTTGGCTAAGATGGGAAGTCAGTTCATCTAACTCCAAAGTCCCTGTTCCTGTTCCTAGACCATGCTGTTTTTCCATGGGAAAAGGTTGATTAAGAAAACTGCATTTGGGGCGCCTGGGTGGCTCAGTGGGTTAAGCCGCTGCCTTCGGCTCAGGTCATGATCTCAGAGTGCTGGGATCGAGTCCCGCATCGGGCTCTCTGCTCAGCAGGGAGCCTGCTTCCCTCTCTCTCTCTCCGCCTGCCTCTCTGTCTACTTGTGATTTCTCTCTGTCAAATAAATAAATAAAATCTTTAAAAAAAAAAAAAAAAAGAAAACTGCATTTAAGTGGACTTTATATATCATATTCTCTCTCATTACAATCAGTAAGCAGGAATCTTTGGTATATACATACCCAAATCAGCAATAAATTCTTAAGATACTGATAAAAGCATTTCTTCATTCTGAGGACTACTTTGTTTTTCAGTCTCACATTAAAATAGCTAAACATGGCAGTGGTGGCCTGGGTTTTAGATGGGCTCTGCAAATCAACCAGCACTGTAACCTCGTTAACTTGTTTGTAATTAAGGCATCTGAAGCCAGTAAACCTTAAAACCCCTTCCTCTCTACGACCCTATAAGGTAAACAGAATTAAAACCGTACCGCCTTCTACTTTCCCATTAACTCGAAAGTATAGGAGTGCTACAGATTCTCATTATCCAGAAGTATTGCCATTGTTTTCCATTAAATCCAGGTGAAACAAAAATGATATGAAAAAATTCATGGGAGTTAACATTGTATTATCTGGTGGCTACATTTCTCTCCTTCACCCCCCACCCTGCCACCTTTTTTTTAAGTAAGTGGCATGTGCACAGTAATTTTCCTTGTCATGATTCTATGCCTTCTTCATAGTGCATTTTGCCAAAGCAACATCGGACATAAATGAACATTCTCAGGTATCCTAGCAACGGGATGTGATTAATCATACCTCTCAGCGCAGGGCAGATAAAATGCCTGCGAGGGAACGCAAACTCAGAATTGGCTACTGAGAAATTGGTAGTGCAGTGAGGGAAGCTTGATAAGATTCCATGACAGACTTTATTATACAAAGACGGAAGCAAGTAGAAGAAAGAGTGTATTTCAGAGACAAGACTATATCTGAGTGTAAAAATACAGTATGCATATACACGAATGCAATGCACATATATGTACGTGTAAATATATGCACATACATGCACATACACATGTGCACATACAAAGTAGACGTAAGTATATATTTATGCAAATATATAAAAAATTTCCTTTCCATTAGCAGTGACATAAAATACTGAGTTGCCAACACCCCTCCTCATTATTGCCAAGACATCACTGGTTTGCCATTTATGTGCCTATGGTTTTAAAAGATCAGGAGCAATCATTGTGATTAGGATACTGCTTCCATACTGAGGTAGAGAAATGTGCTATAAATTGATATATATTTAATGTTCCTCCATGGAAAAATATCAACAACCTCAAGTCTAAAATAGCTTTTAAAAATATCAGTGCTCGATTTATATAAATAAGTGGTCATGACAGGTGGACTGTTAATGTTGAGTTAAATACATTTTCTCAGGAGAAAAGTTTCACCCTTCAAATTCCATTTTTATGAGAGTACCATCCATTTTTATTCTCACGGGAGGAATGTGCATCCAGCTTTAAAGAGAAGTAAGGTGCAAACCATACGTTAGTGTTTTGTTTTTAAACTAGAATCTTTAAGCATTAAAGCACAATGAGGGAAAAATGCATGTTCATTATTCTGAAAGCCTCTCTTATTTTATCGTCCACTTTTCTAATAGAATAGTTTTCCAGGGTGTCCCTTGTAATGTAAATACCTGGTAAAAGCTCTGGTCTTGGTTGTACTTGCACTCAGTGTTAACAGCACTGAAATTTACTTCCTGTTCCCTAGCATTTTAAGGAGGGCTGGAGCATTTCTTAACTCTCTGGGTATGTTGACTGAGTCCCAAGCATTAGCATTCAAGGCTCTGTAGGCATGTAGAGAGGGAGAGACATAGGGTACACATATCTCTCGCCCTAAAGGAGGACACAGTCCAGTTGGGGAAACAAACTTGCAATTAATTATGAGCCAAACACTGGGGTCACTACTGTGACAGAGATTCAAATAAAGGGGTAAAGGAGCATAACAGAAGGGTGGTTCTGCAGGGAGTGGAGAGTTGGGGGCGGCACAAAGCAGAAAGCTTCCCAGAGGAGCTGGCATCTGACTCAGCTCTGAAGGATGAACAAGACAGGACTGACATGTCAGGACATTCCAGGAAGCAGGAACAGCTTGCACAGGGAGTTGGGATGGAAGGTGGGATTTTTGGCATAACTGGTCAGTGTTGTGTATGGGGCTTGAGGGAGGGTAGAGAAGGTAGGTTGTGGCCAAATCATCCAGGGTCCTCATTTTCCCATTCGGGCAGGTGGATTTAAATCTCTAGTAGTGATCCGACTCAAGGACAGAAAAGTCATCTCTAAAATCAACGAAGTCAGTTAGGACCGTGTAGGAAATAACCCCAGGAAGAAAGTTCATATCACGTTTGTGAACTAGGGCGGGGACAGTGAGAAAAGGAAAGTGTAGCTCCAAAGGCCCTGTGGAAAGAGAATGGAGTGGTCTGAGGGTTGCATTAGGCATGGACGTTGAGTGAAGGGGAGAAGCCAGTGACTCTGAGGCTTTGTGTTTGGGGGCCTGAGCGACTGAAGGACAACTCCGAAGATGAGCAGTTTTGCAGGGAAATACAATGATTTAAGTTAAGGGTGTGTGTTGTAGTGCAGTAGAAAATACACATAGAGATTTCCAGCAGGCCTAAAAGCTTGGTAGAGGTTGGAGCTAGAAATATGGGTCTCCTAACTATCTCTTTCTATGAGGGTGGACACCGTGAGAATGAGGGACAGGATCCCCCTCGTTCAAAGCAGGATGACGGGACGCAGTGAGAAGCGTAGAGGGTCATCTCCAGTTAAGCAGTGTACTCTCTGTGTCCCTTAATCAATACCATATTGTCTTATTTATCTAGTTTTCATTTTTCTAATTTGCAGTCTAATGTATATGTAACTAGGAATAGAAATCTAAATTGATTCCTATAACACAACTAACAGCATAATAAAACTAATCAATAACATTTATATTGCACTCTACAGTTTACAGAGCCCATGCATGTAACACGGGGGCAGAGGACTGTTTAAGGTCTCAGTGAAGAAAAGGCTACAGCGATGTCTTCCAGCCTCCCTTCTGAAACATCAAACCCCAATATCTTGTGTGAATTTCTTCCATTTCCTACTAGCTCTGCATGTGGAATTATTTATTTTCCACCCCACTCCAGATAAGCAGGTTCTGATCCCCACTTTATAGAGAGAAAGTCAGGGAGATTGATTGATTTGCCAGTTGGCAGGAGCTGGATACCTTTTCAGGTGGGCCTCTCCATAGGGCTCCTTGAGTGTCCCCATAATGTATTATCTGACTTCCCTTAGAAAGAGTGATCCAAGAGTGCAGGATGGAAGTCACCAGGGTTCTTAAGACCCAACCTTGGGAGTCACATTCCATCTTTTTTACAAAATCCTATTGATTGCAAAAGTTTAGTCTTAATCACTGTGAGAGGGGTCACTTAAGGACACAGTTATCAGGAGAAGGAAGGACAGGGGTCATTGGGAGCATCTTGGAGACTCACTACCATACCATATTATTAATCTCCAATACTTTCATGGACTTATGATTTTTAGGATTACGATTCATTCTTACATTACAAGGAGATGTTTGTCTTTAAACATTTTATAATTCAGGACTTGAATAACATTTCTTAAAATCTGTAGAAATGTTTGAGGCATCTAGTATACCAAAATTTGTAATCAGATAGGAAACAATGGCTTACCTAATTAAAAAAACTTAAATGAGGAGGTACCCCATGACACTCGGTAATGAATAAAGACTTTAAATGGACTATTCATGTCCTTTACCTGTTTAAATTATTGAAATATCGTATCAAACAAGAAATCACCCAAATGAACAGCATGTGCCTTTAATCAAGATGACAGTTAAATGCATTCTACGCATTTGGCGGCTGCATGAGAGAAAGGTTGTACATTTCGCACCCTATATTTTAAGATTTTAGAAGACAGGAAGAGCTGGTAGAGAAACTTGAATAAAGTTTACATGCAGCTCGCATGTGTTGCATAAACTCTCAGTAACTAGCTCCATCTGGGAAATGGTGAAAGCTGACAAGAATGTGATGACCAGAAGGGCACCCACACTTACCCGTCACAAAACCAAGGCTCTCACCTCCACGGTGGTGTTTCCACATACCTGTGCCCTGGTGCAGAATTTCTTATCTAAGCCTGTAACCACGCTGAGGTGGCCCATAGGCTAGCAGAAATGTGGGGTTTGCTCCCACTCAGACTGTTGCTCTGTCTCATTCATTGGCATGCTTCCAAATTTCCTGAACAAGAAGCCATTTCCTCAACCCCATCTTCCTCACCACTCACTACTCTTGAGGTTCACACAGTGTCTCTTGTGTTCCCCGCCCTTGCTCTGCTAAACCAGCTCTCTCACAATATAGCAACAACCGTGTGAACCCACCAGATCAGAAGCTGTGGGTGCCCACCCTACTTCCTCACATTATCTGTGGCACATGACTCTGTGCTCTGTGGAACTCTGCTGCTTCTGTTTTCTCATGGTCCTATGTCACAATTTTAGAAGGAGCATTTTGTTCTCTTGTTCACTCTTCTCAGCCCACCCCTTTGTGCTGCCTGCCTTTATGTTCTCATTCCCCACCTCAGCCCCAGCCATCTTCTCAAAATGAAGCTTCTCCACATTGTAATTTCGATTCTGATCTCTCTCCCAAGATCCACATCGCTGTAATACTTAAAACTCAGTTAAGTCTTAAACTGAACTTGTCGTCCCCCTGCCCCCAACACATTTTACCATTTCCCCAGATTGTATCATCATGTTCAAAGTGACCCATGAAACCTTCTTCCTGACCTTTCCTTTTCCCTTGTACTTTACATTTTGTAAGACCCTGGGTCTTAAAAGTTCCACCTTTCTACCTCCCTACTCCCATCGTCATACTCTGTCCATTACCTCTTATCTAAACTCTTGGAATAGCCCTTCTCCTGAGCAAAACTATAGTTCCCAAAGCAAGCTTTAAACATGGCTCTTGCTCAGAAGGTCTTGTCCTACATACCCCATACTATTTCTTTTCCCAAGAATCAATACTTTCTCTTTTTCAAATTTCCCAGATTACATTTATCTTTAAAGGTCCAAATCAAATACTATTTTCTTCGCAACTTCATGGGCATCCTTTGAATTACTTAAAAAATCACTTCATCTTCTCATTTTTTTTAAAGATTTTATTTTATTTGACAGAGATCACAAGTAGGCAGAGAGGCAGACAGAGAGAGAGAGAAAGAGGAGGAAGCAGGCTCCCTGCTGAGCAGAGAGCCTGATGTGGGGCTCGATCCCAGGACCATGGGATCATGACCCGAGCCAAAGGCAGAGTCTTTAACCCACTGAGCCACCCAGGCACCCCGATCTTCTTATATTCTTTAAACATATTGTACCTTTGGGGTACATCCTATTTCATAGTGTGTTGTCTGTCCTTTATTTTCCCCAGTAGGTTGTAAGAGGTCTTGATCTTATTTTATTTGGGTACTTATCCCCACAGTTCATTCTATGGGGATTTGTACTTTGTAAGTTTATTGTTGGGTAAACGACTCTTACTAACAAGATTTATAAAACCTAATAGCATACTTAAGGTATCCTCTTTTATTTTTGATTTGCATAAACTGGTTTGAGAGCATTTTTCACCCCTTTCACCTCTGCCCAGTCAATTCTAGAAGCATGTTGGACACAGCCGAAAGAGTGATTGTGTTTACAAATTGCCATAAACTGGAGTTTCCTCTTAGTTATAGCTTGTTCTCATCGACCCACACTCTGCAACTGACCTGCCCCTTCTCATTTCAGGGAGAGTGGAGAAGAAAAGAGAACAAAAAGCAACTTCAGGTAAGATTTGGACTAATTAGTTCCAATCATTTCCTGTTTTTACTTCCGCCTTTAAAAAAATCTATCTGCAGTTTAATACTTCAAAAACTCACATTAAAAAAGTAATAGTTTATGGTCCTACAATTGATTGTTATTAAATTAATTAAATTTAAACATTTAGCTTTTTCACTTTCACATCAATCATGTCCTCATTCTATCATTCTGTTCTAAAGAAGTTAAGATAGAAGGTGATTTTTTTCATCATTACCTATTAAAAGGTAAGTCTTACAAGCACCAACTTTAAAAATTTCAGGTTGTTAAAAATATTCAGGTTATAAAAGTTGACATTTTATTTTCCCAAATATCTATGAATCTTAATTATTCTTCTTAAAACCATTTGTGGAGTTGATGTTTTCTAGGACAGTGTTGACTGCTTAACCAAAAAGAATCTTTACATTTTAAGAATTATTCTATTCCTAACTTCTAGTATATATCCAGAGATGAATAATGTTTTAACACAGTGCCATTGCACATAGTAGGGGCCAATACTGCTGACTAATATAAAAACAAATTTTTAAATTTCCATATTTTTATTACTTGGCCTTTAGCTGAAAGTCCTGAGGTAAGATAAAATTTCATTTACCAAGTAAATCTTTTCATAAGGGCAATCTTCCAACTTCCAGTGCCTTAAAATTGCCAGTAATCTTAGAGAATTCTAATTTGGCATATACGCCTGTGCCCACCACCTTTCCCAAGTATCTACCCCATTATTCTATGATATGTGAGAGCTGCCAACAAAAAACCACATTGTTCCTAACCACTCTCTTCACTGCATTTTTTGGTCTCATAGCAAGACAAAATTTGTTTGTTTGTAATTTTTGGATTCTGTAAAAGATAAAATCTGAATTAATCAAAAAATGTGTAAACAACCTACACCCCTGTCCCTTTTCTCTTTCCCAACCTTAGTAATCATCACAGACAACAGAGCAATGTACTACCTCTATGACTTTGCTCTTAAATGTTGTTTGCATTCTTTTAAAGCCTGATCATTAATACAAAAAAAAAAAAAATGTGAAGGCAAGAAAATGTCTGTTCTCCTCACAGATGTGATCACCTCCATAATTGCTCCTTGGGGAAAGATTATTTATATTGTTTCTAAAATGCTGATGTTATGATCCTATAGGTACTGGCTTAAAGAAACTTTATAGTTTGAGAGAAAGCTAAATTAGCCACAGTGGTAAACCAGATGGCTCTTTAAGTTCCCTTTGTATTCATGGATTCTAATATTCTGTGTGACCAAAGGTGACACAAAGGTCTAAAGACAAAAGCAGGACAAGAACTCTGGTTCCTCAACTGGTTCTTTCCCACCTCTCATCATTCTAACCTTTCTTTTCAAATCAAAGTGCTAGTCACTTTGATACTGTGTTGAATTTCTAGCTTAAAATAATATTTTTCAACAATTGGAAAATCTTTTTAAGGCAACAAGATCCTTGTAGGGCACACTAGTTACCAGGGTTATGAGGAACCTCCTTTTATTAAAATGGAGCTAATCTCCCTCAACTGAGTCACAGTTTGTCAGTGTGTCTGATTTTTATGAGAATGTGAAAGAAACTTTCCACGAGGAAGTGAAGTCAGAGATAGATAATGGACAGGGCTCACATTAATGGGAAAATTTTGAGACTCATCATTTCAAAGAATACAAACTCAGTCCCCACAAATCTGTATTTGTGAAGATAGTCTGAGTTTTCTAAAGGTTGGGATCTGACCTTTGCCAATGTAGTCATAAATATCACTACCTTCAATTTGTGATGCTCATCTGAACAGATGCATCTTTAGATGTCAAGAACGTCATGGGCATCCCTGCTTCTGAGGTCCTGCCAGGACTTCTTTTTATTGTTTGTAATTCATTCTGTTCAGATTCTATGTCCTGCATGTCAAGTTAGACCATGCTCCCGCACCCTCTGGGTGATAGCAGCAGATCCATCTCCAAGCTGGGGAGATCAGTATTCGTTTGTGGACCCACTCAATCTAAGCTATCTTGTGGCATGAATCATGATGGGAACCAAAGAATATAGAAAGAAAATATAGTAGACAAAAATATTACCCATTGAAACAGGAACTCCCAGGACCCTCACTTTTTGCTTGGTTGAGATTGGTTAATTCTTTGTTTATGGGATCTTGGACTAAGATGAAAGCTTTGTTAAGTTTTTATTCAGAATAAAAAATAACTTCCTAACAAGGCAACCTCTCCAGGACTGGAGAAAATGAGATTATGTTAGTAAAAGTGTGTGCAGGTTGAGCCATCACCTGTAAGGAAGGGTGATAAGAGATTCACAAAGAGTCTGATCATTCCTAAAGTGCTTTCCAATTTTGTGTCTATGATTCTATTTACCATTATTACTTTTTGAAATGGCTCTGCTATGTGTATCTGGATCAACACTCACACACACATACAGTCCTAAAGTGCTCACATTTCATTATATAACTGAGTGAATCATGTTCCAGAGCTTCAACTAAGTTATTTTGGTGAGTTGTTCAAGAAAGCATATAGCTAATGGGGCTAAGACTATAGAATAATATTATCCTATGGTCAATTTAGCTTCCTTTGGGGAGAAAGTTATTTGACCCTGATTGAAATCCTGGCTGTAGTTTCAAATATGATGCTCTTCTTGATAAGCCAGGAATAAGTCCCAAGGAAATATGCATAACCTGATAATATTATCCATTTTGGAAAAATAAGTCAAAGCATATGTCTTTCAATACTGAGCGCAGAAACCTGTCTCGAATTCATATAAAATGGCCAGCAAGATCAAAGCTGAATTTGGCTATTTGGTAAAGAACATTAAAAATACATGCTGACATGATGATAAAGAGGCAAAATATCAAGGGGCAAGTTCCCCATATCATCAATTATCTATTTGCCCTTGATCTTCTCAAGGACCCAATCTTCTTACCAGAAAAACAGGAAAAAATGACCAAGTGTATTCCACAAATTTTATATAAAACACCATTTAATTTGAAGAATTTTAACTTGTCAGAAGAAAGACCCCTTTTTAGATCCTTTGGTATTAAAAAAAATAAAGCAAAAAATATAAAGAAGAATTCTCACAGAAAAAGGTGCTTCATAAATCTTTGTTTAGAAAAGATATACTAATTAAAGGCTTACTAAGGTAGACTATAGAGACACCATCTGTTAAATATATATTGTTCCAAATTTTTTAGAGAAGGAAAACACTTTCAACTCTAGTCAAGTATTAATTAAAGAACAGTCCCTGTGGGCCAGAGAATTGGAGATATAGATAGAGATGATAATGAGTATTTTTAAATGAAGTTGCACACTTTCCATTTATGACATTAGATCATCCCTAAAGTTGGAGAGGTTTTGTTCATTTGCATTATTTGCAAAAAGTTACTGGTAAAGAAGATCAATATTATTTTTCTCTCAACTCAAAAGATGAGATTTATTAACAAAAATTCAGCAAATGGTAGAACGTCTGCTTTGCAGCTCAGTCTCTTGCTTACTTTTGACTGTGCTTTTCCCTTCTTTGAAATGTCCTAAGGCATCAATAGCACCTCCGTTTTAAAACGTATAACACATATTTAACATGCAATGATTCAGGATAAAAAAATACTTAAAAAGATACTTAATAAATTCTTCCATCCGTATAGTAACAGCATGTTCACTTTATTGTATGTTACTCATTTATTAAATGCAGATTTTCAAGTAGATTCTTAGATAGCATTTTTCTACCTACTATTACTATTTTTGCAGTGGCTTTTGCCTTGATTCTTATATACTTCAGAAAAAAAAAAATTACCCTCAAAAATAAGCATTAGATGACCTAATTTGTTATTGTTTTCCTTATTGATGACCAACATTAAACTTACAAAGTTAACAGGCAAATCATGTTGGGACAAATACATTTAAGTAAATTATCATTATTTAAAAGCCCATCATTTAAGAATAATGAGAATCATTATTCCAGTTAGAATCAAATCTGAAAATGTGTATCATCCTAACTTACTTATAGCTTACAAAATCTCTAGTTACTCAATAATCCTGTGTTATCTATTTGAATGTTGCTAACAGAGTAGATCTTTAAAGTTTTCATAAGAAAAAAGGGAAAGAATTATAACAATGTGTGGTGACAGATGTTAACTAGACTTATGGTGATAATTTTTCAATGTATATAAATATCAAATCATTATGCCATACACCTGAAATGAATACAATGTTTTATGCTAATTATATCTCAATTAAAAAAAAAAAAAAACTCTTCACTTGAACCCATCTCATTTGGTGTCACAACATGGGCAGAGAAAAAATCCGACTAAGCAATTGTAAGTTGATACATTCTGTCTGCTAAACATTTTTGTGATCCAAGCTTTGTGCTTGATATTGTAGATGTTATGGTGAATAAAATATAGCATTTATGTCCTCAGTTCATTCACTTTCAGCTGGGGAAGAAAATGAACAGATGATTATAATACAGTGTGAAGAGTGCTTTTTATAGAACTACTGACTGTCATGCAGGTGTCAAAGAAGACATCGAGGGGGGGCGGGGGTGTTGCCTTGAGTTGAACCTTAAAGAAATTGGAGCTTACCAGGTAGAAACTAATAACCAAGTCAAAAAATGAGCAGAAGACATAAACAGATACTTCTCCAAAAAAGACATACAAATGACTAACAGACACATGAAAAAATGGTGAAAATCACTAGCCATCAGGAAAATATAAATCAAAACCACAATGAGATGCCACCTTACATCAGTTAGAATGGCAAAATTTAACGAAACAGGAAACAGCAAATGTTGGCTAGAATGTGGAGAAAGGGGAACCCTCTTACACTGTTTGTGGGAATGCAAGCTGGTGTAGCCACTCTGGAAAACAATATGGAGGTTCCTCAAGATGTTAAGAATAAAGCAACCCTATGACCCAGCAATTGCACTACTAGGTATTTACCCCAAAGATACAAATGTAGTGAAATGGAGGGGCACATCCAGTGTTCATAGCAGCAATGTCCACAATGGCCAAACTGTGGAGGGATCCAAGATGCCCTTCAACAGATGAATGGATAAAGAAGATATGTACATATACACAATGGAAAATTATTCAGCCATCAGAAACGATGAATACCCACCATTTACATTGACATGGATGGAACTGGAGGGGATTATGTTAAGTGAAATAAGTCAAGCAGAGAAAGACAATTATCATATGATTTCACTCATGTGAAACATAAGCAATAGCGTGGAGGACCATAGGGGAAGGGAGGGAAATCTGAAGGGGGAGAAATCAGAGAGGGAGATGAACCATGAGAGACTGTGGATCCTGAGAAATAATCTGGGGGTTTCAGAGGGGAGGAGGATGAGAGAGGGGGTAACAGGATGATGGCTATTGAGGAGGGCACCTGCTGTGATGAGCATCGGCTGTTATACTTAACTAGTGAATCACTGAACACTATATCAAAAACTAATTATGTACTATACAGTGGCTAACTGAACATTTAAAAAAAAAAAAAAAAAAGACCAGGGGAAGCATATCCCCAGTCACTCAGGAACTTTGTGCAGGTATAAGAAACATGTCAAAGTGGCCACAATATTATTTAATAAGAGAAGGACGAATGTAGCTCCTTGCATGTTTACTACTGGAAATGAAAGCTTCTTGTGAAATATTGTATTTATTTGGGGAGAGATGTTCGGGAGTGGAAGAGTGTGTACCTCTCTGTTCTTTCCCTGATCCCTTTCTCTCATCTCTGAACTGCAGGGGACTGAGCCCTCTTGGACTTTTGTGACCATATCACAGGGGAATGCTTATGTGATGGTTGATTTTGCTGTGTTAGGTACTTCCTTTCCCATTTGCTAACGTTTTGTAACACACATTCGGACCCTTTTCCCTTCTCTTTACCCTAGAAAAATATAATCAATAAACAAAACCTTTTTGGTACTAAAAAAAAAAGAAAAGAAAAGAAAAAGGGAAAGGGCTGGCTGTCCAGAGAGACAAAGACAAGAAAAAGCTTGGCCTGTTGAGGGTGCTAATAAGATGAGAGCACAGTTATAAGCAGACAAAAGGCAGGGCACTTGGCTCCAAAAGCTGGCATGAACCAGAATCAACAGGCACCATTTTGCCATTCCATGGAGTTGGGACCTTATGCAGTAGATACCAGAAAATAATGAAGTACAAGGAATTATACCATCTGTTTGCATTTTCTAGAAATCCTTCTAGAGGAAGTATGGATTGGAAGGTGAATTCAGTGGGGGCAGGGAAATCAGGTGGTATGCCACGTTAATTACTTAAGAATAAAAAGTCGTAGGCCCAAGGGGTCTTTACTAAGACAGTGGCATTAGAGAGGGAGCTAGAGAAAACAGAATGAAGATACATTTACAAAATAGAATTGGCCTGTTAGATTGTATAGAAGGTAAAGGAGGATGACTCTTCGATTTCCAGCCTAAGAAATGAGATGAATGGTCCCTCTTGCTTCAGAAGAAGGAAGAATTGGTCAAGCATAACAAATGCCACAGAGGAACCAAATAATATAAGCACTGAAAAATGTCCATTGGAATTGGAGGAAAATATGTTGGTCACCCCTAAGAAATGATTTTTCAGGAGATCTGAAATGGAATGTAGAGAGCATTGGACTCCCTCATGGGCTGAATGAGGGAGTTATAAACAAATGAGCACAAATGCAGACTTGTTCTCTCAGAGTTTGTCAAGTGGGGTGGGGGGAAGGCAAGGAAACAGAGACATAATCATGAAATCATCAAGTCAGGAAACTGATGTTTATGGAAAACCTCTTTCTGGCTCTGGGCGTGGCCCCTTCTATTGGACCCTCAAAACGAGCTTATAAGGGTTGTGTATGGTCAACATTTTAAAAATTAGAAAACTGAGATGTAGGGGAGTCAATTCACTTGCCTTCAGAGGTCATGTATGTAGCTCAAACTGGCTATAGCCAGAGCATTTACACCACAGAAATAGGCAAACATGACAGACCAGCGTTGGTTGATTTGTATGACAGTGTGCAGCCGGGTGTGGTCTGTGCCACGGCAAAGCCAGAGCAGCTCCCACCGCCCACACGAGAGATCTGGCCAAGGTCACTTGGTTAGCTGAACAGAGAACAAGAGTTGAAACTTGAATCCAGACCTGCGACCCACACCCAGCCCAGCAGAGGTGCTAAGGCTTTGCTGAAAAGATAAGTGAATATTCCTTCTTCATCTTCTATCCGCAGATGGCCCAGGTTGGGATAAATGAAGTCTCATATTTATCAGTCCTCCAGTTCTAAGGTAGCAATTTTCTGCTTCGGCCTCCCAGGCTATCCATCTCTGGGTGTGTTTGCTTTTTAAAATAGCTTTCCTGAAGAACTGGCTCTCTGAACTATGTTAATGAATTCTATTTTTAAAAAAATAACCAATTTTCTCTGGGTTTATGGTTTCACAACAATATGTATTATTAAGTGAAATAAAGTATCTTAGATGCATTTTTCCACTCACAAAATGGAAGACTTACATACAGCCTGTTCATTAAAAGAAGTCCTGAAGAGGTTATTTTTAAACAAACTTCATTTTCCAGCCAGTCGAATTTATGATAGAGGGGGAATAACCACACAGCTGTGCCACATTATTTCGAAAATACCTTAAATTCTATTGTACAACACTGCATTTAAAACAGTGCCTTGACGCAAACTAAACAAATCTGAAACGGTTAGAAGCTAATGGAGGAGAAATCGCCATGTCTAACCACACAAAGTACAAATGTGAAAACGTATCCCTGAAATTCTCTCCACCTATTTAATTTGGATTACTGTTACAGCATCTGGGGCTGGGTGTATTTGCACACAGTAGAGACTGGAAACATGGTTTCTTTAGGTGGTGGGGGAGACCTGTAATCTCGAAGGGCATCATAAATATTTCACCTTAATGTGCTGCGCCTCCTTGCATAACTGAAAAGGCGAAACTTACCTGAGTTGATTCTTGCACAACTTCTATGTGTTCTTTTCACTTGGGTGAGAAAGTGAAGAAGAGTTTGCTAATTTTGTTAGCCAAAAATTACTTCTGGCTTTCATCTTAAAAATTTTGGTTAAAAAAAAAAGCCACAAGGAATTCGCAATTAAAAACACAAATACAAATGGACTTTCAGGAGCGGATAGAGCTCATTCAGGCAGCACAGACCACAAAGTTAGGTCCCCAAAGTCAGGCTCATGCTACTTTGAATGTCCTGTGGAAGTTGCGTGAAAGAGCATTCCACGTGTATCTATGTGTATCTGTGTATTCTACGTATATCAGTCAGTATCACAGTAATTACACTTTAATCCAACATGATTTGGGAATGAAGCATTCAAAGTATGTGCATATTTTGATTAGCTAAAAATGGCAAAGGATTAAAAAATGTCCCCAGGAATTGAATATAGCTGATCCTTAGGCTTTCTTCTGAAAGGAGTCTTAAGTCATGCCTGATTTTCCCACAGAGAAAACAGTGAACTTGTATTTCTAACCGAGGAACAGATGCCCAACTTTTTTTTTTTTTTCATAGAAATGACCACAAACATTTTAATCAACTGTAAAAGATATACTTGCACACTGTGTAACTTCTAAAGTGAATGTAAGTCATTTGAGCTGAGTAATACAGGAATTGATCATATAAACTGTCCTATTATTTCACTGCAAATTCCTAGATAAGAGGATTGGCAGGGCAGGAGAGAAGCCATGACGCTGTAAGGAAACAAAAAGTCCCTGAAGACAGCTTACTGCAGAAATGAGGTTATGACTTGAGTGGAGGAATTCTGAAAGGGGCGGAGCCTTAATTAGAGAAGTGGATGGTGGGGGTGCGGTGAACACAGTGTTGGAAATATCAGCACCAGAGGACCAGAAGCTGCTGTGTAACCTGGCCAACTAATTCATACTGAGGGGCTAATGAATGGCCATGAATTCATACATTATTGATTCCAGATAGCATATATAAATTTTATTCGATGTGATCATCCCTGTCTTGGCTTCCATTTGAACCATTTAAAGGAGCAGAGGATTCCACTGGTCCATACCTGGAACACTTTGCCTTATTGGAGTCCTCTCAGAACATCTCTCGAAGGCTATCTCTGCTTGCTTGACTATCTTTGCATACGCATCTTCACTTTGCACTACTTATTAACATGACTGCAAATCTTTAATATATTTCTCACTGCACAGGAACAACCTGCATTTCTCAGCCAGTTGTGGCCCTTTCCTCCTCAAAAAGATCCCTGAAATGCAATTCTACCCGTACCTTCTCTAAAAACACACAGCTCTGTGTTTCATTGATACACTGAGACAAACAAAACACCACATTCAATTTCATAATAATTTATTTGCTTATTTGGGTTTTTTTTCTCCTTCACTTGCCTACCTCTAGATCAGCAATCCAGTAGTAATATAATGCAAAGCATACAAGTAAATTTAAATTTTCAAGTAGCCACCTTTTAAAAACTAAAAAGAAATAGGGGAGATTAAGTTAATAATATGTTATTTAACCCAGTAAGTTCAAAATATTCCTTTAAAAATATAATCAATATAAGGAATAAGATGCTAGAAGCAGTGCATGTGGTAGGCACGTGTGTTACAGCAGAGATTAATGGAGTACAGGACACTGTTGTAGCACTGGGTGCCTGCAGCAAGCAGGCCTTTATCAGCAGCTGCCTTTATCAGCAGCAAGCCTAGTCCTGGAATGTCTTTTTGGAGACGGGTGTCCTTGCAGGTTCTATTTGCTTCCTTTCTGAGCTATGCTTTCATGAAATTTAAAAAAAAAAAAAAAATGTAGTAAAAACAAAACGAGAAGTTGCTTGTGTGGTTCTGTTTCACCCCTGGTGCCTCCCACAGGTCCTGGAAGAAACAAACTTTCAGGAAGTGTATTAGTTCAACAAATGAAGGAGCACGTGGCTTTGTTAAATCATCGGAGGCAGAAAATGTCCCTGTGGATTTCCTAAGGAAAGAAGTCCTTAAGACTTAGGGGAGAGAATTGCAAAGATAGGACAGGAGAAACCCAGAGAAATTGAAACATACATGAGAAGGAGATGGACACCCTAGAATGTGCCTTTGAAAAAGCACTAAGAATTCTCTCCAACCAACCCCAGAGTTGTAAGCATTTCCTTACCCATAAATTACACTGAAAACCTTATTAATTCTGCATATAAATTTCTGCGTCCTAATTCAATTTGGAAGTGAAGTCATTCATTTATTCATTCATTTATTGGAGAACTATTAAAAGCATATTTATTATTTGCTACTATGTGTCAAGGGCAAAGCACCAAAGTTCTATTTGAGATGGAGAGAAATCTCAAAGATATTTTTTAAAACGTTCTTTGATTTGATTGTTTGGGGAAGTAGAGGATTCAATGGTATTTTTTGAATTTTGCCTTTAGATTCATGATTGATGAATCTTGATTGCTCTGGAATGAGCCTATTTGCCTGAAGAGATAATGAATATTACCTTTTCAGTGTCACTGCAGCATTATAAACAAAGAACAAAAATCCCTTTTTTTGATAATTCTGTCATTATTGCACTTGTTGATTTTCAGTATTCTGTTATTATTTTAAAAATTATTTGCATGCAGCCTTTCTCTCTACCTGCCTTTGTGCTAGTGGAAATGGGAGTCAACATTTAGAAGTGATCTGGGGGATGGACTGAGAAGAGATTTTAGAGCATCTTTCACGTTTATCTCTGACCTTTATCACATTCCTTTGTTGCATCTCTTTTAATTGCAATCAAACGCATTTATCGTTAACTCATTTGTCATTGATATAGGAGCCACTAAGTTTTGGAAAATAATAGATTATGAGGGACGATTTCTCTATGTCAAGGAATGTCCAATTTTTTTTTTTTTTCCTATTGCGGAGCAAACCTAACAAGAGCTTGCATCCTTCCCCATGTTTGTCGCTAGCCATGCCTTGTCAGCGGTGAACAGTAGTGGTCCTTGTGTGCCAGTGGGACAGCTGTGTGTTGACTTCCCGGGCATTTTAAGGGCATTTGTGAAAAGTCAAGCTAGAGCATTCAAAGCATCCTTAATCAACATGTTTGTGGTATTACTTCTATAAAGTTAAATCAAATGTGTCATATTCAAAATGCGTAAGTTGTACTTAATTCGTGTAATTACAGGGTTTTTTAATACTTAAAAATGGCAACATTAAAAACCATTACCATGGTTTAACTGAAACAATTTTTCATCTAAAAGTACCAGACATGTAAAAGGTTATGACTGTATTGTATTGTGATTTTTAAATTTTTTTTATCAAAGTGTAATTGATGAGCAATGTTACATTAGTTCCAGGTGGACGACATAGTGATTCAACAAGTGTGTAACTTATGCTCAGCACAACTGTAGGTACCATCTGTCACCAGACAACACCATTGCACTACCATTGGCTATGTTCCCTATGCTGTACCTTTTATCCTCATGACTTGTTTATTCCACAACTGGAATATTACGATATTTTTTGATTGTTGAGTATATGAAATAATTAGCATCTTTTTTCTCTTTATTTAACCTGAACCAAAATGCAGAATATTTTTTGAAAAGTAAAATGTAAATTCACAGCCAGAATTTAGTTTACCTTTCTGGCATTTATGGAGAAAACAAGAAAAAATCATTTTCCTCCTCCACATGAAGAAGAAAATCAAAAGAGAGATAACCAATTGAATATTTTTTAACTCTACAGCAGAAGTCTTTAAGTAACAACTTCCTCACACAACTGGGTTAGGTCCTGGTTTCATGTTCAAGAACCAGTAATGTTTTATTCTTAGTGTTCTGGTTATAGTCACGATGTTTGAATTTTACTGAACTTTACAGAAAGCATTTTAAGATGGCAGTAGTCAGAATCTTTGAGAGATTTTACAAACAAAAACTAAATGGCCTGAAAGATAAAATTCTTTACCTCTTGTTTTTAAGTAATATATAGTGATTGTTGGCAAAAATAGATAAAGTGAACAGATGCCTTGGGTCAGCTTGTATTTTTTTTTTTCCTTTTCTCTCCAAAGACTACCACACAGGGTCTAATATCAACACAGCAGGATCTAGTACAATGTTACTTAGGCACTGTACTCTTTCAACTAGTAAATTATCAGCTGTAACATCATCACTCACGAAATAATGTCAAAGGAAGATCTTTGTTCTGGGTGAAAATTAGATTTGCCCATAAGATGGGAGATATGATTGAACTTTTAGTTCATAGTTATTGATAGAAATGTAAATACCAAGGCTAAGATGTCACTAATTTAGATTTTTTTTTTTGACATTTGACTTCAGAACTTGAACAAGTAGTATAATAAAGTATAGTTTTGTACTCAAAATGAGAACATAGTCAGTACTTAATAAAGGGCCTATCTAAAGGACAGACAACAAATGTGTCCCTAAAGCAAGTAGATCTTCTCCAGAGCACTGGGATGGAAAACTTAAAAGTGAAATAATTCAGAGCTTCATAAACCAGCAAAAATAAAGCTGTTTATCAACCCCTCACTCCCCCACCCCCAGTCCCTGGTAAGTTCTAGAGATCAGCTGTGCAATAGTGTACCCATCCTAAACAATTCTGCTGTATTGTACACTTAAAAATTTGTTAAAAGGGTAGACTTAGGTTATTATTCTTACCACAATAAAATAAAATGTAAAATAAATTAGTTAGAATAAACAGTCAAGCTCTACATAGCAGGAGGCACTGATTAACTAAACCTAGGTATAGTGACACTAACACGGTAATCAAAATGTCAAAACTGATCATAGGATAGTCCAGACCTTCATTCAGGCTATTTAAGGTTCAGAAAATAATGGTCCCATCCATTAGCAGCGTGCGGTTGAGACTGCCTGGCTCCATCTGAAGTAGAGAGAAACTTGATCTTAAGGAATGAAGTTTTCCATTTTTCTGTTGGTTCATAATAAAATGTCAGAAGAGGGAGACCTGGGTGGCTCAGTCAGTTGGGCAGCTGCCTTCAGCTCAGGTCATGATCCCAAGGTCCTGGGTTCAAGTCCTGTATCTGGCTCCTTGCTCAGCGGGGAGGCTGTTTCTTTCTCTGTCTCTGCCTGCCACTCTGCCTGCTTGTGCTCTCTCTCTCTCTCTGGCAAATAAATAAATAAAATATTTATAAATAAATAAATAGATAAATAAATTAATTAAATGTCAGAAGACTAAAATAAGGAAAGCATGGCAACTGTGCCTTTGTTTTTCCTCCTGTTGAAACCCTATAATGCAATTCTAGTCACATGATATTTCCAGAAGGGGTTGTTTGGTTGGACAGTCAGATCCCGTCTTCCGGATATTTCAGGCAAACAGATGAAGGAAGAGGGGTTTCTTCCCACTTCTTTCATCCCTGAAACTGGAAAGAAAAAAGAAATGAAGGCAACTCTTCTTCAGTTTGGGGAACTTACCTACTAAGGAGGATTCCTATCTCCTCTGTGTCCATCAGACGAACTGATGCTGTTTCTTGTCCTCTTCTCACCAATTTGAATCGTCTAGCGTGTGTACTCAACCTGTATTCACAATTGCATCATATATGGCGAGACACTGCTATGAAGTACATGCACTTTTGAATTCTGCCCATGAATTCTGCCCATTTTTATTTTAAACTTTTTAACTGTTTTTTTCTAATTATAAATAATCTGCTTCAGTAGGTTCATATTTTTCTCTTTTTTTTTTTTTTTCAGTTTGTCTTTAACCATGAGAAAAGATAAATTTAAATACTTTAGCTAGAGTGGTGAGAGAAGATCTCTCTGAGGAGCTGGTATTTGAACTGAATCAAGAATGATGTGAAGGAACCAGTCATGAAAAAATCTGACAGAAGAGGGAATGGCAAGTACAAAGGCCCTGAGGCAGGACAAGCTTGGTGGATTGAAGAAACAGGAAAGAAAGCCAGCATGACTATAGCAGAGTGAGCAAGGGTGAATATGTAGGCAGAGTCCAACTTATATGGAGCCATGTAGACTGTTGTGAAGAATTTCAGTTTTATCATGATCACAACAAAAAAATCACTGCAGAATTTTATGCAAGGAAATTAGGTTTTTTTAAATAATTTTGAGGGTTTTTTTGTTTTGTTTTGTTTTGTTTAACATTTTATGTATTTATTTGACACAGAAATACAGACATTGAGAGAGGAAATACAAGCAGGGGAAATGGGAGAGGGAGAAGCAGGCTGCCCACTGAGCTGAGAGCTTAACATGGGTCTTGATCCCAGGACCCTGGGATCATGACCTGAGCCGAAGTCAGATGCTTACCCGACTGAGCCACCCAGGAGCCCCCAGTGAGATTTTTTTTTTTTTTTTTTTTTGGAGAATTCTGGCTTGGGGTGGTTTCTAGAGGGCAAGAATAGAGGTCTGGAGAACCTTTACAGAGCCATTATAGTAAGCCAGGAGAAAAATGAAGTGGTCTAGAGTAGGATAGTTTCAGTGGAAATAATGACACGTTATCAGATTTAGGATGTATTTTTGAGGTAGAAACAGGTGTGGGTGACTAAGAGAGGGATAACGGACGGCTCTAGGGTTATGGCATGAGCAAGTTGGTAATAATACTGTTAGCTGGGATGTGGACCAACAAGAGAGGGCCAATTTGGGGAGCTGGGGACAAAAGGAGATTTCTACGTTAGATACATTAAAATTGAGATGATTATTACCTACCTAAGCAAAGACACTTCCTGGGTATCTACTGCAGTTATCTAGGTGAGAAATAATAGTGGCCTGAACTAAGGAAGTGGCAGTGGGGCTGGGAGAAGGTGATGGATTCGGGAAATGTTTGAAGAAAGAATAAACAGGAACTTGATTATTAATGACAAGCAAGCCTGTCAAGGGAACACAGGAGGAATCCCAAGGCCTCTGATTTGGATGACTGAGGGGTGCCGGTCACTGACAGGGAGTCCTGGGGCAGAGGCATGATTGGAAGATTTTCCACAACTGTGGAAAAAGGGTATGGAGGTTTCTCAAAAAGTTAAAAATGGAACCACTGTATAGTCCAGCATATCCCACTTTTGGGGTGTTTGTTTATCCAAAAGAATTGAAATCAATATCTAGGAGAGGTATTTGCACTCCTGTGTTCACTGCAGCACTATTCACGATAGCCAAGATGCGGAAACAACTTAAATGTCCGTTGAAAGATGAGTGGATAAAGAAAATGTGATATATACATACAATCAAATACTATTGAGCCTTTAAAAAAAAAAAAAAAAAAGGAAGCTCTAGAACATACAATAGTACGGGTGAACCTTGAGGACAGTATGCTAAGTGAAATAAGCCCGACCTCAAAAGAAGAATACTGTGTGATTCCATGGACATCAGGTATCTACAATAGTCAAAGTCATAGAATCAAAGAGTAGAATCATGGTTACCAAGCAACAGGGGAAGGGGAAAAATAGGGAGTCACTAATCAATACACATAAAATTTCAGTTAAGCAAAATGAGTATGTTCTAGACTCCTGCAGTATAACATTGTGCATACAGGCAACAATCATATTTCGCACACTTAAAAATTCATCAAGAGGGTTGATCGTTGTATTTGCAGATGATATTCAGGTTGAGCGATTATCTTCCAGGAGATTGAGTCCAGCAGAAAAAAGGAAACAACAGAGGCAGACCCCATGACCAGATTGCAAGGAAGGCACTGGCCATTCACATAAACCCAAGTCTTCTGGCTCCAAAATCGGTGACCACTCCCTGACCCCCAGCTGCCTTTTTAGAATAATGGAAATTCTGTGTCTGGGAGGAGCCTTGGGGATTATTTGGTGCTAATCTTCATTTTATAAACAAGTGGAATGAAGCCATAAGACAGTAGCTTATTAAGAGTCACACACTGGGGTGCCTGGGTGGCTCAGTGGGTTAAAGCCTCTGCCTTTTGGCTCAGGTCATGGTTTCAGAGCCTTGGGATCGAGCTCCGTGTCGGGCTCTCTGCTCAGCAGGGAGGCTGCTTCCCTCTCTCTCTCTGCCTGCCTCTCTGAGTACTTGTGATCTCTATCAAATAAATAAATAAAATCTTTAAAAAAAAAAAAAGTCACAAACTTGCTTTGGAGTCAATCCATGAGGATGTTGGGAGCATTCCTATTGTGCTCTAGTGCTGTTTACAAGACTTTTTTTTAAGGAAATGAAACCAGTCTCATGTATGCCCTCTGTGTGCCTCGTGCCCGACTCTCCTTCTGGAGAGAGCAGGGTATAAAGGTTAAGATTTCCAGCCATAGTCTCAGACCCCCAGGCCTGGAGTCCCTGCTCTGTCCCTTAGGAGTTGTATGACCTCAGCCTCTCTCAACTTATTCCCCTTATCTGTCAAATGGTGGTAGTACTAGTATTATCTCATAGAGTTGTAATGAGGATTGAGTTGAGGTAATACCCGTCAAGCCTTGGGCCTAAGACTTAGCTCATGGTATGTTCACAATAAATTTTAGCAATCTTTTTTATTGCCCTTGGTATTACTTTATATTACTTGCCTCTGTCCTTTAGCATCTAGGAGGGAAATGTTAATAACCGACACCCAAGGGTTTATTTCCATGTAGTGGGAATAAAATAAGTATTTGTTGAGACAGTGACAGAAGAAGGAAAACAAGAAGGAAGAAAGTGAGTGAGGGACCACTTAGCACTAAAAGATCTTTCTTCATTGTCGGGCTCATATGCTGAAAAGTGGAAGTGTAGAAGTTGTTTTTATTATTGATATTACCCATTTTTTTGATCTGCAAAATATGCGGCCAGCATTTTTCATGTGGTATAGAAAAGATCAAGAAGAAAGGGGTATCTTTTAAGCATGGAAGACCATTTCAGAGGTTTGCCCATTCCTGTATATTGTACCTTGCTCCTGTGGACTGTCTATATGTGTTAGAAGTGCAGACAGGATGGAGACAAAATGCTTTTCCTTAGTGACCTTGAGTATTTACACAACAGAAGCTTCTATAGATCATGTGGTGTTAGGGTTAGGAGCCTTGACCCCGTGGCTCGACTCCCTGGTTTGTTTCTCACACTTGGCAATCTTGCACAATTCGCCGTAATTTTATGTAAGGGATAGCCACTTGACAGCATGAACATTTTTATGAATTTCTTACAAAGTCATAGGAATCTTACTACCTTTCTAATTTACTTCTCGAAAGAAACAGTACAATGGGAACATGAGCAGGAAATATACAACGTAAAGAGGGAAAAGGTGGGGCCTGCATGATAATGAAAACCTATTTATTTATTTACTTCCTTGCTTATTTTTGTCCTGTTTACTAGAATCTTAAAGCTGAAGTGGACATTACGATATTTTGTAGTGGAACAAATTAGGACCCAGGGAGACTAGGTTCATTGGTTTCCCTGGAGATGGCTGTAGAATCAGACCTGCCCCTTTTCAGTGCTGTTCTGACTTCAGAGGCTGCTGCTTGGACTCGCCTTCTCAGCACCTCCCTGGATACGGTCTATACTCTATTTCCGACAAACCATGACATGAAGTTCTAGGTCCCCCTGCCCGGGGAGCCTGGCATGGGCACAGGTGCCCTTGGCAGCCAGCAAAGCACAAAGGCTTCTCCAGCAAGAATGCAGCTCTGTGAAAAGAGCACTCAGTACACACAGTGGCACCGGATCTTGCCCTCTTTCTCTCTTTTATTTGCATTTCCTTTCAGTTAATTTTGTTAACTAACTAAAAATCAGTTAACTGATTTCGCAATGCTTGGAAAAGGAAATAAACGTCCTTGCTCATACGGTCTTTACATCTGTACTCATGTTAATTAAATAATCAATCCATTATTTATAATAATGCTTCCAAAAACATATTGAAATGAGATCTGCTTTAAAGGAAGGAGGCTTTAAATCTAAACCACATCTATAGCCAAATGATTGCAATAATTATTTTTTTAAACCAGATCATTTAAGAATGAAATAGCTATTTTCGAAGGCATATAAAACTGATGTCCCATGTATGAACATCTTGCACAATTTAAGATAATTTTATAGAAGGGATACCCATTTGAGATCTTAACCTTTTTTATGAATTCCTTATAAAGACATAGCAATCTTAATGCCTTTCTCATTTGCTTCTCAAAGAAATAATTTGGAAAATGCCAGGAAAAGAGACATGGAAAGCATTTAACATAAACTGAAATCATTAATACTTAATGGAAAAACATAATAATCCATTCCAAGGCATTTTAAAACAGCCACTATACGATCATCCCTTCTAGGAGGCCGCAAAGTTCTTAAAAACCGGTGCTTTTAGTCTTATTCAAAGAAGGACTTGATGGAAACAGAACCTGTAAGACTCAAGGATTAGAAGGAGGTGGGTAGTGAGGTTCAAATGCCTTCAATGTCATTGCTTTTGTCATCACAGATTTCCACCAAGCTTGCACCCTGCCCCCACCCCCGGCTCCCTGTTGGGTCAGAGGTTCTTCTGGGTTGGTTATGGTTTGCTGGACAGGAGGGATGCCCTTTCAGAGTTTCTTCAATTTCAGAGTTGCAAGAACTGGTTCTGAAATAGTTGGCAGTGTCAGTTGGCCAAATTTGTTTGCAGAAGCCTCTTTTGTTTTGAAACAATGAGGCCCAAAGTCAAGAAATACTTGGGTGAACTTAATGAAATCAAAATTGCAGGGTTCTTATCTGCCGATTTCTAAGACTATTTCATCACTTTCTGCCTTCTCTCTTCTGCCACTGTGTTCTGTTGATGACCACTCTTAAGCTATCTCAAGCCCGCTCTATAGGTGACAGAAGTCCACCCATCCCACCACAGCTGTCCTAAGGCTCGCTGGGCAGAAGGAAAGGATACTGGACAGGTAGTTTGCAAGGCAGAATTCTGAAGCCAATCCTTGTTGTACCTCTGATTTTGTAATCTTGGGCAAGATAGCTTAATTCACTGTCTCTTTCTCCTTCTCTCTCTCCATTTAATATATATAGTATACATATAATAAATATAAATATATATTATAAATATATAACATAAATAATAATTATAATATATACTATAAATATAAATGTATATAATATATAATCAAAGTAATGCATACACAGGTAAAGTATCAAATACAATAGAAGTTGTCCTTGAGTTTTTTTTTTAAACCAGCCCTCTCTTCAACGATTTGCCTAGTTAAGCAAAGCTCTCCCTTCCATATTTGTGACCTACTGACCAATGATCACAGCCAGCTAAATACTAGGGCCTCACCTGCTGTCTCTCTAGCCTACCTGTCAACTTCTGACCCGATATGTTGGGATATTTGTGGACCAAGAGTCAATTGTGTTTGTTCCCAAACCTGCCGTGCCAATTATGCTTGTTTATATAATTATTCAGTTCATTTATAAAATAGGTAAACCAAGGACATATGAGTGAATAAAAGAATTTCTATTCCTATAACAGTGTTCTTAAAAGACTCAATGAGGTTGAATCATTAAAAATAAAACACTATAGAATAAGATGTGAAAGTATAATGGTTAAATATTAGGAAAAGACTCAAATCGAAAAGGATTTTGTTTTGTGTCTTTAAGTTCTCAATGCACTTTAACAAAACCAAAACTGGATAATATAAATGATTATGGGCATGGTTTATGTAAAAAAAAAAAAGTGCAGAACTTGAAATATGTAGTTATATTCTGTATGCAGAAATCCAGGTCATATTCCCATGCAGTTCTTCCGGTATTAATATTTTGTCCTTTTTCAAATTTTTATTTAAATTGTAGTGAGGTAAAACAAACTAAGGGTTGCAAGGGGATGGAGGTAAGGAGAGGGTGGTGGAGTTATGGACATTGGGGAGGGTATGTGCTATGGTAAGTGCTGTGAAATGTGTAAACCTGTACCCCTGGGGCTAATAATATATATTTATAAAAAAAAATTTTTTTAATCATAAAAAAATAAATAAATTATAGTGAGTTAACATTTAGTGTAATATTGGTTTTAGGAGTAAAATTCAGTGATTCATCACATACATATAACACCCAGTGCTTTACCCAACAAGTCTGGTATAAATTATATAAGGTTCACATAAATACCAGCAACATGTCTGGTATTTAATAAGGATTCAGTACATACTAGATATTATTGTGGTTATTACTAATTTAATAATTGTGCTTCCAAGTAATTTTAGAAGAAAACAGAGAAGAAGGTTAAGTTTAGACCAAATTAATATTTCAAAAGAAAATATTGGGCTAAACTTTTAAATCCAACAATAAGATGTTAGCAGAGAACCTAAACTTCACCGTGATCACTTTTGTATCAGAATACCAGCATATGAAATGAGGGCATTGATCATCGCATCTCTGGAAGGCTTAGCTGGAAGGGGAAGAACCCTGATTCATTCTTGAAAGGTAACCCTGCTTCAGTTTTAACAACAAATTGCCACACAGTCTTAGGAAACTGTCCAGCCTTTTCCTGTATTTGTATTCTCTGTTAGGTAAAGATGATGGTACACAACCCAACTAGTTTCTCACTGTGGCCAGAGGACTTACTTTGAGAAAAGTGCACTGTGGTCATATGATGTTCTCTCACTTGAGTGTGAGTCCTGTTTGACTCGGCATGCTATTTATGATGCATGGAGTTCTCAAACCCTGAGGAAAAGGATCGGTGAAATGCTATTTTTTTAATTGATTTCCCATCAAAGCTCTAGGACTATTCAGTGAGTATGAGGCTTATGCCAAGTTTCATTCAACAGGTGAAACGTGCTTACTACCGAAACCAAAAATGACTCAGAAGAAAGTCATGGGGTACCTGGAAAGATCCTGTTTCATTAGATTACCTATACCATTAAGCCTTTAATATCATAATCAATCTTATCAGCACGATATAAGAACATGTACACTGGATGTGAGGTTTAAACTCTTCTTCATTTCAGGGGTTGTGGTCAAAACCCAGTTAATTTCTGCTATCTGAAACAAGCCTGAAGGCTGACATTTAAAGTCATCTTCACAGTTGACTATGGAAGAACATTCATAGTTACTTAATATATGATCATGCAATAAGGAGTCAGTATAATCTATACTGATTATATGGACTGAGCCCAACATCCGTGGTAGTCATTACATTAAAAATATTTCTAGGAAGGGCGCCTGGGTGGCTCAGTGGGTTAAGCCGCTGCCTTTGGCTCAGGTCATGATCTCAGGGTCCTGGGATCGAGTCCCGCATCGGGCTCTCTGCTCAGCAGGGAGCCTGCTTTCTCATCTCTCTCTCTCTGCCTGCCTCTCTGCCTACTTGTGATCTCTCTCTGTCAAATAAATAAATAAAATCTTTAAAAAAAATTTATAGAAACAACAATGATTTAGAAGATACAATCAAAGCCTTTAAGACCTATACACACTATTATTATTATTGAGTAGTGAGGTAAGGTGCTTTTCTTTATGAAGACAATTCATTAACTTGAGGTAAGTTAATAAAACAAATAAGCAGTTTACTTTCTGTCCTTTTTATCAGAAAAGAAGTCTTTAGGGGCATCTGCGTGGCTCAGTCAGTTAAGCGTCTGCTTCTGGCTCAGGTCATGATCTCAGGGTTCTGGGATCGAGTCCTATATCAGGCTCCCTGCTAAGTAAAGCCTGCTGTTCTCCCTACTTGTACACTCGCTCACTCTCTTTCTCTCCATGTGTCAAATAAATAAGAAATTTTACCTGAAAAAGAAATTTTATAATTTAATTTAATTCAGTACCTGTTTATACATGACACAAAACTAGGTTCAGGGAAGTTATAAAGAGGAGAAAGACCGGATCCTCCCGATGTTCAGCAAATTTACTGTAAAATATCAGAGACATGCGTTCATCTAATACATTTCAGTCTGTGATGTGTGGGGAGACAAACTAGACCAGGGATGAGTATCAAGTCCCTGACTATACTTCGTTATTATGCACTAATGCCAGGTTTTCTGAGACCCTTAAGAAATTGGTGGAACATGGTTTCCTGGGGCTGGGGAGGAGAGAGGGGAAACAGCGGTTAGTGTTCGATGGGTATAGAGTTTCAGTCATGCAGGGTGAACGAGTTCTAGACACCTGCTCTACTACATTGTCCTTTAGAGTCAACAGTAATGTACTGCACATTTTAAAATGTGGTAAAAGGATAGGTCTCATGTTGTTTGATTTTTACCACAATACCTTAAAAAAAGAATAAAAGAAATTGGGAGATGACCTTGCACAGCCTTTACATTTTTGTGATCATAGAGATGGGGGAAATAGCCGGTCATGTTCACATTTTTTTAAGGAAATTACTTGATCATTGTAAGCCAGAGCTTGAAAGCAATACCCAATGAGAACAATTCCTCATGCAATCCATAAGCAAACCAGAATGTCGTGAGAGATAAAGGAGCAGCCACATTTAGCTTTTTGAATAGCCATTTTTTCCACATCAATTTAATTTCCTCCCATGGTTACATAATGGATTATATAAACAATGAAAATGTGTTGAATAAAATCAGTTTTGTATGAAGGAAGATTTGGAGTTCTAGCCTAAACAATATTCTTATCGCCAAGCCATGCAAGTGTGATCTCAATCATGCTACTGTTACATGAGTGAACAAGGAAATAGAGTTGCAGTTACATCAAAGTGAGTTGAAGCATGGATCACATGTCAATTTCTAGCCCATGGGGATCAGTTGTACTGTAGGACCTATAACTTATTGATGAACTATACAAATGACTTATAAATGCCTTCATCCAAAATGCAGGAATTTCTAAATCAAGTGGAGCTGCTGATACTTTATACCAGGAAACGCATGACAATACTATTCAGAATGCCCTTGGGTGTATTTTTTAAGTCATTCTGAAGGCAGAACCACATTTAATTGACATACATATAAACTATACTTTAGCACAAATGAAATTTAGTGAAAGATTGATTAAAAAGGCAAATGCCAATAGGACCTTTGTCACAATTAGGATTAGAAAATGAATATCATCAATGAGTTACACTGTCAGCAGGTTATTGAAATGACACAGGACAGCAAACACACTTACTCCTATCACTGCTTAAGCCTCACCAGTCTTCAGTATTTTTTCAAGTTTTTATCAACATACTTTGAAAGGGATATTTTTAAAAAGACAGCATACAGAGAACAAGACATTACATATACATGTATTTAATACAGGATCTATATTAATATATAGTTTGGCATGTCATATTATATATATGCTTTGGCATGTAATGTATAATTTAATATTTATGTAAAATTATATAATATAATATATCAAAATTATGGATTATATAAAATGTGGTAGGGCATACAGTATATAATACATATCACACATTACATATGTGTAGCGTGTTATTTAAGGGAAGAATTGGAACTATGTAATTTGGAAAGTGTAAATCTAAAGAGTCATACTTACCATGTTGTGGCTCCCTGGAATTGTTTTCCGAATGAGTTGAGGCTCTCCTCTCCCCAAAGATGACTAAGCCAGAAGGAATTTACTATGTTACATTTAGCAATTTCATCCAGCAGACAGAGGTCGTTCTTGATTATCAGGATGAAAAATCATTGGCTCAAGGAAAACTCAAAGATTTCTTTCTCAGGGCTCTTTACTACAGAATAAACGAACATTAGTTCTGGATGATTTAATATCCATGGGATCACTTCCCTCAAAGAGCCTTTTTTCTTTCATCCTAGATTTTAGTTCATTTACTCTTCCAGGCTTCACAGATCAAGGTGTCCAACAGTGAGCCAAGGATACTCGACACCACGAGATGCACACAGCGTATCTATTCCGAGTATCAATGTTATTCAAAGAGGTCTGTCCCAAGGACTCAAAGAATCTAAGCAGAAAATATAATTGGATATAAACAGAGATTTATGCAAATATTCTAAGCAGGAAATAAAATTGGTTATTAACATACTGACCCAGAATGAAGCAGAATGCAAAGAATCCAGGAAAATTCTCTTCCCTTCAGTGGACATATTCCTGCTCCACTTACCGGCCCCCCAGCCCAGTCCCCAGTTCTATTTCTCTCATGCAGAGACAATAGGCACAAGACTCAGTCTTTTCTGTGGCAAAGTCTGAAAGTGCCCTGTTTCCTGTTAAGTGACACCAAGCCTGTCACCTCTTCAGCAGCCTAGAAACACAGGGGTGAGGTATTCTATTTCTTGACCCTCACCCTCGCACTTCATGATTTTCTTTGTTAGAAATTAAAGACTAGAGGCATTGAGGCATCTTTATGCAGAAAGTGTTAAAATGTATTTAGACATAATGGGTATATATGAATTCCTTTCCTCTTTTTTTCCAGGATGGGAGCCAGTAAATTACCTGTGCCTATACCCAGAATCAGTGAGTCAACTTGACTTATGTTTGAGTCTTGGGTGGCTATAGATAAGCAGAGCAACAACAGGAATATCTGAAAACCCCATCGTGTCCCTCTTAAACACCTGTTCTTACACTGATAACAACTGTCACCAGAAAGCAAAGCTGAGGTGCCGTTGTTGGGGTGTATCATCTAGGAAGGTGGGGAAGAGAAGCGAGCAAACCATAATCCTTGCCCCAAGGAACTTACAAAGGAAACCAAAAAATTTGAAGATAGATTTCAGTTATATCGAGCTTAATGAATAATTAGTGTTTATCTTATTTGAAAAAGTTTACATTTTCCCTGTTTTCATTTTTAAAGCATCTTACACTTTTCTGGGACATTGGACTTTATTTCCCAGAAATGCATTCCTTTATAAATATCTAAGACCTCATTAATTCAGATATTGCTAATATACAGTCTTGACCATTTGACCCAGACTAAGGTGAAATTTACCTTTAAATTGTCTGCAGGAAATGAATTTGACAAGAGAAATAAAGGGAACACCTCTAACTTGTTTAAAGAGAATAATTGTTTTCATGGCTTTTGCATATACATTGGTCTTTAGGCAAGAAGATTCAGCTATAAAGTAAGGATTCATGTCATTAAGTAGATGTCTCCTTAGACAGACTTTATTGGCAGGTTATAGTATTGAAAGTAATAAAACTGCATTGCTTTCAATAAATTCTGACTTCCATAATTCAGGCTAGCCTCTCCCTTTTCCTCCCTACCTCCCCAAACTCATTATCCCAAACTAATGAAGTTTACTATTGTGTTACACGTGAATATAACACTTATTAATAGAAGATCGATTCCTATCATCTTTTTAAACTTACAAATATAATTTTTTATTTTTTTGGATGCTTATTTGCAACATGGATCACCTGGATGACAGAAGTATATTTACTTTTATAAGAAAAATGATCTATCATTCCCTCTCCCTTTCCATGACTTCATACAGCAGGTCATTTTTTTTTTTTTATTTAAAAACCAAAATTTCCCAAAGCAGGCAAGATAAATTCTCAGGCTAATAATAGTGGAAATTTAAAATGAGGGGGAAAAAAGCCTGAAATCAGATCATGCCCCTCTTGAGGCATGTTGAAAAATTGCAGTAGTAACTGAATCACTATTCATCCATCCATCCATCCATCCATCCATCCATCCAACAAAGGTTTAGTCAAGGACCATACGTATTGCTTCAAGGTGTGTAGAGATAAATAAAATTCTCTTTTTGTCTCCATTGTGCTGACAGCCATAAGCTGAAACAGATGAAGACAAATAATTTTCCGATGTGATAAGTGATGTGTTTTCCTTGTCAGCAACATGTGTTGAGAACACAGAGACTATAGCATTAAATATGATTGGAATAATTGGGGAAATATTCATAGTGGGTACAACATTTGAGCTCATTCTTAATGAATACAATTTCTGCAAATAGAACCTTTCAAATCAATATAAACAGGAGTATGGAGATAAGGAGGCACATGGAGTGCTCAGAAAAACAGAACAGACATAGTGAGTTGCGGAGAGTTGAGGGGTGGGGGAGCGTTGTATGGAATAAATACAGTATGTTGTTAAGAAAATGTGCCCTTAGTAGGTGATTAGAAACAGCAGTTAAGGTGAGAGAAAGATTTGAGACTTGAAGGGTGAAGAAATGGAGCAAGATAAGGCTATTCGTGGACAATTGAGAGAACTTCTAAGAACATAGAATAGAGGGGCACCTGGGTAGCTCAGTCGGTTAAGCATCGGTTCAGGCCATGATCTCAGAGTCCTGGGATCGAGCCCCTGATCGCCTCCCTGCTCGGTGGGGAGTCTGCTTCTCCCTCTCCCACTGCCTGCTGCTCCCTCTGCTTGTGCTCTCACTCTCTGACTCACTTGCTCACTCAAATAAATAAATAAATGAGAATCTTTAAAAAAACATAGAATAGAATCAGCTTCTCCCTGAGATAGGAGAAGTGGAGTAAAAAGAAAAAAAAATAAATGTGAAGGTGGATATAAAGAAATTCAAGGAAGTTTATGTCTAGAGGCTTCCATTTCTTTCTACATGGTTAGATAAGCAAGAAGTGTAGAGTAGGAGGACACAAGTTCGCATCCTAGCTCAGCTGCCGTGAATAACCTAACGTGGGTAAGTCACATAACCTAGCTACATTTCAGTGTTATCTTCTGTAAAATAGAGGCAATAATATTTAATTCCTAGGTTGGAGAACTCTATAATGTATGTCAAAGCATGTTCCAAACTATAGAGCACTCTATTGAGACGCAGCCTGAACGAGTAGCCAGAACACATGCTGAGTGATCTCACTGAGCTCCTGTCTGGATGAAGTGGGGATTAAAAGTTGCTGAGATTATTAAAGATAAGATCTGCATGATGTATGCACATAAAGAAGCTCTACTCGTGGTTGCTGCGAGATGGTTCTCCTCTGGAAGAGGATCTTGTCCCTTGGGAAAGAGAAGAAAATTGCGATGGGAAATGAAAACAAGAAGGGGCTACACAAAAATGTTTTTCAGTGGAATTAAAAGCCTATTCTGAAAACATGACTTTGCATATATAGTTATACCTATGAACTCCAGAGCACCCAAAGCAGATGACTTGATGGGCTGGAGTTCGGGAAGGTCAAAGCAGGTACTGTGTGATGGAGGGAACAATTAGAAATGTTGGTCAGTGCAGATCCCAGAAGCTTGCAAGCCTCCTTCAGCAAGACCTGTACTCCAGCCTTAATGCTGAGTTAGCGGAATACTGACTTTTCTATTCAGGGTCATCTGCCTTTGATCTAAGGCTCTTGTCATTACCAAGTAATGAATGAGTTGCCTAACTACCCCAAGGTCAAATACTCCCCCTTCGGCTAAGCTCCAGCTGTGGGCTACTGCTCAGAGAACCCTTGGTTCTCAGTCTCCCCTATCGTCTGCCCGGCTTCCCTGTCCGCTTGAGTTTTAGTTCTTCCCTAGCACATATGGCAGTGAAAAATTTTCCACCTCCTCTGGAGTAAAAAACTTCATTTGAAACCAAATAAAAAGGCGCCAGGCTGCATGCCCTTGGTCCCTCATGCCATCAGCTCCCATTCAAGACCTCCTCAGTACAGAATTTTCTGGTTACAACAGGCAGGACCACACTTTTCTCCCACACCTGGCAGTGGATTATCTCACCTGGCCACTAGGATAATGTCCGGTGTCCTCCTAAAATGTTTAGTGAGCCTTGGGGACCCCAGGAGAAAGCTGCCAAAACCTATCATGATAGGTACTAAACTTACCTCAGAGGGAGATATGAATTGCTAAAGCGTGTCCTCAATTTGCCAAATGGCGGTAATAAAGAAAATATAGGCTATATTGTGCACATTATTGACTCCTATTTTAATTAATGTAAGACACATTCCTCATTTGGGAGCATGGTTGATTCATTCACTCGGTAATTATTCATTAAGGATATATTAAATTCAAGGTACTACTATCCAAGATCTTTGGAGATAATGAATACAAGCATCTTCCACGGGTAACATTTGAAACATAAGGAAAACTCTGTCAAATTCAGACAAAATTCTAGGTTTCTGTGAATGGACAACTGCAGAGACTCCTCAGGGGTTGGGAAACCCCAGAGCTTTTTCTTCTCTCTCCTCAGGCTTGGGTCCCACAGTCCATTCTGCTGTGAATACCAACAGGGATCACAAAACTCACCTCCAAGTACCTGGCTTCCTATCTATTCCCTGCAGGCAGCTGTGGTAATCTGTGAATGTGTGGCTTGTTCCAAAACCTGTTATATCCTTGCTCTCCACACATCCTCCCCTGTATGTTGCGAGCTGAGCTGAAGTGCAGCCCACCTCTGCCCTCCCCAGAGTGGGGTGATGCTTCTGCTGACTTGGCGTCAGACTGGACATTCTCCCACCTGCGGTAGACCTACAAGTCAGCCCTTTCTTGAATGCACTCTCCATGCCCGATGCCCTCTGCAACCACGGTTTCATCCCCGCCTGGTTTGCATGCAGTCTTCGTGCTGCATCTGTCAGAGGAAGCCATTCGCCTCTCATTAAAAACAGACGCAGACTTTTTTCTCTCCATTTCATTTCTTTAGCCCCGGGTACACCTTCCTTCCGTCGTCTCCTTTTGTAATCCGCGTGTCTCCCGTTTCTAGCTTCTTTATGTATTTTCCTCTTTACACCTCATCTCTACCCTTTATGTAACTCAGAGTTTAGTGAACGTTGAACGAAAATTTTTTGGCTTGTTTGCCCCTTAGCTGGAAGAACACAGCCTCCTGTCAGTTCAGTGGCAAACTCAAAATTAGGAGTCTCTGTGCAGCAACATTTCATTTACATATTTTTCTCATCGTTCTTTAAAAATCTTTTGCTGTGTAGTGGAATGATGGTCACTGGGAGACAATCCCGTGAACCACTACAAGTGAGAATACAATCCAGATTATAATATCACAGACTCGGAGACCTTGATAAAATGTTCAAGGCAGTCTAAAACTCAAACCCTCTTCCTATGGATCCTGTACTCCCTGCAGCCTCCATTTATAGATACTGGAGGAAAATGCTTTCCTTCTATTTCACGAGTGGAAGTAATTCAAAATCATTTCTTAGGGTCATTGAACTGCGAAATGTTCCTTGGATTTTCAGGAAGAAAATCTTCAGGCAAGGTTTGTGTCTCAGCGGAAGGGTATATACACACATTCGAGGGTAATCCCTTTTTACATGTTGATAGCAGACTGTGTCCCGGAGTAGATGGGGCCACCTTTGTGGAAAAGCTGTGGTGGCGTGTGATTTTAAAGAAGAGATGCTCCTGGTCGCCACTGAGGTGTCTCTCGAAAGTCAGTCTGTACAACCTGTGCTCATGCCTAGACCTTTGTCTTTTGTGATGCGTTCTCATAGGCACAGTTCCTGGAAGGGGCTAGTGCTTATGTGTCCTTGTGTTCATGCAGCTCCAAGGAGATGAAGCACATCTCCTATCCATGAGCACTCCAGAATGCAGAAGGGTGGTTTCTGTACGGGGTTGGGGAGGGGGACTCCAGTCATACCCTGGGCATGGCTCGGGGCATCTTCTAGGGCACACCATGCTGGTTCCTTTGCACTTAGCTCACTAGGGAATTAGGAGAACTGAGAAGAGGTATTAATGGTGTTAGAATCAAGGTTTTATTAAAGTTAGAGTGTAAAGGGGGTAGTTTTCCCTATTTCATGGGCCCCTAGCTAGCAGCCCTTCATTTACATGTGCCTGGGACATGCTTCCCGTTTTCAGCCAGAACATTCCTTTCTGTAAACCCAGGATTACAGAAGCTGGTTGGAAGGGATAGTTAAAGACTTTTCTATAGCCTTCCTGAGCTTATGGGAGAATTAAGCCTTACAAATCTTATAAGAATTGATGAACCTGGTGATATTTTTAAAAATGCAGCATAAACCTTCAGATTCATGGCCTAATCATCACAACTGGAAAGCCCTTATGCTTCAGGACTAAAAAAAAAAAAAAAGCACTCTTTGCCAGCTTTACCTACTCTCAGACAGACTCCAGTACTCCAAGAGCTTGCAAATTCTGCACAAACTGACACTATTGTTCCCACATCTCTAAAAATAAACAGTGGCGTTGTTGGGTTTTTTTTGGGGGGGGGGTTGTTTTGTTTTGTTTTTTGGTGGGAGAAAGGATATACGTTATTATTCTTGTATGGAAATAATTAACAAAGAAAACGTGGCATCCCACACTTAATTTAACCGTTCTTTTAAATATTTTCCTCATACCTGAGTTACATGAACATAGTATTTTAATAAGCTGATCTGCAAGTGTTTTTTCCCCCTTCTCATTGAGGTGCAAAGTAATCTAGAGGGTCAAGGTTTCCAATCTTTTTCTCTTGCATTAAAATGATCTGTCATTTCCATTGTGGCTACACCCAAAAGTCAATTTTTGGTCTGGTTAAAGTGCCCTGTAGAATAATTCAGTGGTTACGAAGATGGAATTCTTCTCGAAGTGTAACTACTCCACTTGCTGGTGTATGGTGGCAATGACATTCATCTTAGAAACGATCCCAGTCCAGAGCAAGGGATTTTTGTAGTCGTGTTTCAGCATTTTCTTTTCTTCTGAGTAATTCTTTATCTTTATGTTTTGGGGCGTCATAATGAATGGAGGCTTAACTTGAAGAAACTGAATAAATTAATAGTGCCATCCTACATTGTAAACCAGGTATATTAAATTCAAAAGAATAAGAATTCTTAAATATTTCTCATGCCTAGAAAGTAGAGAAATATTCTGAGTGATGTTTAATGTTAAAGGTTTGTTTAATAATAGAGCCCCTTAATTTTTTTAATTGAAGTACAATTTATGTACAATAAAAAGCACAAATCTTAAACTTCCAATCCAGTGAGTTTTGACAACTGTATATACCCTGTATAATGGCCAAAATAAGTAAGACATCAAATCTCATACACTAAATAGTTCCCTCGTGGCCTTTTCCAGTCAATTCCAGTCCACGACCCTACTGTCTCCCTCTTACCCTCTCATTTCCTGTGTTCTCCCCAAGCAATCACTTTCTTGTCTTTGTCACAGTAGGTTAGTTGGGCCTATTCTTGGACCTCCACCAAAAGGAATCATACAACATATACTTTGTAAATGCTCTATTCACTTACCCTCACATTTCTGAGATTGTTACATGTATCAGGAGTTTATTCCTTGTTTATTGTTGAATAATGTTCTATTAGATGACTGAACTACAAATTATTTCTCTGTTATCCTCTTTTTGACATTTGAGTTGCTTCTAGTTGGGGACTTTTATGAATAAGATGGCTCAGAAAATTCTAGTATAAATCTGTTTGTGAATATCTGTTCTCATTCTGATTGGATAAAGACCAAGGAGTAGAATTGCTAGATCATAAGGTAAATGTTTACCTTTGTAAGTAACTTTCCAATGCTTCACCAGCAATGTTGAAAGTTCTAGTTGCTCCTTATCCTCATCAACAGCAGGCATGAAATGGTATCTCTAGTGGCTTTAATTTGCGTACCATTGATGGCTAATGATGTAGATCATCTTTTTATGTACTTTGCCCATTTTTATCTTCTTTGGTGAGGCTGTTAGGTTTTTTAAAGTTTTGCCCAATCACCTATCTATTGTTGATGGTAGTTCTTCACATAGTCTGGATGTAAGTCCTTTGTCAGATACATGTACTGTAAATATTTGCCCAGTTTGTGGATTACTTGTTTATTTTTTTTATTTTTTTTTTAGACTTTAATTTTTTATTTTTTATAAACATATATTTTTATCCCCAGGGGTACAGGTCTGTGAATCACCAGGTTTACACACTTCACAGCACTCACCAAATCACATACCCTCCCCAATGTCCATAATCCCACCCCCTTCTCCCAAACCCCCTCCCCCCGGCAACCCTCAGTTTGTTTTGTGAGATTAAGAGTCACTTATGGTTTGTCTCCCTCCCAATCCCATCTTGTTTCATTTATTCTTCTTCTACCCACTTAAGCCTCCATGTTGTATCACCACTTCCTCATATCAGGGAGATCATATGATAGTTGTCTTTCTCTGCTTGACTTATTTCGCTAAGCATGATACGCTCTAGTTCCATCCATGTTGTTGCAAATGGCAAGATTTCATTTCTTTTGATGGCTGCATAGTATTCCATTGTGTATATATACCACATCTTCTTGATCCATTCATCTGTTGATGGACATCTAGGTTCTTTCCATAGTTTGGCTATTGTGGACATTGCTGCTATAAACATTCGGGTGCACGTGCCCCTTTGGATCACTACGTTTGTATCTTTAGGGTAACTACCCAATAGTGCAATTGCTGGGTCATAGGGCAGTTCTATTTTCAACATTTTGAGGAACCTCCATGCTGTTTTCCAGAGTGGCTGCACCAGCTTGCATTCCCACCAACAGTGTAGGAGGGTTCCCCTTTCTCCGCATCCTCGCCAGCATCTGTCATTTCCTGACTTGTTGATTTTAGCCATTCTGACTGGTGTGAGGTGATATCGCATTGTGGTTTTGATTTGTATTTCCCTGATGCCGAGTGATATGGAGCACTTTTTCATATGTCTGTTCGCCATCTGGATGTCTTCTTTGCAGAAATGTCTGTTCATGTCCTCTGCCCATTTCTTGATTGGATTATTTGTTCTTTGGGTGCTGAGTTTGCTAAGTTCTTTATAGATTCTGGACACTAGTCCTTTATCTGATATGTTGTTTGCAAATATCTTCTCCCATTCTGTCAGTTGTCTTTTGATTTTGTTAACTGTTTCCTTTGCTGTGCAAAAGCTTTTGATCTTGATGAAATCCCAGTAGTTCATTTTTTCCCTTGCTTCCCTTGCCTTTTGCGTTGTTCCTAGGAAGATGTTGCTGCGGCAGAGGTCGAAGAGGTTGCTGCCTGTGTTCTCCTCAAGGATTTTGATGGATTCCTTTCGTACATTGAGGCCCTTCATCCATTTTGAGTCTATTTTTGTGTGTGGTGTAAGGGAATGGTCCAATTTCATTTTTCTGCATGTGGCTGTCCAATTTTCCCAGCACCATTTATTGAAAAGGCTGTCTTTTTTCCATTGGACATTCTTTCCTGCTTTGTCAAAGATTAGTTGACCATAGAGTTGAGGGTCTATTTCTGGGCTCTCTATTCTGTTCCATTGATCTATGTGTCTGTTTTTGTGCCAGTACCATGGTGTCTTGATGATGACAGCTTTGTAATAGAGCCTGAAGTCCGGAATTCTGATGCCACCAACGTTGGCTTTCTTTTTCAATATCCCTTTGGCTATTCGAGGTCTTTTCTGGTTACATATAAATTTTAGCATTATTTATTCCATTTCTTTGAAAAAGATGGATGGTACTTTGATAGGAATTGCATTAAATGTGTAGATTGCTTTAGGTAGCATAGACATTTTCACAATATTTATTCTTCCAATCCAGGAGCATGGAACATTTTTCCATTTCTTTGTGTCTTCCTCAATTTCTTTCATGAGTACTTTATAGTTTTCTGAGTATAGATTCTGTGTCTCTTTGGTTAGGTTTATTCCTAGGTATCTTATGGTTTTGGATGCAATTGTAAATGGGATTGACTCCTTAATATCTCTTTCTTCTGTCTTGCTGTTGGTGTAGAGAAATGCAACTGATTTCTGTGCATTGATTTTATATCCTGACACTTTACTGAATTCCTATATAAGTTCTAGCAGTTTTGGAGTGGAGTCTTTTGGGTTTTCCACATATAGTATCATATCATCTGCGAAGAGTGATAATTTAACTTCTTCTTTGCCGATTTGGATGCCTTTAATTTCCTTTTGTTGTCTGATTGCTGAGGCTAGGACCTCTAGTACGATGTTGAATAGCAGTGGTGATAATGGACATCCCTGCCGTGTTCCTGACCTTAGCAGAAAAGCTTTCAGTTTTTCTCCATTGAGAATGATATTTGCGGTGGGTTTTTCATAGATGGCTTTGATGATATTGAGGTATGTGCCCTCTATCCCTACACTTTGAAGAGTTTTGATCAGGAAGGGATGTTGTACTTTGTCAAATGCTTTTTCAGCATCTATTGAGAGTATCATATGGTTCTTGTTCTTTCTTTTATTGATGTGTTGTATCACATTGACTGATTTGCGGATGTTGAACCAACCTTGCAGCCCTGGAATAAATCCCACTTGGTCGTGGTGAATAATCTTTTTAATGTACTGTTGAATCCTGTTGGCTAGTATTTTGTTGAGTATTTTCGCATCTGTGTTCATCAAGGATATCGGTCTATAGCTCTCTTTTTTGGTGGGATCCTTGTCTGGTTTTGGGATCAAGGTGATGCTGGCCTCATAAAATGAGTTTGGAAGTTTTCCTTCCATTTCTATTTTTTGGAACAGTTTCAGGAGAATAGGAATTAGTTCTTCTTTAAATGTTTGGTAGAATTCCCCCGGGAAGCCGTCTGGCCCTGGGCTTTTGTTTGTTTGGAGATTTTTAATGACTGTTTTAATCTCCTTACTGGTTATGGGTCTGTTCAGGCTTTCTATTTCTTCCTGGTTCAGTTGTGGTAGTTTATATGTTTCTAGGAATGCATCCATTTCTTCCAGATTGTCAAATTTATTGCCGTAGAGTTGCTCATAGTATGTTCTTATAATAGTTTGTATTTCTTTGGTGTTAGTTGTGATCTCTCCTCTTTCATTCATGATTTTATTTATTTGGGTCCTTTCTCTTTTCTTTTTGATAAGTTGGGCCAGGGGTTTATCAATTTTATTAATTCTTTCAAAGAACCAGCTCCTAGTTTCGTTGATTTGTTCTATTGGTTTTTTGGTTTCTATTTCATTGATTTCTGCTCTGATCTTTATGATTTCTCTTCTCCTGCTGGGCTTAGGGTTTCTTTCTTGTTCTTTCTCCAGCTCCTTTAGGTGTAGGGTTAGGTTGTGTACCTGAGACCTTTCTTGTTTCTTGAGAAAGGCTTGTACCGCTATATATTTTCCTCTCAGGACTGCCTTTGTTGTGTCCCACAGATTTTGAACCGTTGTATTTTCATTATCATTTGTTTCCATGATTTTTTTCAATTCTTCTTTAATTTCCCGGTTGACCCATTCATTCTTTAGAAGGATACTGTTTAGTCTCCATGTATTTGGGTTCTTTCCAAACTTCCTTTTGTGGTTGAGTTCTAGCTTTAGAGCATTGTGGTCTGAAAATATGCAGGGAATGATCCCAATCTTTTGATACCGGTTGAGTCCTGATTTAGGCCCGAGGATGTGATCTATTCTGGAGAATGTTCCATGTGCACTAGAGAAGAATGTGTATTCTGTTGCTTTGGGATGAAATGTTCTGAATATATCTGTGATGTCCATCTGGTCCAGTGTGTCGTTTAAGGCCTTTATTTCCTTGCTGATCTTTTGCTTGGATGACCTGTCCATTTCAGTGAGGGGAGTGTTAAAGTCCCCTACTATTATTGTATTATTGTTGATGTGTTTCTTTGATTTTGTTATTAATTGGTTTATATAGTTGGCTGCTCCCACATTGGGGGCATAGATATTTAAAATTGTTAAATCTTCTTGTTGGACAGACCCTTTGAGTATGATATAGTGTCCTTCCTCATCTCTTATTATAGTCTTTGGCTTAAAATCTAATTGATCTGATATAAGGATTGCCACTCCTGCTTTCTTCTGATGTCCATTAGCATGGTAAATTTTTTTCCACCCCCTCACTTTAAATCTGGAGGTGTCTTCGGGCTTAAAATGTGTTTCTTGGAGGCAACATATAGATGGGTTTTGTTTTTTTATCCATTCTGATACCCTGTGTCTTTTGACAGGGGCATTTAGCCCATTCACATTCAGGGTAACTATTGAGAGATATGAATTTAGTGCCATTGTATTGCCTGTAAGGTGACTGTTACTGTATATGGTCTCTGTTCCTTTCTGATCTACCACTTGTAGGCTCTCTCTTTGCTTAGAGGACCCCTTTCAAGATTTCCTGTAGAGCTGGTTTGGTATTTGCAAATTCTTTCAGTTGTTGTTTGTCCTGGAAGCTTTTAATCTCTCCTTCTATTTTCAATGATAGCCTAGCTGGATATAGTATTCTTGGCTGCATGTTTTTCTCGTTTAGTGCTCTGAAAATATCATGCCAGCTCTTTCTGGCCTGCCAGGTCTCTGTGGATAAGTCAGCTGCCAATCTAATATTTTTACTATTGTATGTTACAGACTTCTTTTCCCGGGCTGCTTTCAGGATTTTCTCTTTGTCACTGAGACTTGTAAATTTTACTATTAGGTGACGGGGTGTGGGCCTATTCTTATTGATTTTGAGGGGCATTCTCTGAACCTCCTGAATTTTGATGCTCGTTCCCTTTGCCATATTGGGGAAATTCTCCCCAATAATTCTCTCCAGTATACCTTCTGCTCCCCTCTCACTTTCTTCTTCTTCTGGAATCCCAATTATTCTAATGTTGTTTCGTCTTATGGTGTCACTTATCTCTCGAATTCTCCCCTCGTGGTCCAGTAGCTGTTTGTCCCTCTTTTGCTCAGCTTCTTTATTCTCTGTCATTTGGTCTTCTATATCACTAATTCTTTCTTCTGCCTCATTTATCCTAGCAGTTAGAGCCTCCATTTTTGATTGCACCTCATTAATAGCTTTTTTGATTTCACCTTGGTTAGATTTTAATTCTTTTATTTCTCCAGAAAGGGCTTTTATATCTCTCAAGAGGGTTTCTCTAATATCTTCCATGCCTTTTTCGAGCCCGGCTAGAACCTTGAGAATTGTCATTCTGAACTCTAGATCTGACATATTACCGATGTCTGTATTGATTAGGTCCCTAGCCTTCGGTACTGCCTCTTGTTCTTTTTTTGTGTTGAATTTTTACGTCTTGTCATTTTGTCCAGATAAAAGTAAATGAAGATAAAAGTAAATGAAGGGGCAAGTAAAATACTAAAAGGGTGGCAACAACCCCAGGAAAATATGCTTTAACCAAATTAGAAGAGATCCAAAATCGTGAGTGGGGAGAAAGGGGATAAAAAGAGGTTCAAAAAGGAAGAAAGAAAAAAAAACAAAAAGAAAAGAAAAAAAAAAGAAAAGAAAAGAAAAGAATTTTTTAAAAAAGAAAATACCTAAGAAAAATGTAAAAAAGAAAAAATATATATATTAGATAAACTAGTAAAAAATCGTTAAAAAAGAAAAAGGCAACAGTTAAAAAAAAATTTTACCCGAAGGCGAGAAAAAAAAAAAAATGAAAAAGAAAAAATTAAATTAACTGCAAGACTAAAAAAAATCACAGGAAAAAAGCCATGAGTTCCGTGCTTGGCTTTCTCCTCCTCTGGAATTCTGCTGCTCTCCTTGGTATTGAAACCGCACTCCTTGGTAGGTGAACTTGGTCTCGGCTGGATTTCTTGTTGATCTTCTGGGGGAGGGGCCTGTTGTAGTGATTCTCAAGTGTCTTTGCCCCAGGCGGAATTACACCGCCCTTACCCGGGGCCGGGGTGAGTAATCCGCTCGGGTTTGCTTTCAGGAGCTTTTGTTCCCTGAGCGCTTTCCGTAGAGTTCCAGAGGACGGGAATACAAATGGCGGCCTCCTGGTCTCCGGCCCGGAGTAGCCGAGAGCCCAGGGCCGCACTCCTCAGTGCGCGCTCTAGAGAACCGCGCCCAGTTACTCCCGTCTGCCTGACCTCCGGCCGCGCTCCGAGCTCACCGAGCCTGTGACCGGTTCAAGGTAACACGGAGCTGTGAGCTTACTGTCGGCTCTGTCTCTGTAGCCAGCTTTCCGGTTCCAATACCCGCAAGCTCTGCGACACTCAGACACCCCCGATCCTTCTGTGACCCTGCGGGACCTGAGGCCACGCTGACCCCGCGTGGGCTTCGCCCCGGTTTAGCCTCTGGAGCGATGTCCCTCAGCGGAACAGACTTTTAAAAGTCCTGATTTTGTGCACGGTTGCTCCGCCGCTTGCCGGGAGCCGGCCCCTCCCCCCGGGGTCTATCTTCCCGTCGCTTTGGATTCACTTCTCCGCCGGTCCTACCTTTCAGAAAGTGGTTGTTTTTCTGTTTCCAGAATTGCGTTCTTCTTCTCTTCGATCTGCCGATGGATTTTCAGGTGTTTGCAATCTTTAGATAAGCTATCTAGCTGATCTCCGGCTAGCTGAAGCAGTCTCAGCTTGCTACTTCTCCGCCATCTTGGCTCCTCTCCTCGATTACTTGTTTATTTTATTAAAAACGCCTTTTGGGGCATGTAGCTGGCTCAGTCAGTACAGCATACAACTCTTGATCTTGGGATTCTAAGTTCAAGTCCCATGTTGGGTATAGGCAGTACTTTAAAAAAAAAAAATGATAAAGTACCTTTTGATGAGCTTAAATTTAAAATTTTGGTAAAGAACTGTAAATTACTTTTTTCATTTGTGGTTAATGCTTTATAGGGTCCTAAGGAAACCTTTGTTTACCCTGAGATTGTGAAGATATTCTGCAGTTATTCAAAAAAGTGGTGATAGCAACTTTTTAAAATTGGGAATAATAATGACCATTTGCAGGCAGATGAAGAAGTCTGCTTGCAATGACTGAAACACAGGGCTGTCTCTGCACTTTTACAAATTTGTGATTACTTGTTACTTTGCATGTGTCTCCTTGATTTATCCTCTTTTTTTCTGAGAAATAGAAAGTAAATTTGGGTGCTTTGTGAATTGTCAAGATTGAAATACTAGGAAAGAAAGCTCAATGTGAAGTTTGAATGTCCTATATATGATAATGACTTTAGATAATGATCTTTATAGCACAAGTGATTTTATAGCATTATTCACTGTCCTTGAGCAATGACTTCAATTCCAGGGAGCCAGACCATGCTATTTCTATTTTTTGGCCTCATCTTTGCAGCAAGAGGATGAGAGCAAATTATGAAACTTTCCTAATAATATCATTTGCTGCAGACATTGATTTAAATATACAAAAATTTTAACATTTTAAACATATATGCAATATATATGTATAAAATTCTCATCACCTTTACTAAGATGATACTCTCACATCTCCTAGAGCTAAGGAAATCTCTGAAAATATTTTATTCCTTTGATTAATATTTATTAATCCATACTGTGTGCTAGGCACTGGGTATGTTGTGGTGAGCAAACAGACCAGATACAGACCTCTAGGGGCTTACTCTCTAGATGAGAAAAGGTATTGTGTAGATTTTGCTAGATCACCTGCAGGATATTATAGGACACTGTGAAAGACAGTAAGGGGGACAATTTCTATTAGAGATGCCTGCCTCTGCAAGTGACATCTAATCAGAGATTTGGATAGAGGAGGACCCAGCCATGTAACAGGTGGGGGAAGAGCAGTCTGTGCAGAACTAGCACAGGTGAAAGCCTTAAACAGGTAAGGACCAGTATGATCCAGATGAGGGTAGTAAGGTGTAGTGCACAGAGGGGACAGATGAGGTAAGGTGAGGTAGGAGAGAGAGGTAGCAGCAAGATCACTGATGGGCCTTATTGACCATGTTCAAGAGTTAAGGTGATGAAGACTATCCTACCTTTCAGGACCATGTAAGCATGATCCACATTTCTCACAAAATATGTGCAAGGTGTTTATAGCTAGAGTAAGGGATATTAATTAATATTTTGTTTAGAGTCCCTGAAAAGTAGCTCATATTTATTTATAAGTGATAACTGATAGTACATGGCCCAGGATGACTGGAGTCACTCACTGGTGTTCATTGATGACAAAAGCTCCATGAAAGTGTGAAGCAGAGAGGGGGTCACTAGCCAAGTGAATTCAGATTTAGAACCCACCTAAGGGCTATACGGTGCCAGTACCTGAACCTTCTGAAGAAGGTGGAAGACAGCCACGAGTCAGATTAAGTTAAGGTGAAGTCCTGAAATAATGTCCAGGATTTAGGATAAGACCACGTGAGGGACGTCAGACGTCATGTACATCAACCATCTGTAGATTATCCCCATGCAGACTGGATGGAGAGAATGTGGACTGGATGGAGAGAAACCAGAAACAGGAAATTCCACTAAAAAAAGTTTGAAAGTGTTTGTGTGACTTAACGCAGAATGGTAAAGGATACGAAGCCATGAAACCAAGAATGGTTGTGCAGAAACCTCTATCAGTTGGTCAGATTTGCTGACAACTCTCAATTTTCAAGACCAGCCAAGTTTATTCAGGTATAGAAGCCCCTATATGATTCTTTCTGTGACTCAGAGTTATTTCTGGTCTTTAGGAAGTATGGACAAACTATGCCATCTATGTATCCCTTCCCAGAGGGTCTTCAAGAGGGACAGGGTGTGGCTAGAAGCTGCCGGACAGCTCTGGGCAGGCAGATGCATGAGCTGGGTGCAGGGTAAAAGTCAGAATCCGCTCCCTGCTTCTGTGCCCCCATCACAGGCCAGGCAGCATTAACCCTTCCTCTCCTCAGTTAAGATTCCTCTGGCTCTCTCCCAAAGGTCCATAGTGCCTACATAGACACACATACAGCTCTGTCTCTGGTGAGCATCTAATCGTAGGAAAATGCAAACCACATTCTCCCACACTGAAGAGACTGGAACCCTCTGAAAGAAAGGTATCGGAACGACTAACAATGAATTAAAGACCAGGATGGTGAGCTTGCAGAAGATTCAGAATGCAATAGTTTCAAAAATATTTTATCAGGAAAGTAAAGGAATTTCACTATCTTTTCGTGGTTGTTTTTGTTGAGCTTTAGGGTCTAGCTGGATATCTGCAAATGACAATAAATAACCCCTAGCTTTGGGGAGATATTCAGATGGGAATATTCAAGAACAGTGAACTTCATCAGTGAGAAACAAATGAGAAGATGTAGAGATAAACAATTTAGGGATAAAGGAAAGAGTCCTTGGTGATACGCACCGTGGGGATTCATGGAGAAATTTTTTTTTAATAGAAAAATGGTAGATACTCTAAATGGTGAAAATAAGAAAAGCAAAAATGAAGAGGATCACAGAAATAAAGGTCAAAGGATGTCTACAATGTGCTCTTAACAGTGGTGACTATAATTGAGAAATTGGAAAAATTTAAAACAGGAGAATCTTCCCCCAGTCTTTATAGTGTGTCTGCAGAAAATATTTTTCAATTGATCACTCTTCAATTTAAAATTTCTTTTCAGGAAATGGGCTGTATTAAATCCTATAGTTCTTGGGGCAACTGGGTGGCACTGTTGGTTGAGTGTCCAACTCTTGGATTCAGCTCAGGAGGTCTTCTCTTTGGGTGAGGGGATCCAGCCCTTTCTCGGTTCTCTGTTTCTCTTTCCCTTTCCCTCTGCTCTTCCCACTGTGCTCGCTCTCTCACTCTCTCTCTAATAAATAAAATAAATCTCCATAAATAAGTAAATGCTCTAGCTCTTGACTCACCGTTTTTGAAATCTAGAAATTAATCTATAGATAAGCTTGACTGTTTTATAATGGAGTAGTCTGAGGGCTCTTTTACAATACTAAATACGTTTTTGTTGAATGGGTTGCAAAAACATTAGTTTTAACAGATCTCTGATTCTTTACGTTTTCTATTCATTGTATTAGATACTTTTTTCATACCTCCTAGGGCTAAATTTGGCTAGTTGATATCACTGTGGAATTGGAACAGGGGAACATAGAACTAATTTCCTCATTTGACTTTTAAATTAGTTTTTGTGTGCGTTAACTAAAATTGAAATGTTTCGATTATGAATAATGCCAAAATGAAATGGTACACTCCATTGACTTTAATGAAGTGCACATGTTCTTGCAGGCTTGTGAATGATGGTGTGGTAGCAAAAAGCTTGAATCTTACTGTTTAATATTGACTGCATTCATATATTGTATTTATGATACTACTTACCACAATCCTCCTTTTTAAATTTCATGAACACAGTTGAACTTAAAATTTTTGTTTCATCGACTTTTCCAAGGGACAGACATTACCAAGGGTGTGCCCAACCTAGTTTTACATAAAAGCAAGAGTTGACAACCAATTCATTAAATTCAAATTAGCTGACACTTACTCCATGACTACTATTTGAAAGACACTGTGTTAGGAGATTAATTTTCAAAGAATAAACAAATCATCTAGGTAATTAAAGCTTCAAAATGAAATTTTTAGTCTTCAGTGCCAGTGACTATAATAAAGTATATATAATAACTTAAATACTAAACAATACTTGCTGCTAATACATACAAAAGTGAGAAGCATCCAGAGAAATTCTGAATAATGATATTAATATAATATTAGTTGTGCAGTATCTTGAGTAAAACTCTTTGCTAATTTTTTTTAAATGGAGTCTTGAATTAACTCTTTAGTGGTTGTTAGAAGAGTGAAATAAGTTTAGATTCTTACAAGTGTATTTAAATTTCATGCCCTATATCTATAATTTCAAGCTAAAGCTATGGTTTTCTTGTTTGATTTTTTTTTAATTCTGGTGTACTTAACATACAGTGTCATATTAATTTCAGGTCTACAATATAATGATTCAACAATACCACACATTATCCAGCACTTATCACAACAAGTGCCCTCCTTAATCCCCATCACCTATTTCCCCCATCCCCCCCACCCCATAACCAACAGTTTTTCTCTACAGTAAGAGTCTGTTTCTTGAGTCTGTCTCTCTCTCTCTCTTTTTCTTTTGCTCATTTTTTTTTTGTATCAGAAGTTCCACATATGAGTGAAACCAGATGGTATTTGTCTTTCATTGACTGACTTATTTCACTTAGCATAATATTCTTTAACTCTATCCATGTCCTATGTTGTTGCAAATGGTAAGATTTTATTCTTTTTTATGCCTGAATAATATTCCATCATATAGCTATAGATGCAGGTATCACATCTTCTTTATCTATTTATCTATCAGTGGACACATTGGGCTGCTTAGACATTTGGGCTATTATAACTAAGGCTGCAATAAACATCGGGATGCATGTCTCCCTTTGAATTAGTGTTTTTGTATTTTGGAGGTAAATACCCAGTAGTGCAATTACTGGATGGTAGGGTCGTTCTGCTTTTAACTTTTTGAGGAACCTCCATACTGTTTTCCATGGTGGCTGCCATAGTTTGCATTTCCACCAACAGTGCAGGAGGGTTCCTTTATCTCCACATCCTCGCCAACACCTCTTGTTTCTCATGTTTTAAATTTTAGCCATTCTGACAGGTGTGAGGTGATATTTCATTGAAGTTTTGACTTTCATGTCCCTGATGATGAATGATGTAGAGCATCTTTTGGAGTGTCTTTTGGCCATCTGGATGTCTTCTTTGGAGAAATGTCTGTTTGTCTTCTGCCCATTTTTAATTGGATTATTTGTTTTCTAGGATGTTCAGTTGTAATTGTTCTTTACACGTTTTGGATCCTAACCCTTTATCCTTTATGTCATTTGCAAAAATCTTCTACCATGCAGTAGGTTGTCTTTTAGTTTTGTTGATTGATTTCCTTCACTGGGCAGAAACTTTCTATTTTGATGCAGCCCTAATAGTTTATTTTTGCTTTTATTTCCCTTGCCTCAGAAGACATATCTAAAAATATTGGGGTGCCTGTGTGGCTCAGCAGGCTAAGCATCTGCCTTCAGCTCAGATCATGATGTCAGGGTACTGGGATCGAGTCCCACACTGGGCTTCCAGCTCAACAGGAAGTCTGCTTCTCTCCTTTTCTTTCTCTGTCCCTCCCCACCTCCACACACACATGCTATGCACGGGCTCTCATTCTCTCTCTCTCTCTCTGTCTCAAATAAATAAAATCTTTAAAAAAAAGAGAGAGAGAAGAAAAATGTTGCCAAAGCCAATGTCAGAGACATAACTGCCTGTGCTCTCTTCTGGAATTTTTATGGTTCCTGGTCTCACTTTTAGGTCTTTAATCCATTTTGAGTTTATATTTGTGTTTAGTGTAAGAAAGTGATCCAGTTTGATTCTTTTGCATGTAGCTGTCCAGTTCTCCCAACATGTTTGTTAGAGAGACTGTCTTTTTACCATTGGATATTCTTTCCAGCTTTGTCAAAGATTAATTGACCATAGAGTTGTGGGTTTATTTCTGAGTTTTTTATTCTTTTCCATTGACCTATGTGTTTATTTTTGTACCAGTACCATACCGTTTTGATCACTGCAGCTTTGTAATATAGCTTGAAGACTGGAATTGTGATACCTTCAGCTTTGTTTCTCTTTTTCAAAATTGCTCTGGCTATTCAGAGTCTTTTGTGGTTCCACATAAATTTTAGGATTGTTTGTTTTAATTCTGTGAAAAATTCTGTTGGTATTTTGAAAGGGATTGCATTAAATCTGAATTACTTTGGGTAGTTTAGACATTTTAGCAACAGTTGTTCTTCCAACCCATGAACAGAGAACGCCCTTTCATTTCCTTGAGTCATTTTCCATTGCTTTAATCCATATTTTATATTTCTCAGAGTACAGGTTTTTAACCTTTGGTTAGGTTTATTCCTAGGTATCTTATTATCTTGATGTAATTGTAAATTATATCATATACATTACATCATATACATTACTCCCAGAGAGTGGGCATCCTTGTCTTGCTCCAGACCTTAGGGAGAAAGTTCTCAGTTTGTCCCCATTGAGTAGGATGTTGGCTGTGGGTTTTTCCTATATGGCCTTTATGATGTTGAGATAGATTCCCCCCAGCCTACTTTGTTGAGGACTTTTATCATGAATGGATATTATACTTTGTCTAATACTTTTTGTGTTATCTATTGAAATGATCATATAGTTTTTATCCTTTCTGTTATTGATGTGATGTATCACATCAATTGATTTGTGAATATGGAACTACCCTATATCCTGGGAATAAATCTCACTTGATTATGATGAATGATTTTTTTTAATTGTTCAATTCGGTTTTCCAGTATTTTGCTGAGGATTTTTGCATTTATATTTATTAGAGATATGGGCCTGTATTTCTTTTGGTAAGTGTGCTGTCTTTATCTGGTTTTGGTATCAGGGTGAGTACTCGCTTCATCGAAAGAATTTGGAACTTTTCCTTCTTATTCTATTGTTTGGAATAGTTTGAGAAGAATAGGTATTAACTTTTCTTTAACTGTTTGGTAGAATTTACTGGTGAAGATGTCTGGTCTTGAACTTTTGTTTGTTGGGAATTTTTTGATGAGTGATTCAATCTCCTTGCTAGTAATCAGTCTGTACAAATTTTTCTTCATGCTTTGGTGTTGGTAGGTTATATGTTTCTAGGAATTTATCCATTTCTTTTAAGTTGTCCAATTTGTTGACATATAGTTTTTCATAATATTATCTTAAAATTGTTTGTATTTTTGTGCTGTTATTTCTCCTCTTTCATTTCTGATTTTGTTCATTTGAGTCTTCTTTTTTTCTTTTTCTTTCTTTTCTTTTTCTTCTTCTTTTTTTTTTTTAAAGAATCTGTCTAGAGGTTTATCAATTTTGTTGATCTTTTCAAGGATCCAGCTCTTGCTTTCACTGAGCTGTTCTGTTGGTCTTTTATTTTCTATATTATTTATTTCTACCCTAATCTTTATTTCTTTCATTCTACAGATTGGGTTTCACTTGTTCTTTTTCTAACTCTCTTGGATGTTAGATTAGGGTTTTTTGTGGGGGTTTTTTTGAGATTTTTTTTGCTTCTTGAGGTAGGTCTACGTTGCTACAAACTTTTCAGAACAGCTTTTGCTACATCTCAAAGGTTTTGAACCATTGTGTTTTCATTTTTATTGTTTCCATGTACGTTAAGATTTCTTTGATTCCTTGGTTGACCCATTCATTATTTAGTAGCATGTTATTTAACCTCCATGTATTTGTGGTCTTTCCAGATTTTCTTCTTGTGATTGATTTCTAGTCTCATAGCATTGTGATTAGAAGAGATAGATGCATGATATGACTTAGATCTTTTTTAATGTCAAAACTTGTTTTGTGGCTTCATATGTGATCTATCTGTAGATGATTCCCTGCACATTTGAAAGTGTTATTCTGTTCTTTTGGGATGGAATATTCTGAATATATTTCTTAATCCATCTGGTCCAGTGTATCATTCAAAGACACTGTTTCCTTGTAGATTTTCTAACTGGGTGATCTGCTCATCGATGTAAGTGGGATATCCTACTATTAATTAGTTCGTTTTTGTTTGTTATTAACTGTTTTGTGCATTTGGATGCTCCCACACTGGGTGCATAAATATTTATAATTGTTATATCTTCTTGTTAGCTTGTCCCTTTTTTTATTATAAAGTGTCCTTCTCTGTCTTTTGTTACAGTGTTTTAGTGTCTGTTTTGTCTGATATGCATATTGCTACTCTGGCTTTCTTTTGACACCTGTTTACATAAGTTCTTCTCCATGCCCTCATTTTCTATCTACAGGGGTTTTGAGGCCTAAAATGAGTCTCCTGTAGGCAGCATACAGATGGGTCTTTTTCAATCCACTCTGTCCCCCTGTGTCTTTTGATAGGAGCACTTCATCTATTTATACTCAAATTGATTATTGATACATATTTATTGCCATTTTATTACTTGTTTTTTGGTTATATTTGTACTTTTTCTCTGATCCTTTCTTCTCTTTCTGTCTTTCATGGTTTACTGCTTTTCTTTAGTGATATACTTGGATTCCTTTACTTCTTTGCCTATTAGCAGTTTTTGACTTGTGGTTACCATTACTTTTGTGTAGAACATCTTCTGCCTAGAGCAGTCTGTATTGAGTTCATGGTTGCTTAAATTACTCCTCTCCCCACCATGTTTTAGGTATAAGGTGTCATTTGCTCTGATGCCAGTGTTCTCTGGTTGTATCCATAGGACAAAGTGACTTTTGGGTCTTCCTACTCCACTGTCTTCCCCAGTCATCTGTGCGATTATTTTGCTAACTTTTTTTATGCCAAAGGAGCAATCACATGATAAAGGTATACTTAAATTAACAATTATTTTGTCAATATTGGGAGGGTAAACAAGTTAATTCATGAGTGTACTAATGTGTGTTTAAGAGCTTTGAAACAAACAGTGGATTCAGCATGTATCACATGCTCTGAAAATTAGCAGTTGTGCCATCTTAATGAGTGTTCTATGTGGCACAAATTCACGGAATGGGAAATGATGAACACCACTTTACTTGTTGCTGTTGGATACACTGAATGTGTCATGAAAGTCCTTCCTAGTCAGATCATACAGTCCTTTATCTCATAAATGACAGAGTTTAAGTAGCTGGAATCAAGCTCATACTCCAAGTGGAAGAACTGGATTTACGAGCCAGGATTCCAATTTTCAGCTTCTTGGAAGTGTATTATAGAGGTAACATCTAACTACAGGGAGAGCCTAACATCTCGCACAATGGCAAGTGCCATGTGCACATGATCTAATTTAATATACATTTTCATAGTCTGCAATTCTTTGACAGATAGCCAGTAGCTACAGTTTTCAGCCCCATGTCCAAAATGATTGAGGGTAAATTTTATTTATCATTGCACCCTTTTGTTTATTTTGGATTCTGAACTTGGAAAATATGTCCTGGTCTAGAATTCTAAGTAGATTACACCCTCACTGTGCAATTTGTGGAAACTTGTTTTACTTCTCTGAGCTTCAGGCTTCTGTTTTCATTTTGTTTGTTGTTTCCATTTCCATGCCAAAGATCTCTCTAAAGCATAAAGAGCTATATAAATTACAATTAACAAATATACATTTATTTACATATTTGCTGGCTTGAGGGCTTGGATGTCTCCAGTGGCATCAGAGGCAGGGATGTGCTCCGTTCCACCAGCATCCTGGAGAAAATTTAGGTCAAGGCCCAGGCAGATATGGGTGGACCTGTGCACCAAGAGAGAAGGAAAACCCCCCTTTTTACACCTTTTTTCCTTCAAGAGAGCAAAGGCAAGAGTATCTTGTAGAAGTACAGCAATTGAAACTTAGGAGCCCACGTGCAATGGGTTGTCAGGAGATGTCAGTGGCTAACACCTGCCAACCTTGTGGGAATTTGGATCTATGAGCTGCCTTTCCTGATGAGAGGAGTAGGCAGCAGAAGCCACGAGTCCAGCTCATTGTCTGGCAATCCAGAGAGACTTCTGAGTCACTCACCAGACAAACTTATTTTGTCTCCCCAAGACTGAAAGTCTGGAAACATTTAAATAAGAGAATTAGAAACAATAGATACTGATTTCAGCCATTCCCGTGAAAATGCATCCTGAGTTTACTTCTTTGTCTTTCTACATAAAGTCTTTCTGTTGTCCATTTCCACCCCTGCACTGTGCTTTACCTTTCTCTTCCGCCCCTGGGTGGCTGTTCCCCTCTTCCAGCTGCGTTTCCCAACTCCAGCCACCTCCACTCTGCTAACCCCCAGTGGGCCCCTCAGACATGGGTGTCTCTCAGAACTTCCTTTGTCATGTTCTTTCTCTGCCTAAGAATGGCCCTCAAGGTTTTCAAGATCAGTGTCTGGCTTTCCAGTTTCTGTCTGTGTCCCATTCCCTCCCTTCTACTCAGACTTCTTATGGTGCCGCGTTCTCAACTCTCTGACATTTTAACCTACCAGGTTGGTGGTGTACTTCCATGAAGCTTTCCTGCTGATTGCAGCCCACGCTGGTCCCTCACTTATGTGTACTCATGCCACTAAATGCTGAGCAGTTTGGAATGTACTTGTTCCACAGTTGTTCAGCCTCCTGTCTTCCTGGACGAGTCAAGGGACTATACCATAAAAGTTGTACGATTCTCTGCCCTTCCTGCGACAGGTGTTTAATTACCATTTGCTTCTGGATTAATTGTCTGATCATGATAAGTACACACGAGGGGGAAATGGACAACATTTTGGCCTATTTCATATTTTCTCACCATCAACCTCCCTTCTGTGGCTTCATGCTTGACTCTGGCCCCTTACCCTCCCATGGGCATTGTAAGACTTTGGACTCTGGGATCAGAAACAACGGAACTCAAACCTTGACCTGTTGTAGGTCCTGGAACATGTTCTTTAACCACCCCAAGCTTCCGTACCTCTATAAAATGATGATATAATAAGAGTTGGGGCTTTTGGGGGGAGAGGGGACTTGTCTGTCTATCTGTTTATTTGTGTAAATGGATGTGTTAACCTTTCTCTAATGCATGGAGAAAAGTGTTCAAAGATACACAGATTAAAGATATGCCAGTCTAAGAGCGCTCCTTGCATACTATTTTGAGAACTGTGCTATTCAGGTTCCTGAGTATATTGTAGATGTGAAACCTGAGGTTCAGAGGAATTACTTTTTTTGTCCACCGCCCCTGAGGTAGGAGGTGTGGAGTTGGCATACAAACTTGAGGCTGTGGGACGCCAAACCTCACACTCCTCTTTTCCACATGCCCTGTGTGTGTCTGTGGAACACAGGATTACTCCAGGTGATCATAAGAGAACATCTGTCTTGAATGACCTTTACAATTACTTAAAGTTAATATAAAATTCATACACAGCCAGTAACTTACATTGTCAAGTACACCAGGAGAGAGGGACTTCTTTTTGCATATGTTGCTAAAATTGTAATCCTCTGAAAGAGGACAGTTGAAGTGAGAAGAAACATCATAGACCGTGAAAGGTAACATCCCTTAAGTCCTTGGGCTAAAGCCAAGGCTACTAGGTCCTGCTTCCAGCTGTCAACTATCATTTTGTGATCATAGATGAATTACTTCATCTGAAGAGAAGAAAATTATGTATCTCCAGACATGTTGTAAGTGAAATTGATTACTGAATATGATACAATTGTATTTAAGTTAAAAAACAAAAAAAACCTAGCAGCCCAACACCTAAGACAGATAAGCCTGCACAGAAATCTAAGGTTAAAGGGTGATATAAATGAAAACAATAAAAGTATTACCTTGTTACTTTCGCTGGTTTCATTTAAACTCGTGCTTTCAGGTTTCACCTCTGAGGCTTATGGTACTAAGTGTGTATTTCTGATGCAACCCAAAGTGAGTTACCATGGATTTGATTCTACCAACGGCAAAAAGAAAGGAAAAAGAAAACAGAAAGGAGATGAGGGAATGCATTTTCACAATTTGATTGTGAAAGAACTTCAGAAGTTGTATTTCAGAAGATATGTTTTTAGAAGTATTTTATGGTAGCCTTTTCAGCAGAGCCGCAGAATAATAAAAGCTTATTTAACTTAATTTTCCACTCCATTACTCCCCAAGTGTAAGACCAAGTGAAGGAATGTCCTCACAGATTGCTTACCACATGTCAGAAATTTAATATCGTACTCACTGGGAGTATTTCACCCATTTCTCTGTAATATTTTAATTCCTAACTGAAGGAGAGGAAATTACATTAAAACTTAGATCTTAGTCTGAGAATGCTCTGTCAACCTCCATTAAATCTAAAAATCTGTTGTCGTTTGGTTACTAAGGGATCCTGAACAACAAATTCAAATGACCCACCGTACATTAAGCAATAATGTGTGCAGAACAGCCTGCTCGAGTCTGTGGGCAGAGAAAAAAGGTGAACTTGCAGACCTCTCTTGCAACTCCTAGGAGGCAGTTCTGTGCCTTAGTCACAGACCACCACAGCCACCAATTCATAGAATTGGATCTTCAAGCCAAATGTTTAACCACTGTGAGTTTTCTCGTCCATAAAATGGAGTGTGGTCCCGGCTGGAGGGGAGATTAAATTGTCTCTCAGATCCTTTATAACATTAAAGTCTTGAGAGTCCACAACTGAATCAGAGTTGCACATACACATAAATTGTGACAAAATATTAAGTAGAACCGAATAAGTTCTCCTATCCTTTCTTGATGTTTAGAGCAAAAACAGATCTAAACAACAGAGGTATGTTTCTGTGGGCAAGAGAGAGAACCACAGGAACAGAGGGAGACAGTGCTCCCAAGTGATTCCCTTCGCTTGCAATTTGGTGTTTCAGTATTTTTGGCAGAGGAAAAAACAGACAAAAATCCTGTCACAATCCTGTCTCAAAATCGGAGGACCATTAAAAATCCACTCTTTTCACGGTAGCATAAAAGTTACAATTAGAAAGAGTGGCATTACGGGATCCTTCCTGTGAGCCCAGCACCATGCTGGCTGTTGAGGAATAAGAGAGAGAGGAAAGGATGTAGAAGGACACACAGGTCCAGGAGCCCAGGCTGGGGAGAGCTTGAATGAAGGTGAGCCTCCTGGCCTGGCAAGGAATTTATTCAACACCTTTTCTGCAATTAATTTTCACTTTCTGCAATTAAGCATTTTCCATTTAAAGAAATTTCTGCTCTAAACATACTGCTTCAAAGATGAAAGATTTCTTAAGTTGCGGTGAATCACAAATGATGCAAAGAATACATTTAAAGTGATTGGTTTTAAGACATGTTTAAGAGAGACATATTAGTGGGGGCAAATGCTTTTAGGTTTCATATCTGATATACAGGAAATTCCAATGAATTGACTGTTGTAAATACTTTCAAGGACCCCTTGGTCATTCCAAAATTATTTCTCTAGCTAGGTCATTCTCTGAAATAGTCATTTCACACTTCCTCTAGTTTGAAATTCCATTCCCCAAACTCCATCTCCCACACCTCCCCTCCTCAGTGGAAGACCTTGCTGCATGCTCCAGAGAAGTTAACAGAACCATTTCGGATACCTACACCAAACCTAGAAAACAATTTGCTTCTGCTCCCATCTTCCGCTCCTGCCCTTCTGTTCCAGTGGAGGTCATGGACCCCCCCGGCTCTCAGTAATGAGTTGTTGCACCTGTGCCCTGGGTCCCATTTATTCCATCCTCCCGGGGACCTCCCTGAATGGGGTACTCACATCTTTTCTTAGATCTTCAACCTCTTCTTCCCTAAAGCTGCTTTCTATCAGTATTCACAATGCTTTAAGAAAAACTCTTTCCTGAGCCAAGCATCTCAAAAGTCATCTACATCTTTCCACACACCCACCTACTCCCTCCCTGTTCACACCAATCTGACTTCGGTCCCAGCCACTCCACGGGCTTGCTCTCACTAATGACCCCTGTGTTGTTAAATTCAAAGGACTCTTCACAGTCCATCTGACTTGATCTGTCTTCATCTTACTCCTCTTTCCTTCTTGAAAAATGGGTTTTCCTCCTCCCTCTCTGACTGTTCCTTTACGGAGCAGTCATCTCCCATCTGAATTGTACATATTAGATTCCTGGCTTGGCCCAGCTCCACTCTGCTTTGGAGTCTACACGCTTTCCCCAGTGATTTCATCCACTCCTCTAGACCAGCCTCTCTGCTCTGCATGTTATCTTCAGAACTTCGGAGCCATGTAACCAGCTGTTATCATGTGCCATTATCATGTGTCCCTTAAGCCTGTCCCTCCTCCAACATTCCCCACCTCAGCTAATGTCACCTAATTGCTCCTGTTGGAAACATGGGACTTACACTTCCTCCCTTCTTTAGCTCACATGTTCAGTTATTAAGTCCCAGCCATTTTACTTCCGAAATGTCGATCATGCTTTCCCTTTCTGTGCTTGTCCATCTACCACCATCTCTCACTGGCTATGGGAACGGCCCCCTAACTGCTCTCCCTGCATCCACTCTGCTTCTTGCTGTTCATTGCCCTTGTCATAGCCAGAATGAGTTTTACCAGATGCAGACCCGAATGTGTCACTCCAGAGCTAAGCTTTCAGAGGCTTCCCTCTATCCTTAGAAGAAAATGCGGATTTCTTTCCCCAATGGTATGTGATCTGCCTTTACCCCACCAACCTCCATCTCCCTACTCCTGTTGCCATCACCTGACCCATTCACCCTTCTGTTGCACTGACTTCCCTCAGCAGCTTGATCACAGAGGCTCCTGCAGAAGCCCTGAGATGTTCTCCCCACCTCATTCCACCGACCCCTCCCACCTCCAGGCTTTGTCTTGGGCTTCAGATTAAATATCACTTCCTCAGAGAAACTCTCTAATCTTCCCAGCTCCTCTTGACTAGACTTGCTCTCCTTGCTCTTTGCTAACTTAACACCCTTAATCCGTGATATCCGTTACCACAACTATAATTTTTTAAAGGTTTTATTTATTTTTTTGACGCAGAGAGAGCATAAGCAGGAGGAGCAGCAGGCAGAGGGAGAGGGAGAAGCAGGCTCCCCTTGAACAGAGACCCTGATGTGGGATTCGATTCCAGGACCCTGGGATCATGACCTGAGCTGAAAACTGACGCTTAACCAACTGAGTCACCCGGGCGCCCCACCACAACTGTAATTATATACTTACTTTGTCATTTTGTTTGACATCTCTTCCCAATCAGACTATTGTCATTCCTGAACCTCCTTCAGCTAGTATATTTCTAGAATAGTAGGTCTCAAAATTTTTGTTGAATGAATGAATGTGCAGCTTCATTTTTTCTTTCTTTTCTAAAACCTCCTTTCCAATCATTCCATGTTTATCTTATACAGATTTTCCATCTTGTGAGGAAAAATGTGAATGAAAAGTAGAAAGAGCTTTGGTTCTATTTTGGTCCTAGTCGTAACCTAATTCTCTTTGAGACTGTTTGTCCTCTGCTTTTTTCTAAACTACAAAGGGGGACTAAAAGAGTACTAACTAATACAAGTGGAATTCAAAACCAATAATACATTTACATTATCCTCACAGGAAGTATCAAAGGATTTTACTTCCATTTGTTTAGATACTCAGTGGAGTATATGACTTAGTATCTCATAAGCCATTGTTCATCAATCTGCCCCTCTACAGTGGGTGCCCCTCATGAGTTCAGTGGGTCTCTCTTCCTTTTCACAGTTAGGGTGCAGATTGAGAAGTTCATTTTCAATACAATGAATATTCATCTTCTCCTTCATCTTCCACTTCTTTAGGTTCTATTTTAAGCATGTTTTTAGTTGTCAGTAGCCAAAAGTACATCTCAAAAACCTAGACACCTCCACCCACCGTTGAATTTTGGTATTTCTGCTTCTCATTCTCCTGGGTTTATGCGATTAGTAACTCCCCAAATAAATAGATGTATAGATGTGTCATTCTGATTCAGATTTTGCAATAATGATAGTTTTTTTTTCCAGAAGTCCACACACTTTTGTGTTACTGCTTTTACATTGAACAGGATATATGGATAAGATAGCCTGATCAAAAATACAGCTGATCACCATAGAACAAAGGAAAACAAACAGGCCTACCTGGAAATAGAACCTAAGTGTGGCCTCCGTGATACTGTGCTTTGAGCAAATGGACTGAACACAAAAAAATATACACACAATTGGTGACACAGATCCAGAGAATCATTAATTCATCCATTTGTTCATCTAACTCTAAGTTATGGAATGTCAATTATATGGCAAGTATTGTGTATTTACTAAATAAAAAATTATATTTTTTTAAACTAGCACCGTCCCTTGGGGCAAATCAAGTACAGTATCAATGCATGATTAGACCAAATGTATAGCCAGCTACCAAGCAGTGGTGTTGCAAAAAAGTAATGTGGATCTGCCAAGGTTCTATCATCTCTCCAAGGCAAGGCCATACTTCGAGGCAGGAGGCCTATGCCTTCTTTGTGGCAGGACACCCCTATCCACAAATGCATTTCCCCACCTCTCCTCGGATGCCCAAAGTACTCTTTAGCAAGAGACATCCATTTCATGACATAATTAAAGGAAATACTAAGTCCAGAGGTAACGTATCGTCAACGACTCACATTGGAGGAGCAAGAGACTAAAATCAGTTTCTCACTGAGACTTTGATGCCAAGATGTGGAATGTGAATGTTGAATTTGGGATTTTGAGAGGTCAAAGTGAGCTCCAGGGAATAAATGAGAACACACACACACACACACAAGATACACACACATACTCTCACACCAGTGTGGACTAGAGGCTTGAGAACATACTGTGCCCTCTCACCTACTTTCAAGCTGTGCTTGATATTGTCCTGACAAGACCAGAGACTCGGGAGTCCTGATCACTCATCAGAGTGTCCTGATGGACCAGCCCTGAAGCTGTTCAGACAGCTTGGCTTTGCAGGTCTGACCTGGTCCAGATCAGTGAGATTAAGCAATTCCATGAACATTTTTATGTTGAACAGAACAAACTTCTAAAATTGTAACAATCCCAGGAAGACTGAGAAGTAATCGTATCCATTGTTTGAATCGGGAAAGGGGAAGTGGGAGTAATAAATTTTAGTACAAAAGAACAGATCTGCCACTGGAGATGGGAAATAGTTCTTAGAAACAATTGTTACTACTGTTTATGTGACACTGTGGGACACTATGAGGACAAAGAACTACAGATCTCTGGATTTCAACTGTACCTGAAACCAAGTGAATGAAAATTAAATGATAAAACAGGCCAAAGAGAACGACAATAAAAATGTGTATGGCAGAGAATATTACTTTAAACCCAGTTCATGATCCATGTATTGCTAGAGGTTTTCAGAACAAAAAAAAGTACTTACTTGTCCCAAATTCACTGAAATTGGCTTCTGTGAGTATAACATACTCTCCCCATGCCTGGGGTGTAGGGTTTAGAGATCTCTGAAAATAGATTCATCAATGAATACTTGATCCTGGCTAAATAAAAAAGAAAGAAAAATTAATAAAGCCTAGAGCAGCTAACCTCCTTCTCTTCGGGGCACTGGCTAAAGTCTTTCCATTTTTCTGATTACATCAAGAGAGAAAATTCCAATTGCATACTGATCCTTTTAACTTCATGATAATCAGTTTTCCTTTTAACTAGTCTGTAAATAGGTGACAGAAATAGGACTAGGGCAAGGTAGAAAGTAGAAGTGAGAAAACCAGAAGGATTTGAGGCTAAGAATTCTAAATACAAGGATTAGAAGCAAGTCCTCTTTTGCGGCTATGGAAATATAAGTAAATATAAGCATAATTGACTGGAGTTCTAAGTCATGAGCAGTTACCAATCCAGTGGTCCTTAACCTTATTTCCATCCCAGAAGTGGCTAAAGAACCCAACACATGTCCATCAATTATAGTGGGTCTGAGGCTGCAAGGGCTGAGCTGTTATATTCCCTTTTTTTTTTTTTTAAAGACTTTATTTATTTGATAGAGAGAAAGAGAGCAAAAGTAGGCAGAGCAGCAGGCAGAGGGAGATAGAGAAGCAGGCTCCCTGCTCAACAGGAAGCCTGATGCAGGGTTCGATCCCAGGACTCTGGGATGATGACCTGAGCCGAAGGCAGCCACTTAACTGACTGAGCCACCCAGGTGCCCCTGAGCCGTTATATTCTTAAGCATCTTATGCCCCTAAAGGAGCTTGGAAGTGTGTATCTGGGAAAATCACTCTCCTACAGAAGCTTCTGATACCTCCCCTCCAGAGCTGTCTCCTGGTCTATTTTTCTCCAACTGATGTACCTCTTTTGTGCCTTAGTTTCCCCAATAAACTGAAAGTGTTATAATCAAGAATCTGTAAATTATAAATGAAATAAGAAAAATTTTAATATCTCCCATTTGCATTTTTTTTATGGAGACAATTTGTTAAATATGGTACAACGGAACTGGATCTGTTGGATGTTTTAGTTAAGGTCCTGAGCACTTAGGTTCTAAAGAGAGTCTAAAAATAGCATAGATTGGGAGTAAATACGGTCCTCAGTCTATTTAAAGGTCTTTATGACTGCTTCAGAGTATTAAGATTGTTTCTATCAAATGCGTTTTTTAAAGATTTTATTTATTTGACAGAGAGAGACAGCACAAGCAGGGGGAGTGGGAGAGGGAGAAGCAGGCTTCCCACTGAGCAGGGAGCCCAAGGTGGCGTTCAATCCCTGGACGATGGGATCATGACCTGAGCCGAAGGCAGATGCTTAACGACTGAACCACCCAGACAACCCTCTACCAAATATTTTTAAAGACAGAAGAAAAGACACGAGTTTGGCTTGCATCAATTATTGAGCTGCACATCATAATAATAACTCTCATTTATTAAGCCCTAAATATATGCAGATAGACTGCTAAGGGCTTAGCATATAATATCTTATATAATCCCCTACAACACTCTTTTATCATCATTCCCAATTCACAGCTATAAAACTGGCACTTCCTTTAATTTTTTTTTTTTAATTTAAAGAGAGAAAGAATATTCGTGAGTTGGGGAGAGGCAGAGGAAGAGACAGAATCTCAAGCAGACCCCATGCTGAGTGTGGAGCCCAACTTGGGGCTCCATCTCACAACCCTAAGATCATAGCCTGAGCCGAAACTAAGAGTCAGATGCTTGGCCAACTGAGCCTCCCAGGGGCCCCAAAACTGACACTTAAAGAAATTACATAACGTACCTCGTATCCCACAAAATGTTACTAAATCAGTATTAAAGCCTAAATTTTATGATTACGACATTTTGCCTCTTAGCTCCCATACTAAGTTTCTAGGAATATCAGAAATGATCAAGAGAAATCAGAACTCGAAAAGAGTTGCGGAGTGTCTGTCATGTCATTCTACACGTCTGTGCTACTATTTTATTGTTTCACAAGATGAACAGAGAGAAACCATGTCAGGATGTGAGTTTTAACAGAGGAAGAGGGGGATGTGACTGATCACATTCCCTAATAGCTTATTTTGTAATATACAACTCAAGGAAACTTGCTCTTAAAATAGGAAACTATTAAGTTCTTCAATTACAAATGAATTTATAGAGTAAATAAGTAACTCAGTACGATGGTATACTATACCTACCCAAGCAACTTTCCTCTCTCCTAATTAAAATAAATTCATCATAAGTTGGATGCTTTGTCCCTGAAATGGCCACATTTGAACTGGGAAAAGGAAACATTTAGAGCAAAATTACCGTGAGATTTTGAAGTTGGACCTTGTCACTAGGGGGCACTTAGGGATATAAAATCAGCATTGCCAAAATATTTTCTGAAATAAAGCAATTGCTGATGTGTGTTGTTTCAAGGGAGAAAAATAATACCTGTGTACAGACATAAAAAATCAGGACATCTTCTGATGCACTGTTTTTAGTTGCCATGTTGATTAGAGAAGGAGTCTCTAAGTGGTCAGAGTACTGAAGTCAGAAGTCCTGTTTTCTCTCTCGTTCATCTCACCACTGGAAGCACAAAGGTGAGGCTAAGAGGAAACTAATAACAAATAAAGAGAGAAGAGAAGAGCTGGGAAAAAGTCTTGCATCCTGCCCAGTCCCTTTCTTTGCTTCCTCTGAACCGGTTTCTTGCTGTCTTCATCCCTGAGGACATCTGTCCTGGCCCTTCTGACCCTTGGTTATTTGGTCTCCATTTTCACTGGTCTTTCTTTCTGTTCTAGCTCCGTTCTTCTACTTTATGGTCATTAGCTGTGACATTGACTTCCAGTTTTGGTTTTTATTCCTATTTTGTGGGGTTTTTGGTTTGGGGTTTGTTTGGGCTTTTTTCCCCCTTTTTCAGACACTCACATCCCTATATCCTTAAGAGATCGATAAAATGTGTTTCCGGGATCTGTTTTACCTAAACTGGTACTAGCGTGTTACCTGAAGCCAGAGGAAAATAGTTTCTCACACTGGTCAAGTGAATAGGGAGGGGGGAAAAGGGGAGCCAAAAACACACTCTTACATTATAGTCTCTTACAGGACACCAACAAGCAGACAAACCTATTTCATTGTGTTATATACAAGACCAAAACCACAGATTGAAAAGAGAAAGGTGTGGCCAAAAAAAAAGCTTGCTTTTGTTCACATGACACCACACAACCAGTCTAATTGATTATCTTTTCCTAATTCATCATTTCCTTTGGTTGTCATGGGACAAAATTATAAACTATTTAAAATTTTGAAGTTCTATATTTAAGGGATGTTAGATATCTTAGCAACACCCTACAGCAAACATGGGAGACCTTCAATCGCCCTACTCCTTAATGCGAAGAGAAAAAAAATCTTCCTATATTATGCACCCTATCTGCGGAAATTACCCTGCAGTTATAATTAAGAAAATAATTGCAAGTACAATTTACCAGGTCCGTGCCCATCATTTCATCCTATGAATTGAAACACTTCACCCACCGACCTAGTTTGTGAGCTTTGGGCTAACCTCCCACGAGCGGTAGATGTGGGTCTTTGTGAAGAATGACTTGGTAGCCTGGGACAGGGAATCATGAGTTTGGTTCCATGTTCCCCAGACTCACCATGTGGTCAGGAAAGTCTACACATCATCAGTTTTTCCAGTAGGAAAATGATTAGTGTAATTGTTATGCAGATTACTCTAGAGCTTTGATTTCGATAAGCCATCCTTAGCACCCAACTCTGCCCTCAACCTTTAAGTCAACTTTTTATTCTCACAAACAACAAATGAAACTTTAGGTGTCAGTTTTCACAGTATCATTATTTCAAAATTATTTTTAGGATGAATTATGTTAATTTTTCTACTTATTTAAAGTGAAATCCAATCATAAGACATCTATCCCATTAGTCAGTCCACATGGTTGAGTGATAAGAAGTTAATTTTAATTTCAATTTAACTTATTTTAATCAATTTATTTAAAATAAGTTAAATTTCAATTAAATTTTAAAGAGAAATTTTTTTTTTCATTTTTGTCATTTGACTTCTCCCATCGGGCCCTACTCCACTGACCTGACTTCATATATTGACGCAGTCATTAATATTGTATAATTCCTTAACACTTCTCTTAGGAAGATAGAACGGTTACATTTTTTGTGCACTGTGATATGTTGCATTTCTATATCACATCTACTTCTTGGCTTCTAGGAGTACCAAGGTGGCCAATGAATACAAAGAACTTCGTTTTCATGGCCTGTAAACAGACTATCTTAATGCAGGACAATGTAATGTACTATATAGTATGTGTAATAACAACAAGAGATGATACTTTATTCAACAGATTTCACCAGGGGATACAGGCCCTCCTAGGAAGAATTTCTGGAAGTTCCTGAGAACAGCTTCCTGTTGTCACAGAAATTGGAGGTTGCTGACATTTAGTGCATGGCAGCCAATGCTGCGGGTCAGTTCTGCCCAACAAAGAACTGACCCCAGTTGCACATGGCTTCCTTAAAACCTAAAGGATGTTCTTGAAATCATTTTTAGAATTAGGTGATCCTAGACTGTTACTGTATTTGAGATAAATTTAAAAAGAAATTATTGCTATTTTAAGAAACACTAAATTTTCCAGAAAATAATTACCATGTAAACCTGGGGAGACTCTTAAAATTTTGTTCAGAACTTGACCAAGAGTCATACCTTTGAGTAATTATGTTACCAACTGTTGCTCTGAGCATCTGGAACACTAATACATAGTGTGTGTCAGTCTGGGATTATTGGTAATACAGTCAGTGTTCTAGTCGTAGGTTCACCTATCTTGCTACTCTCTATTATGCCCTTTTGGTAGTCTTACCTAGGAAGACTTATATACTGAAGTTTGTATGATGTTGTTATAAAGGACTGCCCTTTGGTTCTTTTTTATTATAATTAGGACATTTCATTAACTATCTGAAATTATGTGTGCATGTGCATATAAGTTTTACCATCTGTGCATTTCAAGATAACTGTCAGTTGGCTGTTGCCACATAATAAACCACCCCAAAACTTTGTAGTTTCAAACAACCACCACTTACTCAGCTCACAATCCTGTGGGTTGGTAATTTAGGCTGGACTTCCTCATGAGAATGCAGACACGGGGAGAGGTCTGGTAGTAGGCTTTGCCAATACTGTCTGGACTTCCTCTCATCTCTAGAGCCTAAGTTGGGACAACTGGGTTACCTCGGTCTGGTCCATGTGTCTTACCTCCTCCAGTAGGCCAGTCTAGACTTGGTCACATGGCAGAAGCAGGGCTCTCAATTGTGCTAGTCTAGATTCAAAATTGTCACACTGTCACCCCTTCAGTATTTCATTGACCAAAAGAAGTCATAGAGATTCCCAGAGGCAAAGGACAGGAGAACAAACTCCATCTTTTGGGAGAGGCTGCAAAGCCACATTACCAGCATATGTGGGTACAGGAAGGGAAGGAACACAATGGCTGCATTGTGTGCAAGCAGCTGGCCACAAACATTTGTTATAAAAGGTAGTGCTGGGTCTAAGTGAGAGGTCTAAGAACCACTAGGATAGTCAAAGAAGTGGCAGGGAACCAGTATGATCAAATTTGCACTTAGAAGGCCATCCTGCAGTCTGCAGCAGGTGCATTGCCGGGACATGGGTGGAATAAAGGAATTAACAAGGCAATTGCAGGCTCCCAAGTGAGGGTTGGATTGAAAAAAATGAACGATGTAGGCCTCCAGATGGGGTTTTGCAGCTTGTGAACTGCAGAGGGAATGAGGATTGAACGCCCAAGGACAATGTCTCCAAGCTGTGGACCCCAGCCCAGAGCTTAATTAGCTCGAAGGAAGGGGCACCTTTCTCTAATCCTTCCATCCAGAACACGTGCCTTGTCTTTATTTTGTCAGCCCCAGGGGGAACCTTTTTAAAACTGTGTCTTTCCACGGGAGCAACGTTTTGTAATTAGCACAAAGGCTCTGTGTATGTCTGGCCAGCGAGATCAGTTTGCTATCTCATGATTCCACGCCTCTGCTCCCACTCTTTCTTCTGCTTCGAATGACCTTTCCCCTTTGTCTGCCCGGCAGATGTTTTGTTGTCTTTCAGAATACTATGAGGATGACCTGTTCATTGAATTAGGATTTCTTGATTCCATGCCATCCCCCACCCTTGGTGGAGAATGCCACTCCCCACATTGTGTTGATGGTTTAGCCAGTATAAAGTTCCATCATTAAGTAGTTCTTGCTGAAATGGGATCCTGAAGAATCCAGTTCTGTCCTGTCAAACTGCCACTACCACCACCCTTTCACAGTGCATGTTCAGGCAAAGGCATGACCTTTTTTTTTTTTTTTTAAATAATAATGCTTTATGCAAACCCTATGAAGTCTCTGCAGTCTAAAGTTAGAGAGAGACCAATGGGCCTCCAACCCAGTCAAGCCATGGAACCCCCTTTCCCCTCCCAATTAGGTCCATATCCAAATCTCATCTCATCTTAACATTCTGAAGGTCCAAGCACTCAGAAGAAAGCAAGAAAAATTGTTCACAAAACAAGCTTCCTGACACCTCTCCTGCTAATGCACTCTAGTCAAATAATATTCTTGGATTTGCAACATCTCAACATTCTGCTCCTGGGGTATGAAGTGAGAGCACTGGGGATGGGGTCTCTTTCCCAAGGGGAGGGAGTTCTGCCACTTCCTCCTCTTCATCGACTGAAATTAATGTCCAGTCATGGTATCAGCCAGGCTATTTACTTTCCCCTTCGAAGAAGATGCATGGATTCTCGGAAAAGCCAGCCATTCTTTTCTTGGATCATTTCTTCAATCCATATTACTGTTATTATGAATTCATCTAGGAGATAAACACACACCCACATATAATACACACACATACACAATTTTTTTTTTTGACTTGGCTCTCTAAACATTAGAATCATCTGTAAATCATATAATGCTTTAGTCCCATAAAAAGGCAAAATAAGAACTAGGAAAAATAGGATTTACAGTATATTGGACAGAAAGAAAGTTAATAATCTTAACATAAAGAGCTTTTATAAATCAATGGGAGTTAAAACTCCCTAGTACAACTGAGCACAGGGTGTGGGAACAGGCAATGGGAAAAAAAAAATGTTGGTGTTTGAAAAAAAAAAAAGAAGAAGAAAAGGAAGATATTTTGCTGTTTGAAACAAATAATATTAAATGTCGATACTCCATTTTATACAGAACAGCAAAAATTGGTCAATAACAGTTATGTCTAAATATAAGATGTATACCTATGTAGTGGTAATAGAGTACATATGTAAAATACAATTTCATAGATTTGTGGTGTTATTTTGACAATTACATATTGCTAAACTTGATAAGTGTGTGTTTTATCTGTCACTCTGATGTATTTGTCTACTTCCTCCCACTGGACCACAATGAGGTTACAAATTACTCACAGTACCCAACACAGTGTTGGCGCAGAGCAGACCTTCAGTTAATGTTTTTTTTTTTTTCTTTAGTAAATTTTTTTAAATGAATAGATTCTTGTGAAATATAGTTATGACTCTGTTTGCTCTTGTCCTTTGGAGCAGAGAAGAAAAATATTTGGCCAAATCTGATACACTTCTAAGTTGTAAACATCTTCAGCATATTTCCCCTGTTGAGAAATCTCACTTCCACTAGAAGCTCAACAGCCAACTGGAAACTAAGCATTTAGATGGGTCGCTCACTCCTATTCAAAGCACACAAACTGATTAAATTTAGTTTTTGCCAAACTTAAATCACAATTACGTTGTTTCAGAATTTTTAACACTACAGTAGGGAAACATTATTTAAGAAAACCTTTTGTCTAGAATAGTGCCGTTTCATACCATACTTTCTAGAGCTCCGAGTCCCACAGAAGCCTCTCACCTTGGGGAAGTCCTTTTCTAGAGCTCTGAGTCCCACAGAAGCCTCTCACCTGGGGGAAGTCCTTTTCTAGAGCTCTTAGTCCCACAGAAGCCTCTCACCTTGGGGAAGTCCTTTTTCCAGACTTCACCTCCCACTTCAGCCGGAGCAATTTTGCTTTTCTTTAAATTACATATTGGGCTTCCACATAGGATTTTAATGGAATGAAGGGAGCAATGATGCAAAAAAAAAAAAAAAAAAAAAAAAAAAAAAAAAAGTATGAAAAATACTGACGTCAAAAACAACACGTTTTCCATGATGTACACACACATTATCACATCCTACACTATCTGTCTTGTATCTTGTGCATTCTTCAAAGACCTAGGTTATATCTACTCCAATCTCCCTCCTCTACAGAGTCTTGCCAGTTCCCCCAAAGGATTAGTTGCTTCAGTCTCTATGCCTAATGTTAGCTCTTCACATGTCTTTATGTCTGTCCTTTGGGGACAGTGGTTTCCAAAGTGTGTCGTTCCTACATCAGGAGGTATGCAAGATAATCTATCGGGGAGAAAATACTAGAACTTCCATTTGTGCGTATTTTTTTTTTCATGCTCTATTTTGGTATAGAATAAATTCTATGAAATCAAAATATCCCACAGTGGTATAGGGATAAATAGATGATAGATAGGTAGATATGTAGATAGATAGATAACAAATACATGGAGGCAGAGTTTAGTGCCCAAAGAAGAAGTTTTAAGATGACTTCTCTGGTCTTGGACTCCTAGGATAGAGTTTCTTCATCTCTATATGTGCGGGTCATATAACACTTCCCCAATAATTTATTTATTTTTATAATTTATTTTGAAAGAATAGATCAATTATTTTGGATTTTCATTTAAGTTTTCTGAAGGCAAAGCATGCCTCAGCTAAAGTTTTGCAAAACCCCTTCGTAAGTGAGCACCTCTGTCACCAAGTCCATCTAGTTTTCCTCCAAAAACACCACTATAACTAGTTTTTTCTCAAGTGCTGAAACAGCTTCATGGTCTGCCTATGGAAACGAAGAACAGGGTAGATGGGGTTAGACAATTTAGAAGGCTGGAATTAATCCGCAGAGTGTAGTTAGCTGCATATACCACTTTGGAAATAGGGTGAGGAGTAAGGTTGGGAAAGGGGTTTCTGTAGTGTGATCCTGCCAGGGAGGGGAGGGATGCAGAAAGTGTCATTCTGAATATGCTCCGAAAAATTAACCAAGGGAGCCTGGCTCTCTGCCTCACTAAGCGTACTGTCAGTGAGTTAACCGAGCACACCATCAAGCTCATTTTCTGTTTCATTTCATTATGCTATTTTCTTGTACTTTAACTGGTGTATTTTATAATCCATCATTAAATACCTAGCTTTGCATCATTACACACTATTCTCACTCAACATCTCAGTATCCAATAAATTAATTGTATGTATTTTGAATTTTGACTTTAATTTTATCAATGGGTTTCCTTGAATATACGCTACCAACTCTGTGACATTTCATAAATTACAATACTTAAAAAATCTCTGAAATGTAGGTCATTTTTATCCCTTTGGTTACAATGTAGGAAGTTGAAGAGAAAAATACAACTTTCTCAATATATAAAAAAATTATAAACTATAACGAAATCCTTTCATTTTCTCTAGCTTCCAATATTTTCTTCATATAAAGTCTTAAAAATTTTGATCTGTTTAAATTTTAAATTAAATACCGAGTTGATTTTATAAAACACTTAATGACTTTGGGAAGTGGATTTTATAAGACCCAGTAAAGCCAGTTCCAATGATATGAACTAAAAATCTAATATCATGCTTGGAACACAATTTTTGAGAGCACACTGCCTCACTGGTGGTATTTACTTTGGAAAATGAATTATTGTGTTATGGGCTAAATCCTGCCAGAATTGATTTTGGAAATTCGAAGTGGAATATTTTGGATACTATAGTTTAATATGGAGTGAACAGGCAAATAGCATTTTTATTTTTTAAAAAAGTAATAAAATGGTTTCAATAAGTTGTTATACTCACATTTATTACCTACTCTGTGGCTCTGAACCATAAGTCGACAGCTATATCTGAAGTGTAAGCAAACACTGTTCTGTATAAATGTGGTATAAGCATTTTCAAAGCTTGTTGCACAATCTCATTATCGTGATCAGTTATTGCTTTTCTTCCCAAGAGAAGGGTTGTCCATCCTAATTTAGCAGTGAAGGACTGATTTTTATTATGTTCTCCCAAGTGAAAAGTAGCTCTAACTCTTTCAAATGGAATGAGAACCAGGGTGACTTACAGGAGCGTGGGGGCCGTGGAATGGCCAGAACCTACAGCTACGCGGAGGAAAGCCCAGCCGTGCCTTGGGCCACGCACCCTATTGTCCCCTAGGGAAAGTGCATGGCCTCAGAAGCCCTTTCTGTCCTTGTTCACGTGATAATCGGGGCTTTCCAGCATTTATAAGACATTCTTCACATTCAATATGAAAGGCTTCGACATTAGAGTCTCTCTGAATTTCTTGACACTCCCATTTTTTTTTATTTTCATCTTTTATCATCTTTATTCTCCTCGTCCATTCATTAGTTAGCCAGTGTTGGTTTTTTGTTTGTGTGTTTGTTTGTTTAGTATCTGTTTTGTGTCGAACCCAGACAAAGACAGGGGTTTATGCCTTCAGAAGGAAGATGTGTGGGCAAACTAGGAGGTGAGACCCAGCAGTATACAGGTGACTCGATAAAGGTCTGAGCAGAGCACCACGAGGGGACAATGACTACAGGCTGTACCCTGGCGAGTCTGGGTCCCCTAGAGCTTGCTCCCATGTTTTGCCTGGGAAGATAAGAAGCCCCGCCTCACCTCTAACTCGAGTTGCACCTGTAAACATGGCAGGGGTGAGGGGAGTCTTGCCTCCTGCTGCTGCTGCTGCTGCTGCTGCTGGTACTGCTTCTCCTCACGATGCTCTTAATGATGACTACATAACTAGCAACACAGGATGGGAATTTTAAATAAAAACAAGGCTTTTTCATCATTTTCTAAATAAGGTGTATTATACAGTGTGGAACTGTATGTTTTGTGGGGGAAATTAATGGCAAGAAGTATGCAGGCTGCCCTTCCAGACCCTGTGCATAAATCTTGGTTAGGCTAGAAGGATGCTGGTTGGGCCTCGTCACCCAGGTCTGAAAGACAGTAAGGATAACGTAGTAAAGCAGTAACGTGCTAACGTAAAAGTAATTCACAGTTCGAGTTCATTTTGAGTGATATTGTTTGAGCATTAGAATGCCCAGCACATTGAGATACCACCTTACATCAATTAGAATGGCCAAAATTAGCAAAACAGGAAACAATGTGTGTTGGAGAGGATGTGGAGAAAGGGAAACCCTCTTACACTTTTGGTGGGAATGCAAGTAGGTGCAGCCACTTTGGAGAACAGTGTGGAGATTCCTTAAGAAATTATAAATAGCGCTTCCCTATGACCCTGCAATTGCACTACTGGGTATTTGCCCCAAAGATACAGATGTAGTGAAAAGAAGGGCCATCTGTACCCCAATGTTTATAGCAGCAATGGCCACGGTCGCCAAACTGTGGAAAGAACCAAGATGCCCTTCAGCAGACGAATGGATAAGGAAGATGTGGTCCATATACACTATGGAGTATTGTGCCTCCATCAGAAAGGATGAATACCCAACTTTTGTAGCAACATGGACGGGACTGGAAGAGATTATGCTGAGTGAAATAAGTCAAGCAGAGAGAGTCAATTATCACATGGTTTCACTTATTTGTGGAGCATAACAAATAACATGGAGGACATAGGGAGATGGAGAGAAGGGAGTTGAGGAAAATTCGAAGGGTAAATGAGAGACTATGGACTCTGAAACACAACCTAAGGGTTTTGAAGGGGTGAGGGGTTGGAAGTTGGGGGAGCCAGGTGGTGGGTATTATGGAGGGCACGTATTGCATGGAGCACTGGGTGTGGTGCATAAACAATGGATTCTGTTACACTGAAAAGAAATTAAAAAAAAAAAAGCACAAGGGGCTTTCTTGGGGCTTATGAAAGCATAGGTAGGGCTCCTATCAAAGGTCTCTTAGCAATGAGTTAGTTTATCATCTGCCATCAATACATGATTAAGTGGCGACTTAGTAGGATTCCAGTCAATGAATAAAGATCAGCTACTTGGGGGGGGGGGGGGAAGAAAGCAATTAGTTAATTCTTTTTTTAAAATTTCTTTTCAGCATAACAGTATTCATTGTTTTTGCATAACACCCCGTGCTCCATGCAATTCGTGCCCTCTCTAATACCCACCCACCAAGACAGTATGGTACTGGCATAAAAACAGACACATAGACCAGTGGAACAGAGTAGAGAGCCCACATATGGACCCTCAACTCTATGGTCAAATAATCGACAAAACAGGAAAAAATATACAGTGGAAAAAAGACAGTCTCTTCAATAAATGGTGTTGGGAAAACTGGACAGCTATATGTAGAAGAATGAAACTTGACCATTCTCTTACACCGTACACAAAGATAAACTCAAAATGGATAAAAGACCTCAGCGTGAGACAGAAATCCATCAGAATCCTAGAGGAGAATATAGGCAGTAACCTCTTCAATATCAGCCACAGCAACTTCTTTCAAGATATATCTCCAAAGGCAAAGGAAACAAAAGCAAAAATGAACTTTTGGGACTTCATCAAAATCAAAAGTTTCTGCACAGCAAAGGAAACAGTCAATAAAATAAAGAGGCAACCCATGGAATGGGAGAAGATATTTGCAAATGACAGTACAGATAAAAGGTTGATATCCAGGATCTATAAAGAACTCCTTAAACTTAATCAGACAATCATATAAAACTCAACAAAACAGACAATCCTATAAAAAATGGGCAGAAGATATGAACAGACACTTTTCCAATGAAGACATACAAATGGCTATCAGTCACATGAAAAAATGTTCATTATCACTAGCCATCAGGGAGATTCAAATTAAAACCACATTGAGATACCACCTTACACCAGTTAGAATGGCAAAATTAAGAAGACAGGAAACAACATGTGTTGGAGGGAATGTGGAGAAAGGGGAACCCTCTTCCACTGTTGGTGGGAATGCAAGTTGGTGCAGCCACTTTGGAGAACAGTGTGGAGATTCCTTAAGAAATTAAAAACAGAGCTTCCCTATGACCCTGCCATTGCACCCCTGGGTATTTACCCCAAAGATAGAGATGTAGTGAAAAGAAGGGCCATCTGTACCCCAATGTTTACAGCAGCAATGGCCACAGTCGCCGAACTGTGGAAAGAACCAAGATGCCCTTCAGCGGACAAATGGATAAGGAAGATGTGGTCCATATACACTATGGAGTATTATATTATGCCTCCATCAGAAAGGATGAATACCCAACTTTTGTAGCAACATGGACGGGTCAAATAAGTCAAGCAGAGAGAGTCAATTATCACATGGTTTCACTTATTTGTGAAGCATAACAAATATCATGGAGGACAAGGGGAGTTAGAGAGGAGAAGGGAGTTGAGGGAAATTGGAAGGGGAGGTGAACCAAGAGAGACTATGGACTCTGAAACACAACCTGAGGGTTTTGAAGGAGTGGGGGGTGGGAAGTTGGGGGAGCCAGGTGGTGAGTATTATGGAGGGCACGTATTGCATGGAGCACTGGGTGTGGTGCATAAACAATGAATTCTGTTACACTGAAAAGAAATTTTTTTAAAAAAATGCCCAGCGGGCTACAGGACGGCAGGCATCTTTATCTTTTCCTTCTCAAAAGTTTTCAACTTGGTTTGCAGGGACCCTTCCATGGAATCAGCTCTTCTCTAAGGATGCAAGTCAAAGGGACCATCCCTTTACAAGCTGCTTTACTGGAATCTTCCACCGTGCAGAGAGCTATCTCTATTACAAAGTGGTTACTCCTCTAATTCCATGCCATGGAACCAATTTAAATGTCATTATGTAATAATAAGAAACCAAACCCTCCCAGATGGTCTAGAAAGATGGATTGCATTATAACTGTTGTGCCTCATAATAGATAATATTGAAACATTTTGGTTTTATGGCTAAAGATGGTGCTACTAATAATGGCACTTTCTCTACCGAGGATTTTGTTCACAGTTATATTATGAAGAACTACTTATTTTAGGAAAATATCTCTTATTCTCTGAATGATTGCTGATGCTTATTGAGCAATGGCTGTGGGGGAGTGTGGGGGCAGTGAAGGGGGGAGGCTGCTGCCATCCTAAGCGTTCCACAACCCTTTTAGTAAAATCTGCTCTTGTTCCCTTTTAGAGACAAAAAGTAAAGCTCACAGAATTAAATAACTTGCCCACTTTGCTAGCAAGTATTAGAGCAAAATCAGAACTTGAGTGGTCAGATTTTAAGAACCATGCACTAACTCATTGTCCAAAGATGTCTAAAATACTTATAAAAAATACTGTATATTTATCTGAAATTATGAGACATTTGTTGATAGCTACCAAGAATTATTATTGACACCAGAAAAATATGCCCGAAATCAACTGATTTTTTTTTTCCAATAAACATAAAGTCAAATGAAAGGACTGGGCATAATTTATAGACCTAAACATACATGTGGCTATCATAGCTGACTTTAGATTCCACACTCATGTGCACACAGACACACATTCACATGCACACACTGTAGGAGAACAAGAAACTATTGGACAGACATTACTCAACTGTCCTTTTACTTGAGTTACTATCCTTGCATCTGTCTAGGAAATTTTAAGCTTTTAGTCTCCAACATCCATTTGGGCAGCAATCCTCCTTCCTTCCTTTCAGCCTCTAGCTCATGGCGTTTGGTTTTGTTCCATGTAGACTTCTTGCCACCATAGCTGTTAGCCAATAACTATAAAAGCATTGATGAAGACCAGACCTTTCCTCTCCCTTACTTCCTGGTCTTGAGCCCTCCCAGAAAAGACAGGTTTCTTGCTAAGAGTCACCGTTACAGATATAAGTAGTAAGAGCAGTAAGTGCCAACTATGAGGTGTGGGAACGGAGTGATATGAACTGTCTCTTGGAGCCGTCAGCCAGGCTTGCCTACAGAATCCTGCATGGACAGGGCAGGCTGGGGAGCACTCCAGGAGGCAGTGCTGCCCAAAGCTTGATGATCCAAAGGCTGGATCAGCTCTAGACTTTGTCAACAAAATGCGTAAGCCGTGCATAGAGAATCCGGCTCTATCCCCAGGTGAGTATTGCGTTATTAACCATGTAATTTCTTCTTATTAAAGCTATTAAAAAAAAGATCTTTGACAATTCTTGGATTTTTTTTCATTCTCCCTTAAAAGGGAAACTGCAACTTTTTAACTGAAATAAAGGAAAATACAACCTAAACTGGATAATTCTAGAACTAAATTTAAAAGACTAGAAAGACATGTTCAAGCAGTTTCGTGTAATAATAGGAAGACAGAACAAAACAACTCTCTTTTCAGGTTAAAAATTGGCATAGATTCAGCTGAGAGTTTAAAGTTGTTAATAAAAATTGTCCAAAATGGATGCTTTAAACACTCACTATTTTTTTCATGTGTCTATGAGCTACAGCTTCAGAAGGCTGTCTCTTTTTTTTATTTCGGAAGGTTATTCCTGACTGATATTTTAGGCTGAACTTATATTAGTTATCTATTGTTGCAGAACAAATTACCACAATACTGAGCAGCTGAAAACAGCAGATACTTAATATTTCAGAGTTTCTGTGGTCCGGGAATCCAGTGGCGGCTTAGCTAGAGCATTTTCGCTTCCGGTTTCCCAGAAGGCTACAGTCCTCTTAGGGCTTGCTACTTCGAGCTCACTCTTGAGAACAGACCTCACAAAATCTGCTTCCAGGTTCTGTTACATGGGCCTCTCCACAGGACTGCCTCACCACGTGGCAACTGGCTTCCTCCACAAGTGAACAATCCAAGAGAGAATGTCCAAGATACAAGCCACAGCCCTTTTATAACCTAAAATTAAAAGTGATATTCCAATACTTCTGCCGTATGCTGTTTGTAAGAAGGGAATCAATCAATTCAGCCCATGTTCAAGGGAAAGGGATTACAAAGGGCTTGAATACCAGAAGGGAGGGATCATTGAGAGACCTTTTACCAGCTGCCTGATAGAGCTGTTTAGCAAAAGTCCAAACAGACAAAGAATTGAGAAAAGGAAACTGAGAAGAGGTATTGAAAAGGTTGCTCTCAGCTCTCCCCCTGCCCAAACACACACAGTAGGCATTTGACTGATCATAGCTTTTATAAACTAAGATACTTTAGTACTTGGAGAAGCATAAGAAAACAAAAACAGAGCACTTTTTAGCATTATTTTTATATATATGCATTATATGTAAATTTTTTTCTGAAGACTAGTGTTATGGACTGAATTTTGTCTTCCCCCGCCCCCAGATTTATATGTGGAAGTCCTAACATCATGAGCATGTGACTACATTTGGGGATAGGGTTCTTAATGTGGTGATTAAATTAAAATGAGGTCATTAGGTTGGGCTTGAATCCAGTCTAACTGGTGTTCTTATAAGAAGAAGAAATTGGGACAGCAAGAGAGACACCACATATGCAGGGACATAGAAGAAAGGCCATGTGAGGAAGCAGGGACAAGATGGCCATCCATAAGCCAAGAAGAGAGTCTCCAACTGAAATCGGCCCCCCAACACCCTGATCTCAGACTTAACAGCCTCCAGAACTGTGAAGATGCAGTTATTCAAGCCACCCAGTGCATGGTGGTCTGTTGTGGCAGCCCTTGCAAACTCATACAACCCATTATATTTTAACCAAAATCTCTGTGTGCATTTTCATGTGTCATTACTTCTTAGTGACCTCATAGCATTCTATTTTGTTTTGTTTTAGTTTCCCCTGGACATAGTCCTAACCCTTCTATTTTTAGGATTGCTTGGAATTCTCCAAAGAACACAAATTAATTTGCTCTTTTTGTCTTTTGTTGGCTTTTTTTTCTTTTACCCATTATGGTATTGTTTCCTCCATAGTCTTTGCTTCATCTTTACTAAGATAATATTAAGCTGCCTTTACAGTGGTTTAGTAACAATACTTGTGGCTAGATAGGAATCTTGGCACTAAGGTAATACCATAGAAATTAATAGATGAAAAACATTTCTTGGGTTCTTCTGTTATTTTTTTATGGGACAACCATTGGCACAAGCATACTGTTCAATATCTGCCTTCATTTCTAGACTTTAAAGTTCTGGCTCTTCCCAAGAGAATCAAATTTAAAGTTTAAATTCTCTTTAGTTTCTATGATGTTTCCATTTCATGGGACAGGCATCTGCTCAGCTTTAGTGGAATCTGATCGCCAGTTTCCCAAGTCATTATGCAAATTACACTCCTCCATGAGTGTGGGAGAGTTCTTTTTGTTCCAAATCCTCCCCGGCACATGGCATTGTTTGCTTTTTTTTTTTTTTTTTTTTTTTTAAATTTTAGCCATGTTGGTGAGTATGTGTGGCATAGTATTTTCATTTTCCTGGTGATTCCTGAATTTGGGTAGCTTTATCATGTTTCTGTTATTTGAGAATCCTCTTTCACAAAGTGGTTTTGCAAGTTCTTTCCATTTTTCCGAGCCGTTGACTATCTTATTGATTTGTAGGAATTCTTTATATATTCTTTTGTCAGATACATTCATTGCAAAGATTTTATCCTTATTAGTGAATTTTCTTTTTACTATGTTAATTAATGTTGTCTTTGAATAATCGGAGTTTCTTAATTTTTATGTAGTCAAGTTCATCAATTTTTTTTATGGCTAGTTTCTTTGTGTCCTGTTTAGGAAAGTTGTTAGTTGTTTCCTTCAAGTTTATAAAAGTATTACCCAGTGTTTTGTTCTAAAAGCTTTATTGTTTATCCTTCTCACTTAGTTCTATAATCCATCTGGAATTAATTTTTGTTTGTGGTGTGAAGTAGGGGTCAAGACAGTAGTAACCAGGTTCTGGGGCATAATTAATGGAAAAGACCATGCTTTTTGAGTTAGCAGTTTTTTGGGCATTGATTATGCTTCATTTCATCTTCACCAAATCCCTATAAGATAGGTGTTTCCTCACTTCATAAATGAGAAAAATTACAATTACATGAGTTAAATTAATTTCCCAAGTGTTCGTGGTTAGTAGGGATTGGGAATCTGGGTTTTGAGCTTAGGTCTTTTGACTTCAAAGCCTTTCTTAAGGTAATCCTAAATCCCAGTGTTATCAAAAGGGATAATTACATTTTGTTAGTGAAAACCAAGAGAGTAAAAGGGTTGGAAAGCACTGGGAATGTGAAGGTGAAGAAGTATTGACCCTAGAAAAGAAGAGGACCTTGACTAGTGCTTCATATATAGCAGAGCTCAGGAACAATTTACTGAATTGTAAAAAAATCAGAATAAATATAGAGTTTTGTGATTTATACTCATAGAGCACAGATGATTTTTATAGACAAACTTTTTGTGATCTTTTCCTTACCTGTATATAGCAATGGTTTCCAAAGTGTGGTTCCCCTATCTGCTATCTCCAATATCACCCCCGAACTAGTTAGAAATACACTTATTGGGCCTGACCCAAGACCCATGCAGTCAAAAATTCTGAAGGTGGAAACTGGAAAATTGTGTTTTAATAGCTTATTCGGGTCCATGAAATTTGAAACACACTGGTCCAAGGCCTACATTTTATCCACCCCCCTTCAGCGCTTCCGCTAATCTGCCATGCATAGTCCTACCTCCAAATGAGTGCTTGTTGACCGTGCCTCTGCCTGGATTTCTGTCACGATCCTTAGCCTGGCTAATATCTTCTCAGGGATCAGCAACTCCCTGTCCTTGTATGTGCATGTGCACGCACACACATACTCACATCTAGATTCAGTCCCTCAGTCAGTCTTCTTGCAACACTGCTTTATCAATGTCTGCTTATCTCTATCTGCCACTAGACCATGAGGAGCTTAAGGTAAGGATCTTTGAATTCCTAGAGTGAGGGATATAGCAGATTTTCTTTACAATTTTTTTAGTAAATGAGTTGTATTCAACTTTATTCTTAAAGGACTTTCATATTGAAAAGGGATTACATTTTTTGGTTTATTTATTTATTTGTTTCTTTTGGTAAATCAGTAACTGTTTGAAGAACTCTTCTGTGGAAACAGAATCCCAGAACAAGGTACAGTGAATAGAGACTTCAAGGAAGTAAGAAGCACTGAAATACCTGTCACAAGAGGCATTCAAGAAAAGACTAGAAAATCTCCAAGGACCCTGCAACCCCTTTCCCACTGCCTCTTCCAAACTGTGAGCTCCTTGAGGCCAGTGACAAAATCCTATTCACTTTGTGTCCCCAGTCCTTAATAGAGGCTTATTCAGTGCCCAGTACACAATGAATTCACCGTAAGTGAATGAATGAATGAATGAGACCCTTAATGACATACACCGTTTTGTTATTGCCACTGCTCTGTTTGCTTGACTGTTCTTTGCTGGAGAGACAGCTACAGCTCTAGATCCCCCAGTTGGCTGAGTATACAATTTTTTAAGAGCACCAATAAAGCAGAAAGGAAAAAAGTGAGAACAGTTTGACTTTGATAAATGCATTTAGAATTTAGTAATCAGAAATGTTTTTAAGAAATTCATTTAACTACAGCATGCATCTGTGTTTCGTGTTTTATGGTTTCTTCCTCTCTTTTTCTTATTTACATATGGGTAAAGGGACTAGGAAGTAGCCCCATAATCTCTCCAGTGTTTAGAGGCTGTGAACCTGGCCCCTGGGCAGAGGCCAGACCATGAAGAGCTTGTGGGTCTTGTTTACTGCGTGTAGGAGTTTGTACTTTATCTTAAAGGTACCTGTAAGCCATCGAATGATGTTAAGGAAGGAAAATAATGTGATAGATTTGCTTTTCTAAAGGTCACTCTGACTGCTGTGCGGAGGATTGATTGGGAAGTGGGAAGGGGAGGACGCAGACTGGAACGCGGAGAGCGACCAGTTCAAAAAAATGTTGAAGCTGACGGAGAGAACGCTGATGAGGACTTGAACTAGGGCCATTGGGGGCGGGGGTGGTAAAAAAAAAAAAAAAAAAAAAGGACCAAGAAACTGTGTTCCTGGGGCACCTGGGTGGCTCAGTGGTTTAGGCTGCTGCCTTTGGCTCAGGTCATGATCTCAGGGTCCTGGGATCGAGCCCCGCATCGGGCTCCCTGCTCCGCGGGAAGCCTGCTTCCCTCTCTTTCTCTCTCTCTCTCTGCCTGCCTCTCTGCCTGCTTGTGATCTCTGTCTGTCAAGTAAATAAAAAAATAAAATCTAAAAAAAAAAAAAAAAAAAGAAACTGTGTTCCTTAGATATTCCTTAAGTTAACTCAACCCACTGAATTTGCTGACAAAGATAGGGGACTTGTCGGAAATTATTAGAGCCGGCTTTGAATTTAATAGTAATAATGACCTCGTCAGGCTCGCGTCTCCTGGATCTGCGAGGTTATGTAATGGAAGGCTTTGTGAACCACCAAGCGCTGAACACATTCGAAGTGGGATAATTACCCACAGAAATCATACCTCCAAAGCCCGGGTGCCAGAGGCAAGCGCTGAGCGTCTGAAAATGAGTTCATGTTTGTTGGCGATCACCAGCAGGATCGCACATGCACTCCCAAACAATGAACTTACTGTTCAATCTCAAGTGCTCATTACAATGGAAATTAGTAACACTTGAATGATGGATGCCTTTCTGCTCTAAACATGCCACTTAGCAAATACTTGCTGCGCTAAGTATGTCAGGAATTCACTTGCTGATTGTTGCCAGACGGGAGTGGCTATTTCTTGTGAACGGAATGAAGACCGGTACCTCGCGGTGAAGACTATGCAGTGTATCCGTGTGGGTTGTGGGCAAGACATTGTTCGTAAGTTGCCATGAAGTCGCCCGGTCATGTGTATTTATGTCTTTGGCCCCTTAAAAAAAGGAACACGGAAGCTGCATCTTACCAATATTTTATGTTATGCCTTTTTTTTTTTTTTCAAAATCAAAAACCTTTCTTTAACGTGTAAAACACAATCTGCAACTAATTCCAATTTCTTAATTTGGGAAACTACGGGGCGAAACGCACTATTCCAATTCCATTACGCAGATGTGCGCAAAAATGAAGGGAAAAAGAATCCTCCTGAAGCCTTCATCCATTTCCATCACCATCATGGAATTCTCCTCACATATTTAAGGATCATTTTTTTTTTTTAATATATAGTTGACTAGCATTTTGAAGAAAGACTAAAGAAGTGAAAGGTGGTATCTGTTCTTTGAGATCATTTCATTTTTACATCTGCTTTCTGCACTCGGGTTTAAACATGGAATATATTCCTTCAGCTTCTGTTTTAGCCAATGGGTTGCTATGAAATAATTCCACGGCCTCTCTCACATCACTCTGCTCATTTTCTGCCCTTGGTAAAATATTCATTATTAACTGGTATAAATTATAAAATCTTCTCTTTTTTTCCCAGGAAAAGTCTAGACTTTTTCTTTTTTAACAGATTTGGAGCTGATAGGGCTGCTTGCCGAAGGCAGCACTACCAGTAATTGAATCTGTATGCTGAAGCTGTAAACCTTTCTGGGACTTTTGAGAGGAAGGAATCCTGGTGTATAAAACAGAGGAAAGGCAGGTTGATGGAAAAGTGGAAATTCATCTTTCTGAAACTTCCTGATTCCAGCATAGGAATCACCGAATAACTGAACATCATAGCAGGCATTGAACAGTAATTCTGTCAAGATTTCCAGAGCAAAGAATTCCACTAATTCTCTCTCTGTTGGGTACATAATAATCATCGCTGTTATTACCTCTGTTCGTCGATCGGTTTCATTATCGAGTTGGAATAAACACCAGCTACTTGTAGTCAACAAGAAGGCACTGAAAATCTGTTACCTCTTTTAGGTGCTGAGGATTGTAAAAATGAGTGAGATTTGCCTCTTGCCTTCAAAGATCTAATACTCTTCTCTGGAAGAAAGAGTATGCAATTGAGCATCATAAATTTGTGGTGGAGGGATATATGGAAGCACACAGGGGGCGCACCCAAGCTTGACAGGTCAGAGGTTGGTAGGGGAACAGAGAAGTTTTCCTGGAGGAAGAAATGTGTGCTCTCTTCATGGAGCCTTGACCAATGCTGGGATATAGCCTGGAAATGATGAAAATAAATGCACCTTCTTTAAAAGAAATTGGTCAATATATATCAAGAGTTATAAAAAATGTTTAGACCTAGAATTTCCTTTCTCTAAATCTTTAATTTTAAAAAACCTGAAATACAGAAAAAATATATATTTAAGAGTATTAATTACATAGTTATTTGTGGTAACAACATTGGAACCAGCAATGGGGAGTTTTTGAGGCAATTATGGTTCCTCTACTCAAAGGACTCGAGAGTAGAAATTCATGAAAGAATTTATCACAACATTTGGTGGTTTCGTCTACAGATATTTACGGAACATTCTATGTCAGGCGCTGCTCTAGGCTCTGTATCCACAAAGTCAAGTAGACCTGCTTCCTACTTGAAGGAACTTGTGGTGAAATGGAGAGTACAGAGGATTATGTTTACTCGCAGAAGAAGAGAGGCGAATGCCGATGCTGACCTATAGATGTTATTAGAAAACATCTGAGGCTCATGTGATCAGATGAGCAGGACACATTAAGCTACCAAAAGGAGATGGTGCAAGACTTGAGTTTTGAAAGACAAGAGAGGAGAAAGGAGATGGAAACAGAAATGTTTTTATTTTATAATGTTACATGGGAAATAAAAGCAGACTCTAACACTGAATATGCAGTTTGATCACAATCCTACAAAATCAACCAACCAAACAGATACATATACATATATATAAAGAGAGAGAGAGCGACAGAAGGAGGGAAAGCAAAAAATAAAGGATTAATAGTGGTTGTCTGAGAGCAGTGGTACTACAGGGGATCTTTTTCTTACTTCTTTTTGGCCTTTTTCAAATATTCTCTTATGAACATACTGCTTTTATAATGAAAGAAAAAGATGCCAGCAGTCATCAGCAGGGGAGTAAAATGCACAAGATGTTCACATCTTATAAGAGAACTATCCATGGTCAGACAGAACAAAAAAGAATGGGCATATTTCCAGGACATCACAGCGCAGGACTACATTCTGTTCCCTGACATACCATCCCATTCCTAAAACACACACACAGATCTACGATGTGTCACATAAGTCACCCAGCAAATTCCTACTGTCTGCCAAAGACATGACTCTTGGATTCAGCCCTGTGTGGAGAACTCACTCTGTTTAGCCCTGATCTAGACCCTGGAGCTGCCGCTGACTCAGTGCGTCACTCCCTTAAGTTTACAGAACGCTGTGAAATTTAGGAAGCATTTTCATAAAGTCTTTATTTTTATTTTCTCCACTGCCCTGTGAGGTTAGTAAGACAGACATTCTTTCTCTCATTTTACAGTGGAAGAAAGTAAGACTTAGAGGAAGGTTCTTGCCTCCGGTGACAAGGCCAGTAAGTGCTGAAAGCGACCCTGGAACCCAAATTTCTTAGTGAATATGGTGTTTGTTCCTGTGTATCACAAACAGCAAACTGTAGGCAACTCCTCTTCAACCAGGAAAAGCAGACCAATGTCATGAGGACAGATGAAGTGTCTTGTTTATAATCTATGCGGCCTCCCGTGTCTAGGCGAGTTCTAGCACAGGATAGATGTTGACTTTTCATTGTTGCTGAGGCAAAGAACAAAAGAATTATTAATACTCTGACTTAATACTTAATAAACATACGGTTCCTAAATAAGTCATCCAAATAGATCGTGTCATTTTCCTTTAGGAGTCTATGCTAAAGTTCAAAAGGGTGAAGTCTATTATATATATTTTTATATATATATAAACATATATATTTATTAACATAAACATTATATATATAAACACCAATATCAGAAACAGGGGAAAGAAGGGGAAGGGTCAGTTAGGAAGAGTGCAAAGTAAAACACTGAGACAAAGAGATTCCTCATTAAATAAAGCAGAATTGTTGGTTACCAATTTCGGTGTTACTCCAAAAAAAACCAAATTGATATTCCGCACTAAACATCATTTTACACTGTGGAGGAGGGAAAGGAAGGGAGAAAAGAATGTCTTTGAGAATCATCAAAGCACGTCTTCTTACGTAGCCGTGTACCTGCTCTTTCTGCCTGCGTCTGGAACGGGGGCTCCTTTAGCATTCACTGATGAAGGGAGAGAGCATTCAGCACTCCTGTGGAACTACTGCCATTTTTTTAAAAACTTATGAAGGTGGCACAAGGAATCACGCATGGCCTAGTGACTTCGGCTCTAGATGCTTTTGAAAAATGTCTAACGACCTGGTGGACATCCTGCACATAAATGTCACCACTTAGAATGAGATTCAGACTTGCGGCTCGTTGAACTGTTCTCTGTCTGGCTGCAGTGTCATATTGCCCTGATCTAGTGAAAGCACATGGTTCTTCGTGAGTCCCATCTAAATAATACCACATACTCTTTCCCTGCCATACATGTGGTGATGGTGAACAGCTCAGTGATACACACAGGAATGTGTCTACTAATGGATAAGGAACAAAAATGAAATTGCAATCTCTGTGACCCTCGAACCTTCTAGGTTGTTTTCAAAACTCATCACTGCAACAGGGATATCCCCCATATTCTCCTGACTAGCCTTGCAGATTTGGTTTCTACATATAGAGGAGGCATCTTTAAATTCATACGCTATTTTATTTTTTTTCACAAACGACCTTTGGAAATGATTTCCAATAACCGCTGCTGACTTCAAGCTCAAGGCTTGGTAGTGAAAGGTCACTCTACACTTAGACTAAATGTGGATAGATTTGTACTCCGTGTAACAGGCTATTGCTTTAGGACCCGCTGTTGTATTTGACCCAGTCTTCTTTCTAACCCAAACATTTAGACAGCTTCCTTATGGGTTTTGTTTAAACTTCTCTCTTTTTATTTTTAGTTCAGTACAAATTAAATGGCTTTAAATATTATAAATAACATATTTTCCTTTTTTTTGGTAACATATTTTCTTTAGAGATGTTCATTTTCATTAGAAATTTAAGAAAATAGAGTGAAGTGTGTATGTGTCAGAGTTCTAAGACAGCGCTGTGACTTCCCCGGGATTCTCCCAGCCCACGCCAGCCCTGCATACCTGCTGAGGGCCTGCAGAGTGCGCTCCGAGGCACCTGGGGCTCCCCATCCCTTCTTTCCCTCTTCTTCCCTTCAAGCAAGATCATTCCTTTTAAGTTGGGAAGGCTGGGGAGGGGTGGATACAGCCTCTCAAAGCAGGCAGCTATGCATATGCACCTGATAGGGCTGCGTGGTGGAGAGTGCAGACATAGATTTTTTTTCCCCCTTCTAAACCCAGGAGCAATGCTTTCTCCTGTCCCCAGATTCTTTCTTCCCCTCACCAGGCCCTGGTGATTTCCATTTGTGCTCTGTGTGGTATATTTCTGATGCTGTCACACCATGAAGCCTCTAGAAATGAGTTACAGGGTACTTTTCTTCTTGTCCTATAAGAGTCTGTCCACGGTAGAGAAGGACTTTTAAAATATGCAAAAGACTCCATCATCTCTCCTTGTCTGGGCAAGCCCTGGGACTGCTGACTATCAGAGAACCCTCTCCTGGTCCCTGCCCTCCTCCTGACCTCATCCCTACCGAGCGGAAAAGCAGAGATTCTTCCTACTGCTGGTATGGAAGGCCCTGGAAAGGATCCCAGTTGGGGCATCAGGGGACCTGATTCCTACTCAAGCCCTGCCATTTACTGTTTAAGAGACTTGGTCTACCTCACTGAACAGAATAAGTTCATAGAACTAATTCCTTTAATGTCAATGGAACAACTTGACTGTGTCTCCATTTTCTAAACGAATGTCCTCATATCAGACTCAGTCAGATTCCCGCCGCTCTGTCTGATTCTGATTTCAAAGAAGGTGCTCAGATGACTCAGTGTGCCCCAAGAATGCACCGGAAGAAGATAATTTCTTATATTCAACTAGAATTTGGAAAATTCTAAGTTGCTTTCACTTATCCCACATACAGTAGCTCGTGTAATCCTCCTGAGTAGCGTAGGTTTGGGGCTTACTGTTGGAGTCCCATCAAGTGTGCTTGGCACTTTTCAGAGGATTGCCTCAGAGCACTGGATGCCCTTCCAAGGTCGTGGGGGTCAGCCTGTGTTGACTGGCCAACATAGATGCATGTGGGAATATAAAAGTCCAACTCCTTTGCCTGGAGGTAGAATGAATGCTGAGATGTAATTTAGGCTCTAAGCATCCCTCGCGACAAGCCAGCCGAGTCTGGCGTTTCTGAAATCGCCCTTGTTTGGCTCCTTCCCCTTCCGCACCCCGCTCCCCCGTGCCCTGCTAGCTTCTCCTGGGAGCCCGTCCTTACTATGTCCCTTGCATCTGTAAAACAGTGGGTTTAAATGGCAGAGTTGACAGGACCCAGTTGGTGTGTTATCAAAAGACTCGTGCGGGCATCCCTGCTGCGTACCAGCCGTGGGGCCAGGAGCGAGTTGTCCGAAGCTCAGCGCTTCTCTGTCCTCATTCGTAAAATGAAAAATAATGATCCCCGCTCTGCCTACTGATGGGTCCTTGGGAGGATCCGATGGGACTGCGGACTGTGCCAGCATTTAAAAACTGCCAAGCATCACGCAATCATAAGGAGACTCGTGTTTTAACCTCATACTGAAATCACAAGTAGGTTTATAGAGGAAACCAACTCAAAGCAATTTTTAAGATTCAGAAAACGTACTTCACATCTTGGTTGCTCGCACCTTTCTTTCCCACCCCCATTCCTCAGACCTCCCTCATCTGAACGTTTGCTCTCTTTCAAGGAGCCCATCAGTGTCCCACATAGATGCTAGAGGAAGCAGGGAATGCAGCATTGCCCTCTGTGTCTCAATTACTAACCATCCTCCACCTGGTTAGAGATATTTGCTGCACTTGCTGTAGGGCTTACCACTGTCCGCTCTCTGTCCCTAAGCCCTGATTTTCAGGTAAGTAGTGCTGCATTTTTCTCACCCCAAAATGTATTGGGCTTTAAAACTTCAAGGGGCAAATAGACACTTTCAGTGAGATCTATGTCATAGATCATAGCTCAACTCCTATAATTCACATTTTGTAATATCGACACCAATTGATGGGACACAACATAATAGAGCCAATAACACTTGTGGCCCAGATGGTGGCTCGATTAGAAACACCACGGTGTGTCTGAAGGATCATGGCATGCATGCAAAGTTTCTTTCCACGGAGGCCCTCTGAGATTCATGATAAGATTTTATTTTTGATAAGCGTCTCATTAGAGGGCTCAGCAGGACAGAGTTAGAAGACATGAGTGGTCAGTACAGTTTGTTCCCAAAAGTATTTGTCAAGCACTTAGGCACCAGGATAGAAGGAAGAAAACTCCATAGCTCCTGGTGGAAGACACAGATACAGAAACATACCATTAAGGCAGGATGTGGTCAGCTGCCGGCGCGGTCTGAGCGATGGCGTCCGGTCTGGGTTTCGAAAACCACTTCGTCATCTAAAGCATCCCCTCCTCAAGCCTTCATAGATACATGAAAATCTCTTGAAATTCCCTAGGATCTTTTATCCACTGACCCGCGTCCTTGCCTCATTGATTCCAGCTTCTCCTTCGGGACTTTTCATTCATTTCTTCCAGCTCACCCTGACCTGGCGCCTGTGCTGCCTGGTGCTCTTGGAGAGCCCGGGAACACCCCTTCGAACCGGACAGACCCAATCCCCGCCGTGTGGTTGTTGAAGCTTGCATTCGAGCGGTCCGACTGGGACGATTAACAAGGGATTGAACTGTGATAGAGTGAAGTATTAGAACCGCGGACAGTAAAGGGAGCCATGAAAGAGAGATGGGACCAAGAACAAGCAAGGGAGGCCCCCTGGAGTTACCATCCAGGGAAGGCCTCCCTCACCTGAGACATTTGAGCGGAACATGAGAAGGGTGCCCTGGGTGAAGGGCATGTCGGTGAGGCTGGACAGAACTCGGGGTGATCAAGTGACAGAACGGAGGCCGGTGTGCTTGAAGTTAGGGAACCTGGTGTCAGAGGTTGAGTCTGGGGGGAGGCAGAGGCCATCGTGGGGACCGTGGGAAGAAACTGGATTTCACGCTCAGGGCCGTGCAGCGTTTGAAATGAAAACCGCGTCTTCAAACACGCACACGCCTGAAAGGAAATCTGCAATCAGAGCCCATGGTTAGGAGAAGTGCCATCAGCCCGTGTGAACGGCCATCAGCTCTCACCTGCTTGCTGCACCAACCACGCACCCTCCAGTGTTCATCCTTAACACAGATGCTTCTTGAAGTTCAGTGCAATATGTTATTATTTTTCAGCTCAGAACCCTGCCATGGCTCCCTGCTTATTTGGAGTAAAAGCTAGAATCTTTACAGTGGCTTCCAAGGCCTCACACGGTCTGGCCTCAGCTTCTAGGTCCCTGCGCATCCCCCTCTGCCCCAGCCACACTAGCTTCCTTGCTGTTCCTTAGTCACACAGAGACGCTCTCGCTGTGGGCTCCCTGTTGTCCTCTCCATCCAGAACCCTCTCTCCTGGATAGCCCCAACTAACTCTTTCCTCTCCATCAAGGCCTTGTTCAATGCCATTGCCTCAATGGATACCCGTGCCTCCATCTCTGCTCCAGCCTCCTGCCCCACTCAACCTGTTCTTTCTCTTTATCACTTACCATCTTCTAACATAGGCTATGGTTTGCTTACCTATTGTGTCTATAACTCATTGTCTGCATCCTCCTCTAGAGTCTACAGTAAATTCCAAAAGGCAGAAATCCTTGTGTGTAGCCATGAGGGCCATCCACTGACATCTGGCTCTTCCTTCCAAGTTTACTATAGGAGTCTATTTTTCTGATTACTTGGATGGAGAAAAGGCTGTGTGACTTATTTTAGCCAACAGAAGATGAGCAGAGAGGATGTGTGCCACGTCTGGGCAGAGCCTTTCAAGGCCAGCACACTCTCTACCATATTCCCTCTTCCTTCTGACACAATGTCCCACACCTTTCAAAATGAAGGCTGCACCATTGGGCTGGGTCCCGGAGTGAATAAGCTGAGCAAAATCCCCCTGAGAGCCATAAAAAAAAAAAAAAAAACCTACAGCATCATCGAGAAATAAACCTTTCATCTGAAGCCACGGTAACCTGGTGATGGTTTGTTATCACGTATCACCTGGCCTCATCTGACTGAGTCTCATTTGTTCACTGATAGATCCCCAGGACTTAGAACAAAGCCTGGTGTACAGCAGAGGCTCAGTGTTTGCTGAGTGAATTCCTCTGTTTTAATTCATCAGTTTTTATATGGCATGTCTTAAATGTAAACCCACTAAAGACAGTAATATCTGGAGACAGGATTCCACACTGTTCTATGACCGACCCTGACAACAATTAACGTGGAGTAACTACTGCATGAGCTCAGTCTTTCTTAGGGCTCCCAGAGGAATAAGGCACTGCTTCTGCCTTAATGTCGTGGGCACACTAGTTGCAGAGACAGAACCCGTAGACAAAATCCCGTGTGCCACTCTGCGGTAGTAGGCAACACCTCGCAGGATTGTTCTGAGAATTCGGAGGTGGGGATGCCAGGCCCCCTCAGCTGGGCCCTGAGGACTTGGGCAAGGAGAAATAGAGCTAGGGAGCGAGTATCCCGCCTTGAGGAGTAGCATCCATCACTCGCCACGGGAGCATGTTCTGAAATAGTAGAAGGAACATATACCACTCTGGGCGGAAGCCAGGTTGTAGAGCTCGACTAGGTCTGTTAAAGTCCTGGCTCTGTGGCTGCAGACAAGTCAGTTATCACCTCGGAGTCTTGACAGCTCCGTCTGTAGAATGGGAATCACAGTAGAACCTGCCTCAGAGCATTGTCTTGAGACCCAGGAGAGTGAGTACCTGTAGTGTTTAGACGAGTATCGGTGGAGGGTATGGGTTGATTTGGAAAGAAGAGGTGAACATTGCACAGGCCGCAGATTTTGCATGATCTTAAATCTGAGATGAAAAAATCTGCTCTTTCATTCTGTGGGCAAAAATATTTTCCACCAGCACTTCAGAAGTTTTTATCAGAAAGCGTTGGATGGTTAAGCAGGGTGAGCAGGGGTTGAAAGGTCAGGGCCGAGAGATGGGTTTGGAGGCAGATTCAATCATCTCATTGTGGGAACCTGAGAGCACTTTCCACGGGACTGGCCACAGCGTGGAGGAGACGGATGTCGAAGGCATCTTAGAAGGGGTTGCAGACCTTCCAACAGGCAGGCTAGGTAAGGAAAGAGAGAAGCCAAAGGGACCCGAAAGTTTCAGGGTCTGGGTGACTTCGAGATTTAGTGATAGCCCTGACCAAAGGGATGGAGGCCAGCGGGGGAAGAGATTTTAAGAGAAAGATAACAAATTCTATTTTAGACGCAGAAGTGTCAAGGTCAAGCTGTTGAAAAGGAAATCAGATATGAAGCTTGACTAACTGAGAGCGATGCTCAAATGTCACTCGGAGACCTTCCCCAACAGCTAATCTAGGATACCTCCCCCTCCCTCTCGCTAAGTGTCACCGCCATCATTTACTTTCTTCAGGCCCCTTCCTGGCACAATATTATATTCTGTATTTGTTGATTTGCCTATTATCTATCCCCGTCCCTGTCTATAATGGAAGGTCAGTAAGAACAGGGACACTTTCGTCTTTATCCGTTGCTCTGTTCTCAAAGGCGAGGACAGCGTCTGGCCCGTGGTCTTTCAAAAACTATTTTGTGGAGTAAAACAAGTTTTCAATCTCCAAGCAAAATTGCCAAACACATACTGTCAGCCAGAGGTCACCTTCTGCCTGCATAGAGGCTTTCATACCTTACACTATTTAGGGATTAATGGAGGGGATGGGGCGGGGTGGGGGGGAGAAAAGCAAGACTAGATGGTAAAGCATTAAACCATAAAAGTACACGAATCCAAACAAGAAGAGATCGTCGGCAGTGGAGATGAGAGGAGGCCCGACCCCCTTGCTCAAGCATTGCACCAAAATCAACCTCAGGCACATCCAAGTTTAAGAGCAGAAGTCAAAAATTACAAATTGTAAAGAAACTGGGAAAAAAAGAACTGATTTTTTAAAACAGCTGGGGATTAAGAAACACGTTCTGAGAACGACATGAAATGCATGGAGCATAGTAGAATATTTCATCAGTTTATTTCACAAATCGTAATACCGTCCACACAAAATGAATTTTCCATGATCCAAGTCAAAAGACTACAGAGTTAAAAATTCTTCAGACCATTCCAACAAATATCTAATGAATGTAATGGGTAATAAACTATTACAAGTAAAAAGTAGATGTGAGGACAATGGACAGCTCTCAGAAAGATAATCACCAGTGATTCATAAACATAAAAGAATCAGCCTCATTCATGATAGTTTTTGGCTATTTTTCTCACTCGTAATTTTTGGAATTCCACATAAATCCACTAGTTAGCCATGGCAATGATTTCAAAGCTCGAGAATGCTAAAGCCCAGGGCATGGGGAAAAGATACTGTCATACACTGTTGGGTGAGATGTAAATTTGTATAACTATTTTTATAGCCCTTCAATGACCAAAATTTTAAATGGACATACCCTTTGGCCAAGCAGTTTAAGTTCTAAGAATTGAACCTACAGAATATACTTTTATGAGCACATAAAGGTAAAAGGAAGTTCATTGACAACGTGGTTGTAATTCAGAAATTTCCCCCAAACTGCTCAAAAAGTGACAGGGCTTCTATTCAGGAGAATATGACACATAAATGATAGGGTGTATCCATATGGACTGAGAAAGAAAAGTTTAAAATACTGGTTAAGTGAAAGAAAAAAACAGAAGTAGCTAACCAGCACAGATAGCAAAGGCACACTGGTGTTAAAACAAAAGGACAGGGGCGCCTGGGTGGCTCAGTCAGTTAAGTATCCGACTCTTGATCTCAGCTCAGATCTTGATCTCAGGGTTATAAGTTTGGACCCCATATTGAGCTCCGCAATGGGCACGGAACCTGCTTTTTTAAAAAAGGGCAAAAAGAGAGAGGAAAACAGAGGTAAAAATCCTTGCATGTGCCGCAAATACTTTCAGAATGTTGTCCAAGAAGCTATTAACTGTGCTTCCCGTGGGGAGCAGGGCTGGGGAGCAAGGTGACACTTTTAATTTCTACTTTAAACTCTCTTAATATTGGACATTTTTTCCCACAGGGAATATGACTACTTTTAGAATTTCATAAAAGAAAGAATAAAGCCCTCAACACTTCGTTCACACTATCCTTTTAACCAATCCCCCCCAAACAGTGCATCTGTAGTGTTCGCTTGATTATTCCTGAGTTTCAAATTACACAAATCCTCAGGCTCGCCCAAGACATCTGCCAGTGGGAGCATTAGGTTACGTAGCATTCCAGAATCTTTTAAACTTCTGCAGGAACTTCCGTAAATCCCTCCTAGAGAGGAAGAATTAAAGTCTTGTTTCTTATCACCAGTGATCACCAAAACACTAACCAGGGAGAACCTAAAATGCTAAAATAATTCATGTGCCTTAAAACAGCCAACTGCCCTTCATCTCTTCAATTGATACCAACTCAGGATCCTTTCCAACATCGCCAAGGGAACTAGGAAATTGATGGGACAGTTGTAAAGACATACACCATAATAAGAAGATTTGTGGTTAATACTTGGAAGGCCAAGCAGTTACAAAGAACTATCTATGTGTACATGTATGTGCTCACACACGTGTGTGCAGATGGATCTATGTGTGCAACGCAGAGCAGATTCTGAACCAGTATCAGCATTTTGTCGAGGATTCAGTTTAAATCAAGAAGTACTCAATGCAATATTTGTATTCCTTCCATGTTGTTTCAAAAGAATTTAAGGCAGAGAAATGAAAGTTTTTGAAGCCCCAGAGGACTAGATATTATTCTTGCAACTTAAAACAATTGTATATTTCTGTTGTAGAGTGTAAGACTAGAACGTATTTTTTCCAGGCTTTGACTCACTTTTGTTGTGTCTAGTTTTTTCCAATGGTTTAAAAGTAATTTCTTTAGAAAAATTGAATGTATCCTACCAATTACAGTTTATCTTTGATTTTTTTTTTTTTTTTTTTTTTTTTACAGTTGTGGTCATAGAGAGTATAGTTTTTAGGAAGCATTTCACCTTTTAAACTTACCAAAAAAAAATTTTTTTTAAGATTTATTTTGAGAGGGGGCACCTGGATGGCTCAGCGGGTTAAAGCCTCTGCCTTCGGCTCAGGTCCTGATCCCAGAGTCCTGGGATTGAGCTCTGAATCAAGCTCTCTGCTCAGCAGGGAGCCTGCTTCTTCCCCTCCCCTCTCTCTGCCTGCCTGTCTGCCTACTTGTGATCTCTGTCTGTCAAATAAATAAATAAAATATTTTTTAAAAAAAGATTTCTTTTGAGAGACAGAGAGAGAGAGAATGTGGTGTGCAAGCATGGGGAGGGGCAGAGGGAGAGAATATTTCAGACTCCCCACTGAGCTAGGAGCCAGGAGGAGGGCTCCATCCCAGAGAATATGAGATCACGATCTGACCCAAAACCAAAAGTCAGACACTCAGTGGACACTCAGAAACTCAGGAACCCCCCACCAAAAAAATTATTAGGAATTATGAACAATATTGAATTTTCCTAACTTACACTTCTCACATTAAACGATCTGTTGGATCCACCCATTGGGAATGCTAGAGACTTTGAAAAGAACAAAACAATTATTTGAAAGGAATGAAAGCAGCATTATGAATAAATTACATATTTTTGCTACCCGACCAAGATGGATCATATACCATTGTTTCATTTTAATTGCCAATCCCATCTCACTGAGTGATTGTCAGAATTCCAGAGGGTTTTTTTTTCCTTCAGTGTTCACTTCTTGACTATCTTTTCTTGTCCTACTAGGAGATGTTTCCTACCTGAGTCTCTCCCTAGGCCTACCAGTCCAGCCACAAAGCCTCTCTGATGCCTATGAAAGGGTTCAGCCTCTGGTGGTTCTGAGAAAGCTAGTTACCATTGACTTTCCAGGTGCTTTGTCCTGTGGTTGCAGGGGGTAAAGAGAAGAGAGAACATGGAGTCAGCTCTTCTAGGCCCTTGGCAGCGGGTTATTCATCGAGTCTGCCAAGAAACATCCTGAAGTCCTCCCATCATTACCCAGAGCTCTGTGATTTGCAGTCAAGGCTTGGAGATGTTAGAGAACTTGCCTAAGGTACACAACTAATGATTGGCAGTACTCACACTTGAACTCAGGTCTGTGCCTGCCAAAGCCCGTGCTACAGGCCAGGGTCAACTTAAAGGGCAAGCCAGATGGCCTGCTGCCCAGGGGTTCCGATCTATAAAAGGCAGGACTGTTACTGGAGTAAATAAATACTATGTTGCCAGTTCACTCGGGTTTCCAACTCGGGTTTCCATACACCAGTCTTCACATAGTTACCAACTGGTTGCCCTCCCAGCAAACTGAACTGCTCTTGCAAGTGGAAATAACACTCTCTGGGCACCAGTACGGGTTACCTCACAGGAGTATGTTCAGTGAAATGCACTGGGAGTTGCACTGGGCCGCCTGGGCCATGACCCACCGACCAGGTGACCCTCCTCACCTGAGGCTCAGAGGCCAGTCACAGCTGAAATTTTAAACCCAAATCATGCCTGGCCCAATGCTGTTCATTGGGAGTGATTCCTCATACTAAGTTTTACATTTTTTTTTCCAAAGATTTTATTTATTTATTTGACAGACAGAAATCACAAGTAGGCAGAGAGGCAGGTAGAGAGAGAGGAGGAAGCAGGCTCCCAGCTGAGCAGTGAGTCTGATGTGGGGCTCGATCCCATGACCCTGGGATCATGACCCGAGCCGAAGGCAGAGGCTTTAACCCACTGAGCCACCCAGGTGCCCCCAAGTTTTACATTGTTTTAAAGAAGCTTCTCAAGAAGGTCTTGACTTTGGACAACAAAGAATGAAGGGAAGCAGCAGATAACGCTTCTGAACATGAAGAAGTAGGTGTGCCTCTTATGTTCTAGATGAAAGCACCTGCCTTCTTGACTGACCATGAGACAGAAAGACCTCCCATATTACTTCTTGCTCTGCACCTTTGTGTTTGGGATCGCCTCGTGCTCCATCCACGTGCAATACTGTGAAACACAGGCTGGGCCGTGTACATTTCCTTTGGTCCCTTTCTGAAAGGACAGCACTCCAAGCGGCTCCTTCTCCCACACAGAGCTTCCACCTTTTCTCACATCACCACGCACATAGAAAATGGTTTTGCTAACCTGGAATGCACGTACATTTTTGTGGCAAGCAGACAATTCTGCTGGCGGTGGGAGGGCGAAGGGCCTGGAGACCTGGGAGCTCCGGGTTGGAGGGTGGGGGGGTAGATCAGTAATTTGGCACAGATGTTTCCTCTTCCTTGTGCAGGCCTCAGAAGCTTGGCTATAGGGAACACTAGATTGTCCATTACCATGACCTGGACCTAGTTTCGATTTTTCTTGCTTATGCATCAAGGGAAAAAAAAAAAAACAAAACCATGTAAGTGATGTGCACTAAATGGGAAAAAGAAATTTGAAGTTTGAAATGATCATATTTGTTTCTGGGTGGGGAGAGGAAGCATTCTTTCCCTGCCTACACTCCCATGAATACGTGACTGTCCTTTGTTGAGGTGGTAAAACCCTCCCAGCCCCCTGTAGGGGACAGATGCAAACAGACCAAAGCAGAGGCAGCTTGGCCTTTCCAGGCACCAGTCCAGGAACCAGATGGATGGATGAGAACGCATGTACACTCCCTATAACAAATAACTCAGGAAGGCAGTTAACTGAAACGTACAAAATAAGAGTTGCCTCTAAGTAAACCTGTAGCATTTTACACTGATTTCTTAGTGGCCCAATTAAATGTGAGCAAGGGGAATAAAGGATATGATATGGATTTAGATTTCCTCTCCAGTTTGTTCTGCTTGTAGTAAGAAATAATTGATGCCTATCCTGTGGAAGTTCAAGTACAGCATGATGGTTTGATTTACAGATACTGTGAGATGATTATCACCATAGGTTCAGTGAGCATGCATCATCCCGTAATAGATAAAACAAAAACCAAAGAAAGAAGGAAAAAAGGTTTCTCCTGTGATGAGAACTCCTAGGATTTACTCTGTCAACAGCTTTCCTGTGTATCAAACAGCAGTGTTCGCTGTAGTCATCAGATCGTACATTTCATCGTAATACTTGTTTATCTGTAACTGGCAGTTTGTACCTTTTGACAGACTACCTTTCTCCAATCCTCCCCGCCCAACCACGGCATCTTCTGCTTCTCTGGTAGCCACGTGTCTGATCTTTTTCCCTATGATTTTTGTTTCTTTCTTTTTTTTTTTTTTTTTTGACTTCCACACAGAAGTAAGATCACACAGTATTTGTCTTCTCTCTTCTCCAATGTTTATAGAACTTTAGAGCTCTAGTACATGTTATCAGACCTGTGTTAGCTACATCAAGATCTCAGTTTTGCTTCAATGTTCTTGTGTAAAATGAAGTTTATGAATTCTCTCTAAGTGTATCTAAAATTTTCTTCTGGTAAGTCCACGATTTGGTTGTCCTGGCGATAAATGCTTGGATCCTACAATCATTTCCTCTGTCTTTCCTATAATCGTGATAAGAGATACTGGCTGCATTTACTGAGCATCTACTATGTGCCAGGCATTGTGCTAATTATGGTACATGCATTATGTCATTCCTCCCTTATGAAAACCTCATGAGGTAGGTATTGTTCTGATAATCCCTACTTTAGAGAAACGAAGTTTAGAAACAAGGTTAAGAGATGCTAAGTAAATTGTCCAAGATCACACAGCTGGTGAACAGAAGAGTTGGTGCTCATGTATCTTAAAACCATGTATGTCTAACACCCAGGTCTGTGTTCTTAATCACTACATCCTACCATTATAGAATATTCCTTAAGTTGCAGGAAGTGTATACATTTGAAGAGACACATAAAGAGTTGTTTCACTTATTTTTTTTTAACGCTCTTTTAAAGTACAAGCTTGAATCCATGCCGCCCGGCACCCTAGGGCTCCATGAAGTTATTCCATTTGAACAGATGGGGGAGCTTGAAGGCAGCTAATCTTTTTATTCTCCGAGTTCTCCAAAATAGACCCAACGGCTCAGTAATAAGCACCCACATTAGCTTTTACGACTAGTCCCGGTAATGACTTTCCAGGCTGCAGACTTCTAGAAGCTTGGAGGTAACTGCCAGCCTTACGTAAAAGTGTACATCTGGAGGACGACAAGACGTAATAGTAGATCCAGAGTCTGTGGTGTCCCTGGAAGGGGCAGAGGAGTCGGGCTTTAAGTATCATATTGACAAAATGAGTCTGTCGAATTCTTGAAGGGAGACAACCTGAGGCAGCAGAAAGCACACTGTGTGGAGAAGTAGACGGGTGGCGTATTTTGGGTACGTGAGGTATTTACATGGTTCAAAGGTCACGACTCTAATAAAATGTCTTCTCACAAAGTTCTTATTCCCATGTATACTCTCTTCCAACCTACCCACCCATACCCTTCCACATAAAGAAGTATTTTCAATAGTCTCTGCTTTGTTTCCTCTACGTTTCTTCTGCAAATAGAACCATATAGATATATTCATGTTCTTATCTCAGAGACATTTTCCATAGTGTGCTTTTATAAACAAATAGTTCTCTCTTGTGTGGGTGTACTTTAGTTGTTTCTAATGGGTTGTTTGTTGTCTTCTGTTATTCCTTTTAGTGCTTTCTTGAACAACCATGTGGTTGTTCAAGAAACCATATGGCACGGGTGTATCTTCGAGGGCAGATCTAGAAGTAGCAGTCAAAAGGTTGACTCAAGGGGCAAATTGTTATGACGTTTTGTTAGAGGCTGATGAATTCCCCTCCTAAGGGGTGGTCATTGTGCCTCCAGGGCCAGTAAGGTGAGAGCGGATCCTTCCTGACTTAATGTCCTTGACACCACACCCTCGCTTCCTCATTTCATTTCTTATGCCTTTCCGGCCTCTCTCTTTAGCTTTCTGAGCACTTCTTCCTCTGATCACACCTAGCCCGACTTCTTCTCATTCTAGACATCTCATCCCTAGATGTCTCACATGGTGTCTCACCATGTACCCATTAGAAATCATTATCTTACCCTCTAAAACTCCTCCATGGACGGTATCACCATCCAAGGAGACACCAAACTTGGAACCCGCCAATTGTCTTGATTTCTCCCTTTCACTAACCCATCAAGCAGTTGCCTTTACCTGCTGCACATTTCAGCCATGGGTCCCTCCTCTACTTCCCAATACCATTTTCCTGCCTCAGGATCTCCTCGCCTTCTCGCCTTTCCCCAAGGGCATTGAAATGGCATCCTCGCTTGTCTTCTGTTTCTGACCCAGACCTTCTGAAAATCATCTCAACTCAATGGCCATGATGAGACTTTCATGAATTTCAAATTTCTGTCTTGTTTACAATCAAGGGTGTTGAATTAACTTTCTATGATCGTTGCTGTATAGCTAATCCTTACAATGGATCTAGATTTCAGAAATGCTCTGACGTGTGTGGAAGAAATCTTAGGTAGCAATTTAATATAACAAGTATTCACAGGCTGCTTTCTGAAACAGACCCCTCCCAGGGTCAGTATTATTACAGAAGAAACAGAATGTATCCAGTTATTTCAGATCTAGCATCGTGCTATTATAACCAGTTTTTACATAGCAAGTGTTCCCTCACAGACAAAAAAGAAAATCTTTTTTCTTTTTTACTGAATTTTAACAAAGTCAAGAAGAAGGGATCTTCTCGTTACATAAGATTGTGATTGGTGATTCAAACTACCAAGATATTATTGACCTTAATTTGGTTAACAGAGAATGATGAAATTTACCTCCTCTCATCTTAAGTTCTTATTTATACTATTTGGTGTTTTAAATGTAAGAAGAATTATACAGATGTAAGCACTCACTATGGCACGCTAGCAGATTTACTATTATTTGCCTTACCATCAAACTTCAAAGGTTTATATTCTTCGTTCTTTCAAGGGCAAAAAAAAGAGAGAGATTTTCAAATTTAAAAAATCACATAAAAATTCATCTATGAAATGGTTTAGGGATTTATGAGTATAAGTGCTTTGTTCAAATTTTTACTGTCACAGTACCAACCAAACTTAACCAGAGATATAAATTTTCCAAAAGGAAGGAAAATAACAAAAGAAAATTATTCTGTTACCATTGAAAAACAGAATAATCAACATGTTTTCTTGTTAAGTTAAAAAAAAAAAATGGTAAGCTCTAAAACCCCCAAATCTTTTCTTACAAAAAGCGAGAAGCTAGGGATCAATTTAGATTTAAATGAATATTAAATAATTTCCCTCTAATTAATTTTAATGATGTAAAATAAGTAAGTCTTTGATGAAAGAAGTCACTAGGGTACAACCATAGTGAACATAGCTCAACATGTTGAGCCTTGTGATTTCTACCATTTCTTGGGTATCAAAAAAAGAGTTCCCACCCAGAATTGACTTAGGACACCTCCCTGTGCTCTACCATCTCCCCCATCCCCAACCTCTCACTCTTTACCCCCACCCCTGGGCTAGGAGAGATGATTAGAAGATACTTAGGAACTCTGAAATGTAAAACAAACTAACAGTGGCAACATTCCCCAAATTGTTAAAAAATATACTAAAAGTAAAGGAAATAAAATAAAAGTATAAAAACCAAGCATCTGTCCTCTCCAGTGTAGATCTTGTAGGTTGATACCCGAAAAATGGTGCCCTGTAGAGCCACCCAAAAGTTGCCCATTTACACCTGGTCTTTGTTGCCTGAACCACAGACCCACTGTATGCCACAGCATGACCCTGGGTCTTACAGAGGGACCCGTGAAAAAAACCCTAGCCTTCTCCTTTTCTCTCCATAGGAACCTGATCTAAGCTACCAAACAAACGCTGGAGGTATGTTTACCTTCTATACAAAAAGCTGCTAGATTGACTAACAATTACAGCCCATTAACAACCCTTTCAGCTGGTTCTAGCCTTAAGTGAGTAAGTGTTGATGTATGGAAAAGAGTTAATTGAAAAAAGATCCATATATATTGTCAGAAGTTCCTAGCAGTCTACAAGTTAGCTAGGAATTAACCAGCTCACTTCAGTGTTCCCATTTAGTGTCACTCTTTAAAAAAACAAACAAACAAACAAACAAACAAAAACAACAACAACAACAAAACTTGTTTGACTTAAAATCCTGCTTGAATTTGAAAGCAAAACTCTTCTTTAAGTGTGATCACCAGTGGTCAGTGGTTTAATCAATCCTGGCTATGCAGAGCAGCCTCCATAAAAGAATCAAGTAATTAATTAAAGGACAGAGTTCAGTGACATTCTGTGTTGGAGAACAGTGCAGATCCAAGGAGATTGGCTTGCCCAGAGAGCATGGAAGCTCTGCCCCCTTCCCACATACCTTGCCCCCTGCATCTTCCATCAGGCTGTTCCTGAGTTAGAATTCATAACCTTTGACTCGGATCCGGGACCAGTGAGAAGATATGCTCTGAAACTAGTCTTCTAACTTGCTAGCGCCTGACAGTAAATCCTTATGTTAGCTTGTCTTAGTTTAGCAGAGAGACAGCATCTCTTCATACTCACTGCAAACGATGTAAACTTTTGAATTCCATCACCTGAGGAGGCATCAAACCACTCAAACATAAGTAAAATACAACTCTTGCCCCAAATTGTAATTTGACATTTATTTCCGTCTCTCTACTTGTAAAACAAGTCTTAGTCATCTCTCTGCAGAAGTTTGCCTGATACTCACCTCTTCCTTGAGCTCACTCTATATTTTAAAAATAAAATATTTTTATTTTTATTTTATTTTATTTTAAACTTAACCATTGCTGAACGGAGCTGATGATCCCATTTCCACCATTACTTGCCAAATTACCTGCTTTAAACGGGCTCTACTTCCTTGTTTCCACATTTGCATGAAGCACATCTTCTCCCAAGTCACTTAAGCTTAAGCTCTTGGTCACCTCTGAGCATTGAGTCATGTATAGAATTGTTGAATCATTATAATTATAGATCTGAAACTAATATAATAGGATTTGTTAATTATACTTGAATAAAAAATTGAAAACAAAACAAAAAAAAAAAACACACACCAAGCCAGAACACAAAAGATCTTGACCATCTTTAATTCCTTTCTTTCCATTGTCCCACCACCTCAGCCCCCCATCTGAATTGTTACATCGACTTTGCTCACTCAGTGTGTCATAGTCACCTCCATTCTTACCAGCGGTCCCCCTCCTCAAGTCATAACATTGTTAGATTTATCTTTAAACAGTTTTGATCAATTTCTGGCTCAAAAACCTTCCGGAGCTCCCTTACCAAACAAATGTCAGAATCTCCCCCTAAGTATTTAGACCCCTCTGTGACACTGGTTTAGCCCACAGGTTTTGCCTTGCCTCTTATTCCTCGCTAAGGTACAGACTCCCCTGAAGTCAAGGGCCACTGTTTACAACTCCCATACCTTCCCCTGCGCACTTCCTGATTCTGTGCTTTTGCTCATGCTTTTCCTCCTGGGTAAAATGACTTTCTTCCAATCATCTTCTGCTAATGTCCTACAGATCCAATGCTATCTTCTCCATGAGGCATCCCTAGGTGCCCCCACCAAACATCACCTCTTTTTGGGGGGCGGTGACAATTCTATGGAAATTTTCAAGCTCCCTCATTCTTTTTAGAGCCAAAGAGCCTAAGTACTTAGAAACAATCTTAGAAACCCTTTGTCCTTGAAGCACTATCGTTATGTACCAAAGACAAAGACTGAAGGAGTAAAGTTGTTTACTAAGTACCTTAGAGCTTGATAGCGGTAAAGCCAAGAGCAGAAAAGTCTGAAAGTAAATCTGTCACCATTTCTACTATATCAAGATTTAAATACCCTTTGATCTGCATACGTATACAATTTACCAATAATCCGTTTCAGCTTTGTGATTTCACATGGTTGCCTTTTTGTGTGCCCATCCTGTTTCTTCCACTTTATTCTGTGCCTCCAGCACACCAAGCGTATTGTCCAGAATAGATGCTCATTAAAATGTTGCTGTAGGATCAAATGAATGAATTTCAGTAGACTCAAAGTATCTCTAGGTTTGGGGATAGTCTGAAATCCTTTGGCCTGAGGACAGTGGCTATTGAGAGCTCGTCCATTCTTTACTTAACCAGTATTTTTTTGAGTAGTTCAGATTACATATTGAACTCACAAAATATGAACATTTAATTGAATACCCCAAATATATTTTGAGACAAAGAAAAGAAACCAGTATTAATGCATCTATCTTTTAGGCTGAATTAAATTCACTTTGATAATAGACCGTTAACTCAAATTCAAATAATTTGAATTTGAGTTAAATAACCAGTCACTGTAACCACTGTAACCAACTTAACTAAAATAAGCTAAGAAATAAATAATAGCAATCTAGTTTTTCAGCTCGTACCATAAAATGTATCTAGGTACTTTCCTGCCTGCCTCACATTGGCATGTGTGTATACACACAAGTGTGTCACATGACACACACGCACACACGCACGTGCGTGCAGTCCACTTGCACCACACTTATCTTTGAAAAATGGATTGCTGTAGCTCCAGAGGGAAATTCTCTGATGGTGGTGAAGAATGAAGTCATTCATTATTGTGACAATTAAATTGTTATTACTATTGTCATTGTTATTTAAAGTCCCAATTGGGTGCCTGACTTTTTCTGCAGTAGAGTTATAAACAATGAATGCCGATCTTTAAAGTGTCAAGAGATCAAGTTAGTAGCTACATATGACTACCTAACGACCACTCTTTCCAGATAGCTCTCAGCGGGGGATACAAAGCAATTGATAGCACTCTTCAGGACCAAGTGGAGAGATAACATTTCTACACTATATATATGGGGACATGGTCTTGGTACCATCTGTCACAGAAACAGACTGACTTCAACCAACAGATTGCATCAAACTCATTTTCTAGACAAAGAAACTGAGGCTTGACAGAGAAGGAAGTATCAGCCCAGAGAGGGGATCATGAGCTCCCATAATTCACTTAGCCCCTAGGTTCCTGCACCCCTCATCCTTTTTTCTCTCAGTGTTTCAGGGCATTGTTCCTTCAGTTTGTGCGAAGTTGGTTGGAGGTAGGCACCATGGGTTTGATTGATACAGCAATTTGCATCTCAAGGCATCGCTCGATAAATACAGGGCAATGAAAGGCCACTCTCTCACAAACCAATTTCCCCCTCTGGGCTGACTTTAGAAGCTCATTGATGTCACTTCCTTCCTCAGTCAGCAAGTGAATTTTCTTTAATTCTCAAGACCAGCTGTCCATGCTGTCAACAGAAAGTTATTAAAATTCCTTTAAAGTGAATAAAAATAGCCTAAAAGCAAATGTACTTGGAAACAGGAAAGAATCAGTATGCAAAGTCCACAAACCTCTGAGCAAAATAATGTTGATCCAACCAGAGATTTCAAACATTGTATATTCAAGATGCTAGAAAAAATAATTAAAAGATGCTAAAACGCATACTTCTTAATCTTTTATTAGCAAGGGCTTATGCAGTTACAATTTATACCGAAAATTCCATTCCTCTTTTTCAGATATGATTTGAATAAACTTGGGAATGACTTAGGTTTTCCTGGAGTGGGATTCCCTCCTTTTTTCCTGCATAGGCCAGAGAACGTATACATCTCCACCAGCCTAAGACTACCCATAAGCAGGAGAAAAGAAAAATTATCATTAACTGCAATCATAACCACTAGGGCCACAAAATAATTATATAATTTTATATTTTAAGTCATTAGAGTTTTAATAGCTAAAGGGAGGAGATGATTTTTCTTATGTTTAAATAACTGTAACTCACAGAAGTGGTCTGTCTGGCTTCTGAGTCCCTGGGATCCTCTAGCGACTGAATGACCTCAGGAATTAGAAGCCTGCCCTGTTATCTTCTGAATCAGCCCTTGCCTTACCCCTCGATCCCCCAGCATGGCACCCACCTTGTTGTCTGAGCTGCACCTGACCTGCTAATTAAGTCCATCCGAAACATGGAAGTGTTTCCTGCCACTTCTACACGAACTGTCACCTGCCTCTTCCTCTTTTGGACAGATGACCCAAATCCTGGACTCACTTGGATCCTTTGCCAAGGAAATCTGTATCCAGCCTGTCTTGTCATCCCAAGACATGGCCCAGGTTTGTGTCTTGGATTCCTACCCGTAGCTGGAGCCAGGGCTCTCCCAAGTGTATTACTCTTACAGTTCTGGAAGTCAGACGTTCAAAATGGGTTTTACTATACTAGAAGAAAGGTATGGCAAGACTGCATACCTTCAGGAGGCTTGAGGGGAGAATCCACTTCCTTCTCTTTTCCAAGTCTAGAGGCTGACCACCTTCCAGGCTCGTGGCCTCTTTTGGCCACGGCATCCCTCTGACCCCCACTTCCATTGTCACATCCCCTTTCCTCTGACTTTGGTTCTCCTACTTCTCTCTTAAAAGGACCCTTGTGATGCCATTGCTCATACCCAGATAATCCCAGATAATCTTCCCATCTCAAGACCTTTAATTTAATCACATCTGTAAATTCCCTTTGCCGTGTAAGGTCCGACATTCACGGGGTCCAGAGTTTAGGATATGGACATGGTGGGTGCGGGGGGGGGGGGAGGGCATTATTCTATTTACCATACTTGCCATGTCAGTTTTCATAACCTAGATACCTTCATTTTAGTTATGGGGACAAGCCCATAGGGCTCCCTTAATAACTTCTCTTTATATTCTGCTCCTTTCTCCCCTCCCCCGTCTATTTGGGGACACCAGTCTCTACACGTTCCCTTCACTGAAAACCTAGGGCTTGCCCTCGCTCCCTTTCCTGTACTTGCCACATCCACACAGTCTCCAGAACTTACTTGAGAAAGACCAGGCGACCTTCCATCCCAGTTTTCCCTCCTGAAAACCTCCTCCCTCCTGCCTGAGCACTGGACATGCTCATTGCTCTCTCTGCCTCCTGTCTCCCACTCACCGCCATCCCGTCCTCCACACAATTACCGAAGTCATCTTTCTCAAGCACGGCTTTGGTCACCTCACCCCTGCTGTAAAACCTCTGCTGGCTTTCCACAGCCTCAAAAACGCTTCTCGGGGCGCCTGGGTGGCTCAGTGGGTTAAGCCGCTGCCTTCGGCTCAGGTCATGATCTCAGGGTCCTGGGATCGAGCCCCGCATCGGGCTCTCTGCTCAGCAGGGAGCCTGCTTCCCCCTCTCTCTCTGCCTGCCTCTCCATCTACTTGTGATTTCTCTCTGTCAAATAAATAATAAAAAAAAATCTTTAAAAAAAAAAAAAAAAAACGCTTCTCAACCTCACCTCAAGCCAGAGACGCCCCAAGGTTGTTCTCTTAGTCTCTTCCCACCCCCGCTACTTCTCACCTGCCCCGGTATACGCTCTCATTCTCTAAACCACTAGAACCTCTCGAGATTCATCCAAATACACCCTCTGTTCGCCTCTGAGACTATTCTTCCTGTCACAACTCCCTGGAATGCCCATCGCTTATCCTTTGCCTGCGAAATGCATGCTCCCTTCCTTCTAATCCTCCCAATTCTGGAGACAAGGAGATATTGTGAACTCTTAGTTATAGATGGCCAAACAGGCTGGGCCTTCGTTAACTGGCCCCAAATCAGACACCTAGTAAATGGCAGGGCTGAGATTAGATACCAGATTGTTCTCTGCTCCGTTCACCAGCGTCCAGTGGGCTGCTGCGTTATTAGATGATGATGATCTGATTGCTTGGGCTCTCATTTTTCTCTTGAGTTACTTCAGAGTTCCCTTGGTTCCTAAGGAAACAAAGGGAAGGCTTTATACTGCTGCTGCCACCCCAGGCTCCCCTCCTGCCTCTTCGCAGTTAGCAACAAGCATTGAGTGCTCTTTTTTTTAATAATTTTTAAAAGTTTTTTATAAACATATAATGTATTATTAGCCCCAGGGGTACAGGTCTGTGAATCGCCAGGTGTACACACTTCACAGCACTCACCATAGCACATATCCTCCCCAATGTCCATAAACCCACCCCTCTCTGGAACCCCCTACCCCCAGCAACCCTGTTTGTTTTGTGAGATTAAGAGTCTCTTATGGTTTGTCTCCTTCCCGATCCCATCTTGTTTCATTTGTTCTTTTCATAACCCCCAAACTCCTCACATTGCATCTCCACTTCCTCATATCAGGGAGATCATATGATAATTGTCTTTCTCCAATTGACTTGTTTCACTAAACATAATACCCTCTAGTTCCATCCACGTCATCGCAAATGGCAAGATTTCATTTCTGTTGATGGTTGCATAGTATTCCATTGTGTATATATACCACATCTTCTTGATCCATTCATCTGTTGATGGACATCTAGGTTCTTTCCATAGTTTGGCTATTGTGGACATTGCTGCTATAAACATTCAGGTGCACGTGCCCCTTTGGATCACTACGTTTGTATCTTTAGTGTAAATACCCATTAGTGCAATTGCTGGGTCGTAGAGTAGCTCTATTTTCAACTTTTTGAGGAACCTCCACGCTGTTTTCCAGAGTGGTTGCACCAGCCTGCATTCCCACCAACAGTATATTGAGTGCTCTTTTTAAAATGCACATTTGACCACATAGTTCCAATGTTCCTCCCCACACCCTGCCCTAAATTTCCTTAATAACTGACTTCCCACAGCTCTTGCAATGATCATAAATCTCCCAGAAGTGGTCTATGTTACTTGCTTCCCTGCCTCATATTACACCACACACCCTATGTCTCTACTCTGGCCATGATGGCTTCCTTCCCATGCCTTGGACCCACCCTGCTCCCCCTTGTAGCCTAACTTTGCACATGCTCTTCCTTCTGCTGGATGTTCTACTCCTTTTTCTAGGCAAGACTGGTGCTCTAACTCAAAAGGCCAAGCTTTTTCCACAAATCATGTTGCCTCTTCTTCAAACATTCTGTGTATAATCCAATACAAGATATCTAATTATTAAAACATATCAAGAGTATCTCATAGAGCAATGCCATTAAGAAAGGAAGGAAATGGGTTCTTATTATCTGAAGACTCCAAGATTGGCCCCTGGCATTTTGTAACAGTGGTGTGATAGTCCGTTCTTAACGCTGTCATTCCAATTTCTGTGCTCCTTACGCTGCTGCTGTATCTCATAAAATACTTGGCCTCGTGCTTGAATCCTTAGTGAAATGTTCAAATGTGCTTTTTTTGGTTCATTAATTGATTAGTAAATATCAATTATTCATTACATGTCTTAAAAAAAAAAGTTTGGCAGTTTGTTAAACAACTAATCTTGCAACTATCATACAACCCAGTGATCGTTATCCTGGGCATTTATCCCAAAGGAATAAAGCCTCACCCTCACAAAAAAGCCTGCATGCAAATGTTGATAGATGCTTTATTCATAATAGCTAGCAACTACCCAGATGACCTTCAGTAGGTGAATGGCAACACACACCTTGTCCCTCCACTCCATGGAATACTATGCAGCAATGAAAAGGAAAGATTGAACAGGAATACACAGGCCAACATGGCTGCCTCTCTGGGGAATTCTGCTGAGTGTGGAAAACCAACCTCAAAGGTTATAATGAAGGATTCCATTCATTTAATATTCCTGAAATGGATGGAGAACAGATTAGTGGTGCCCAGGGCTAAAAGGAGGGAAGAGGTGGTAGGAAATAGATGGGGCTCTAAGAGCACACCAGGAAGGATCCTCGCAGTGATGGAAATGCTCTGGGTCCTGACTGCATCAGTGTCAGCATCCTAGCTTTTGATCTACGGGATGTTACCATCAGGTGAAACTAGGTAAATGGTACCCTTGATCGGTCTATATTGTTTCCTAAAAATGCAAGTGAGTGCGCAGTTATCTTATTTAAAATAAAAATAAAATAAAAGTAGTAAAAATGAAAATAAAATAAAATAATAAAATAAAAATTTTTAAGGACATGTTTAATCAAGGGTGTATCATATCATACCAAGATGTTCACAAGCACTTAATAACTCTAGTGGTGCAAAATTTCTTCTTTCCTCTCTTTCTTAGTTGGTTGGTTTGTTGATCATTTATTATTACTAAGGATTTTTTTTCTTCTACGTAAGACATAAACAACACTGATCGTTTTCAGGCTGTTTCACCAAGAAGCTTTACCATTTTAGCATCTTTATTCTTTATATCCTTGTAACCTTTCATAAATTACCATGATTTTTTTTTTGTCCTGACCAAGATACCTTTCATAAAACTGTTGGTTTTCATTTTAATCACTGCGGCACCTTAAAAACAATGTATAATAATGTCTTTATTATCTTCAGGAGTAAAAGAAAAGATTTTAAAAGTAGTGTTGGTGCCACCTGCCATGTTAGAGCTCCTTCTCTGGTCCTCAAAGTTCCAGGAGCTCAGTGTTCATATTATACTTGAACAGGTTGTCATGGTTTGGAAACCTTTGATTGGCTGTTGTTCAAGTTTTTACTCAGTCCTTTTTATCTCTCTACTTCTCTGCCAATGTTTCATGCAGTCTTAGGGTATCACCCTCACCGGATGTCCCCTCCATTCTCTTAACATTTTTGCCTCGTGTGGTTTATTTAAGATTTGGCTTTTTTTTTTCCTCCCAATTATTGGAGTGATCATAAAGGTCCATATCGCAATATAAGTGTTTACACAGATAGCCCTTGACTGCTTTGGAATTTGAGTGAGAACAGAGTGGGATCGGTACTGCATTTTATTCATTTTTTCACACTTTAATGTCACATTTATTTTTGCTTTCTCTTTCAGTGACTAGAGAAAAAATCCAGGAACACATCACCAACCAGGTATTTCTTCCCTTCTCATAAATTGTAGAGTTATGCTTTAGATGTTAATAGTTAAGCATTTGTAAATATGGAGAAAAAAGTTTTGCTAATTATTAAGTATGAGCAATATACATGCTGTTGGTTCTGAGAACAAATACATTGGTCAGACATGGATGATCACCTGCTTTCTCTGTCTCCCCATTCTCCTTCCTTCCCCCCCCCACCCCCCCTCCCCACCAAAGGAAACAGTGGAGTAAAACACTGCCAGTTCTGATTTGCAAGGGTTCCCCTGGGCATATCATGACCTCTGCATTGATATTCTCATGGCTACAAATAGACACTTGTATCTAATTTTCCCTTAACTGAGTGACTCTCCTGTGTGAGCTTCCCAAGTTTTAAATTGACCAGCTGAAAGTCACTCCCTCCCAAACAGTTCCAAACAGAACCCCTCCCAGGGGAACCATACAAGTTGACTTTCCCTTCTGGTCTTTGATTTCTATGCAGCATGGTTAGCCAGCATCTTCCTGTCTGCTTCATTGCTTTCCTACCCAGTCTTGTCACAGACTTATTTTTATTTGCTGGTAGATGGAGTCACTCTGTGTCACTGTTGAAGGGAGTTGACTACAGCCACCCATAAAACCAAGGGAGAACGTCACCAAACCCTGTCTTCCCCCACCCCACCTCTTCTTTCCAGAGGTGATAGGACTGTCATTCCCCAAAGGCTGCCCATGCCAGCACACTCAGGAGAGCAAAGAGCGGCATGCTTGGGCTCCATTCACAAACACAAATCCCCATGTCCTTTTATTTTTTAATGGTTTTTCCCTGGGCATTAATTATAACTCACCCTTGCCAAGGAGAAGAGTGGTAAGTCTACTTTTAAACCAGTCAAGAGTACATTTTCCAAAGTCTTCTCATGCCCTCCCAGGTAAACTCCAAGTCTAGCCCTCATTGTCATTCCACCCCCATTAAGTTCTAGCTTCACCTAATCTGTGCCAGATGCCCCGTAACTCATCAAGCTCTAAAAATAGTTAACTCATTAAGCTAATGTACTATACCGCAAGTTCAGGAGGCAAAATTTAATGCTGATCAAGTACCATTTTGCTTTTGCCTGTAATTGGATATGTTGACTGATAGCAGCAGCCATCTTGATATTTGAAACGGCGGTCATTGCGCAATGGAAAAATCAGTGAGCCATTTCAAGTGGTTTATTTGCTTTTTGAGCTTCATTTCTTGATCACTGTATTTTCAGTTATTTGTATGTGCTCAAGTAGCTTGGTAAGGCTGAGCAACAGTTACCCGGTAAAGTTTATTGCTACCATTTTTATTTATTTAAGTCACATAGGGAATACTTTTTCTTATAAAGAGACCTGTTTTCTTTATTAAGTTAACAAGTTAAAGCAGTTGACCAACACATATATTAAGGCCACCTCTTATGGGCAGATTTTCATTTCCTATACTTTCCTTCTTTTTACATTTGGCTAAACTAACAGAATATGTGGACACCAAAATAGAACACCAAGTATTTACTTGTAATCTGAAACACTGATGTGCTGCCAGATGAAATCATAATGGTTTCCAGTCCCAATAAGAGAGTGAGATTCTTTGGACTTTAACATAATGAGGAAGGGTCTTCAGTACCTTCGTTATACAAGGAAGGGTCTTAAGTATATTTTGTTATTCAGTTGTTCTCAGAACAGACAGTTGTGTTGTTCACTGTCTGCAGCTGGTATGTCTAATTTTACTATAGAATTTCTATTCTTTCATCTCCCAAGTAGAGAAGAGCTCTCCACTCTCACGAACACACAGACAATACAATACAAAGAGGCACCTTACACCTCTAATTTATTGATTTTGGCAGAGAACCAAGAAATGAAGTCACACCCCTTCTTTAAATCACTGGGCCAACCCCCGCCCCCATATTTGGCTTTTAAAAAACGAATTTGAAAACTCACTTTGGATGATCAATACAGTGTTCTTTATCAGAAAAGAATGTAAAACGGAGCACTGTTGAGCATTAATCTTTGCCCCTAAATCCTTCCCACCGGGCACTATAGATTGTGTAATTAAATTGAAACTGAAAATCGAGTCCTTTTTTTTTTTTTCCTTCTTTTTCCATTAAGTAAGCGACGAATTGCACACCAATGTGAGAAATCAGGGCTGGGGCGGATGGAAAGCTCCAGCCCCTTGGCCAATAGCCAGCCTGCATTTTTAGCCGACAGCAATTTTACCACACCTGAGCTCTGAGAACAAACAACTATTTGAGTTCTCTGGAGGGAACGCTGGATTCTTTCCTGTGTAATTCACTGGGGAAATTAGTATGCTTTTTTAAAGTAACTTGTTAACGCAGCTTGTTTATGAGAAGAGGACAAAAATGAGCAGTGAACCGCTTGGCAGCTTATGTCCCAGAATGGGATGAAAGCATGACCCATTTTTTCAGCTGTCTCTTTGGCAGTTCGGTGCTGCAACCATTTCCTCTCTGAAAAATGTTCCTTCTAGAGATGAAATCTCCTTTAGGTTTTCTGAATAATTTTTACTAGGGGAGATGAAAGATAATACCCTAAAATGCTACCAAAAATACCTTCGAAACCTCGATTAGAATATCGCCCCTACAGAATGGGAATACAGTGCATCAAACCTTCTCACTTCAACTTGGAAACTGCCTTCTTACAGAGTAGACAAGGGAAACCTGTAGTAAATTAATACCTTCTGTGTATGCCTTTTTGAATAGTAGATGATTGAAACCCATTGTGAATTAGGACTTTTTTTTTAACTTGGCATGGTGACAGAGAGGGGCTTCATTTCTTGTGGAGAGGACATGCACGTTGGGGAGGCGCTGGCGGGGACAAAGGCTCACCCTCACTGAATGGCCAGTTGAGAGAGAGCCAGCCCTGTTGCTGTGCCATGAGAGCTGTGCGTTCGTTCCTAGGGCTGTGGTAACAAACTCCCACCAACTGGGTGCTTTCAAACAATGGAAATGGGTTGTCTCTGTTCTGGAGGCTAAAAGTCCAAAAATTCCATGTGTTGATAGGACTCCCTGCTCCCACCAAACCTGTAGGAGAGGATCCCCCTCCTCGCCTCATCCTGGCTGCTGGGTGGCGGCCGGCAGTCCTTCGTGATGACTTCCAGCTTCTGTCTCTGACTGTCGGCACGTGGCATCTCCCTGTGTGTCTCTTCTCTTCTCTCTTTTTTTTAAGATTTATTTTATTTCTCTGAGAGAGAGAAAAAGACAGAGAGAGTGGGGGGAGGGGCAGAGGGAGAGAAGCTTCAAGCAGATTCGCTGCAGAGTGCAGACTGGGAGGTGGGACTTCTGATCCTGAGATCATGACCTGCACCAAAACTAAGTGTCAGGATGTTGAACCAACTGAGCCATCCACGTGCCCCATCTCTTCTCTTCTTATGAGGACAGCAGCCATATGGGGTTATGGTGCCATCCTAATGACCTCATCTTGACTCGATGACATCTGCAAGTACCCTCTCTCCGAATAAGGTCACACCGACAAGCATCAGGAATAAGGAATTATATATACCCATCTGGGGGACACAGTTCAACTATAAAAATCGGGGGACCTCGGAGTGATCCTTGAACCCAACTTTCCCTTTGACCCCTGACCATTTATGATGTGACCTCCTGACACCCCTCCCTCCAGCTCCTCCTCTGCCCATCCCTCCCCCACCCTGCACCTCTTCTTCCAGACCCTCCTCTCCTCTGCTCCCTGTAACTCTCCTGCTTCTGTTCACCGCCTTTCCATTCACCTTCCCTGCTGCTCCTCTTTGCTTTCTAAAATACCAACCCTCTGTAGCCATCTTCTGCTGCAAAACAAAAATCAGACCAAAACACCTCCCCCACATTTGGCAGTGATGACGAGCCCTCCTTGGGCATTATACTCTCATATGAGGTTTTGTTGCACAAACCTGAGACTGCACTCCTACCCCACCCTAAGAAATGCTGGGTCAGGAGTTGGGTTCAGATTTAGCACAACCCTTAGACCAGGCCAAAAGGGGTCATATACTTTCCAAGACCCCAGACATCACAAACGCAGAAATGCAAAGACTTTTTTTCTTTGGAGCTTGGTGTTTTGTTGAAGTTTGATACTCAGCGGAGCGCACCTAAAATAGGGGTGGCAGGACAGAGCAGCTGAGTCAGGCCCCCTCGTCCAGTGGAGTGGGGTTGGGCTTGGAAACCAAGGAAGGAGGGGCTTCGATAGCTTTAAGGTGTACTTCTGCCCTTCTCTCTGCTTTGGAGAGAGGTGGAGTGGGGGACACAGTTTCGGGTGATATTTAGAAACGTCGGGTGATATTTAGCAATCCTGAGGTCAGAAAAGTGAGCTATAAGTGAAGCATGATCCCTGGCCCCCACCCCTCCCGGCCAAGGAACCTAAAGAGACTGAGTCATCCACCTCCTTCAGCAGATCTAGTCTCTGGCCTGACTATGGCTTCTGCCTTGACTTCCTCCTAAAGGTCCACGGACCACTCAGGTCGTCAGTGGCAGGGTGGCTCCCGGGGAGAGTAGGGCTCCTATGGCTTCCAGGCCCAGGATGGTCCCCTTCTGGTCAAGCTGCAGACCCTGGATGGAAATGAGGGCCACGTATTGGGTATTGGTTACTTTGAAACTTCGAAATATTTATTTTTTTTAATTTAATTTTTTATTTTTTATAAACATATATTTTTATCCCCAGGGGTACAGGTCTGTGAATCACCAGGTTTACACACTTCACAGCACTCACCAAAGCACATACCCTCCCCAATGTCCATAATCCCACCCCCTTCTCCCACTTCGAAATATTTAGACACAACAGTATGTGGGCCTCCATTCGTGCTCTTGCTCTGGGCCCAAAAATGTTGAGAATGATTCTGCTCACACACCTGCAGCTTTGAAACTCAATATGTGAGTCTCATAAAAAGCTCAGATTGAACCCACTCATATATTGTCTATAGGATAAAACCCTAGCCTTTGAGTGTGAAACCCAGGGCCTTGTGCCCCCATAATACTTTGGACAGCAGGCTCCTCCCTAGATTCATTTCTCATTCTGCTGCCTTCTGTAAAACAATTGTGTGCTATAGAAACCTGTTCCACCATCATCCTAACCCCTTTTCCTGCACATGCAAAATTTACTCATATTCCAAGACCTAACTTAAATACCACCTCTTCCATGAAACTCTTCATCATGTAGCTAAGAATAATTTCTCCCTCTTCTATGCTCCCATACTATTTTTCAGTCCTTTTGCTACTGCTCCTTGCATGTTCTACTCTAGTTTCCAATTATTTGTCCCTATATGATTTTGTAACTGGATGATCTAATCCTAATGAGACAAAGTCATGTTTGGTTCATTTCAGTGTCTACCATTAGACCTTGCACATCATAAATAACCAACCAATTGCTGGTCAAATGTGAATTTTTCAAGTCACCAAATTATTGTCTGGATAGCCAGAGGGATGCTAAATGTGGGCAGCCCACTCCCTATACACGGTGCTGCTCCAAACTGTTGCGTCATTGATACCTACACTTGAGAACCAACCGTTGTCCTGTGCCCTCCCCAGCAAGAAATCTCAGCTAGGAACAGAAAGGATAAGCTAAGAATGCACATGGTCTCTATGAATAATGGTCCCACTGTCAGAGGGATGAAAGAATCAAAGGGCAGGGAGACCCACACCTCTATTTTATCTTTGTGTCCACATCCCACCACAGCCTGTAGAATGTTAAATGGTTTGCTTGGGTCAAGACATGAGCACCGGACTTTTTTTTTTTTCTTGAATGAATTTCTCAAATTTCAGTGTAGCATGAACTTCATAACTTCTAAATTTAAAGTGGGATTATATTACCTCGCACTATTCTTATCAAAATGGCCATGCACTCAAGGAGACAACTTTGACCTAAAGAGAGTTTCTCACTTCAAGTTTAGCACTAATGGAACTCATAAAGATCCCACCCCCCTCATTCTCTTTGAAGATTACCTTCCAGAACTGGAAGTTATGCTTTAGAAAAGCTGTCCAATTTACGAGCCTTTTTTTAAGAATGCTTGAAAGCGAGACTAAAAGGCTCCTGAAGTGAAAGTAGCATGCATAGTGTTTAACAAAGCAGGATTTATAAAAGATGATCTTTATTAAAGGTCAGATGGCTTCCTATCTAGAAAATACGTAGGTGTAAATGTCAAAAGGCTGGGGCTCACCTCTTTAATCGGAAGCCAAGGAAATTAAAATATTGTGTAAGGGTGTCTGAGGAAACAGACAACAGAGAGCGGTCTGTGGAAATAAACCCTTAAGACAGAGGGAGGATGAGAAAATGGCCCTCGGGTACTTTAAAAGCATGAGCACTAGAAGCAAATAATGACGGAGATTAAGAGAATTGTTTATTAGCAACACTGCATGATCTATTAGCAATCAAATATGCAGATAGTTCTCACTCAAGCACTCAAAATGCGTCTGAATAATTGCAACCACTGATTGTGCCAGCCACTCAATGCTCCATCTCATTTATCTGTCACAACAACACTATGAGGATACATATTTTAATCTCCTTTTTCTACAGGTGGAAACTCAAGCTTGAAAGATTCCGTAATTCTTCAGGTTCTGCAGTGCTTTGCACTCAATTATTAATAATACCCGTCAACGCTGTTACTAGGCCCTTGATGAGCTTTCTGTGTGCAGGCTCAAGGCTCAGTTTTACATAAAATTATCTCATTTAAACCTCATGTAAACCTTACAAGCAGTGATCTTGTGAGGTAGGTACAAATCAAGGGATTCACGGTTCATCAAGTGGCTTGCCTAAGATCACAACGCCAGGATTGAAATAATAGAACTTGACCGTGTAAGCACCAACCACTATTCTATACTGTTTGAAATACCTTTATTTAAAGGTACCTGGCGGTGAGCGGCAGAGTCGGAATCAGAATCCAGACATACATCATTCTGAATTCCTTTCTTTTCGCTATTGGTCTATATCATTACTAGTTCTGAAAGTTTTCCTATTAACTAAATGATCCCACCATGACCACCCTAATCCAGCACCCCAATTTTGACACTAATCCTGAAGCCAGTGATGGTGAGACCCTAGAACACAGCTACTTAAGATGGTAAGTTTTTTTCCCCCAAAGCAACAAGATGTGCCTATGCTCACTCCGAGGTTCCTGTTAAGCCTTAAATTACCTTTTAAATTAAGTAAGTGAAAAATCAAGTGAATCTGGTCCAAGAGAAAAACTATTTTGTCACCTGAATAGAAATTAAAAACTGAGGGGAAAAAAAGCATACGTTGGGATAATCTGCTGCCCACTGGCAATTTTCCTCAGCAGAGCCCCAGCAGAAACACCATGAACATAAAACAACAGAATGGAAATAGACCAACTATAAAGATGTGCTCGTGTTCCTTTATTTTCCAGAAAAGTACCTTACTTCTAAAAACTCTCTTATAAGTTCTTCATTCTTGGTTATAACTGTGTCATTGTATATACCCTCATGTGAGAAAACCTAGGATATGGAAGCTCTGTGTCAAAAATGTAGCATCTCATAAAAAGAACAAAAAGAGCTAATTTGCCATCTCGTGTAAAGGAATCACACCACCGTAAGACGTTACCGCTTGATAACCCAGTGAAATGGATCCCACGAATGATTTTTTTGTCAATCTGTTTTCCTACTTTTTCTTCCTCTCTTTTGGGTTTTTGTAATCACATCCCTCCCTCCTCGCTAGCACTTGGAGCTCAAGAGGAATAATCTGGGTAATAGGAATTTTTCAGCTTAGCAGATTTTATGAGCCAAAATGGTTAGCACCTCATTTGGGATTATTCTCTCCACACGGAACAATGAGCTTCAGCAGCCAAGCTCTAGGTGCCAAGAGTGCAATGATTAGCATTCCCCAGCTTGAACACCACCTCCAAGTGGAATGTCTCTTTTTCATTTCTAGGATTAAAGCTTTGATCAAAATGGGCCACGAAGCCAACATGTCATCCTAGTTTGGTATATACTCAAACGACAGGGTTTGGTTTGGTTTGGTTTTGATTTTGTCTACCTTTAAACTATTTTACCCATATTGCTTTCTCCTCATAATAGGAATTGAGTAAGTCGTCAAGTGAAAACTTGGTATCTTTGGGATTGTGGGAAAGAGATGCTTAAGGGGTCATCATTTTGAGTAAAAATGGCTGGTTGTCATAAAAATTTGTGTTTTAAGAAGTAGTGATCAAAGGGGGGCCTGGGTGGCTCAGTGTGTTAAAGCCTCTGCCTTCGGCTCAGGTCATGATCCCAGGGTCCTGGGATCGAGCCCTCCATCGGGCTCTCTGCTCAGCAGGGAGACTGCTTCCCCCCTCTCTCTCTGCCTGCCTCTCTGCCTGCTTGTCATCTCTGTCAAATAAATAAATAAAATCTTTAGGGAAAAAAAAAGAAGTAGTGATCAAGGGATCAGAAGTATTTTTGTAGTGTATACCTGTCATTGCTTAATTCAGATGTACTCCGTATTTCCTTTGCATTTTGAAACTTTAAATACTGTTTGATCTTTATCAGTGTGAATTTCACTATTTCCAATATTTGGCCACCCTAAATATTTCTAAAACCCCCCAAAAGGAAAAAAAGACAAGAAGTGGCCATTAATACTAGACCAACTCTCCAGAAACCACATTGTATATACAGTCTAGACTCCCTTAGTGCAGATCCCCTGGGCATCCATCAAGAAATTCCTTTTGAGTTTGTGTGAACTTTTGTGTTTACCTGCATTTTGTTGAGGAAGTGTTCCTTGGTCTTTTGTCAAAATCTCAGGAGTCCAAGAAAGTGTCCTAGAGAATTTTTCTACCTCTCAATAGAGAGAAAAAGTGATCCCACTTATTTCTTTCATTATGCATAACTTGAAACCGATATCATTTCAACTTTATTTGTAAAGTAGCACTTAGAACCGATTTCTGTTCTTGTAAAATATACAGATGAGTAGTAAAAATTCAGAGTACCAGGAAGGATCCCTAGTGAAAGCTACCTTGTGTTTATTATCCTCCCTGTGGAAAAAGTTATTATTCACAGAAATGTTATGTTACATTCCATGGTCAGTCATCAAACAAGGAAGGAATAAACGCGATTCTTCACTGTTTCATCATGGGTATGCGCCTTGCTCAAAATGTATTAAAGGGGAGTATTTTCATCATGCTATTACTGAATAATTAAATTAGGCCAATGTTCTGTGGATGTGGAATAATGTAATTTACTTTGTTGAATGATTAGCCAATCAGATTTCTCTCATTTTCTAAGGCAATGGATTGACTAAAATGTGACCATAAACAAAATAGATTTTATTAGGCATAATCTACTTTGTAAACAAATGAAATTAATTCTCTGCCTGACCTAAAGCTTTGAAAATGAAAGACCAAAATTGAACACATGCTTCCAATTTTGGTTCTGTTACTAAGATGACACTTAATATAAAAGTTACAATTTAACTTCCCCTCAAGTATTCCATACTTGATACTAAATGACTCTTAGAAATATGTTCATCAACAGATGGGAGCCACTTATGGCCTCATAAACTCCAAAGCAAGTGAAATTATCTCAGCAAAATAGAAAGATTACAAGAAAGCCTCATCTGGTTATCTCAGAGATGATTAATGCATTGCATATTGGTTCAATGGTGCAATGAATATTGACAGATAATCACCCTTCCTCATATGAAAGAAATACGGAGGAGATGAATGCTACTCATGTATGTTTTTAATCAATCAATAAGCAATTTTAGTACATGCCCTATGCTTGGAGCTGAGCTTCGTGCGACGAGATGTGGAGGAAAGTGCCAGCACCGACCCTCTTCTAAGGGGATTGTCTCTCTTGGAAGAGAAGACTAACAGGCCTTAAGTGCTGCATAGAATGACAGACTGTGTTACTGCTTACTTGCTCTTAACCACCCAGTATAGACACTGTGGGAGTTCGGAGAAGTCAACAATCAACGAAAAGAGGCCAGGGAAGGATCATGGAGAACTTGAAACCACATTTATTTAGATTTGATTCAGCGGGAAGTACAATGAGCTGGCAACAAAGTTTTGAGAGTTGAGAAATGACCTCGGGAAAATGAGTGTGGAATTTTCTTAAAACCATATCCTGTATTTTCCTTTTTGCTCTGTCTCCAGTGGTACCAGCCACCAGCCTCTCTCCAGGCTACTCTGCTTCCCCTCCTGCCAGGCCCCCGGTCCATTCTCCACTGGGCAAGGAGAGTGAGCTTTATAAAACATCAGTCACATCATGTTCTTGACCTCCAGCAGCTAATAAGACGCTTCTGATGAGACCCAGCGTGCTTCCTATGCTCTCCACCATCTGATTGTCCTACAAGATAGGGTCCCACTCTCCTCTTCGATTTCATCTCTTGTCACTGTGCCCTTCCCGCTCATGTGACAACCACACGGGCCCTGCCCTCCATCCTTCCACCGGGCCTGTCTCACCCTTACACGAAGACCCTTTCACTCGCTGCCCCTGACAGACATGCTTGTCATTCAGACCTCTGCTCCAGTAGCTTCTCCCGAAATAGATCTTCCCTAACCATCTATCGTCTGTGTTGTCTCCATTTCCTCTCCGCCCCCGCTACTCACACTCCCATCACTGTCCGCTTTGGTGTTTGTTTCTCACTTACCACCAGTGACTTTTTTTTTTTTCTTGATTATCCCTTTGTTGATTTGCACATTAGCTACCTCCACCCACAAGAACATAAGTACCAGGAGAGCAGGAGTTGTTTGTCCCAAGGCATTAAACAGTACATATATTAGATGCTCAATAAATGTTTGTCGAACGAATGCTTCACTTAATTCATCCTGTGGGCAGGCAGTAACAGTGGTCTGGGCATGAAAAAAAAATGTGTGCGTGTCCTAATATTGATAGTGGAAATGAACACTGAATAGAAAAACTGAATAGAATTTGGTGCCTGAATATGAAGGGACGTAACAGTCTAAGACAAAGATTAACACGAGGTCCCTGGGGTTACCGCAGAAAGGTGATACTCTCAGCAGAAATATAAAAGTCGTAGTTAAAAGCCACATTTTATGAGTATATACTGCACATTGGACATTATATATATATATATATTTCATTATTTTTCACAGCTCCATTAGGGAGGCACCATTTTCCGTCTTATGGATGGGAGGCTGAGTCAGCTCCCACCAAGGTGTTCAGTTAGAGATGCTATTCCAGTGAGGGAGGTTGATTTGGTAGAAAAGCACTGGTAGAATAGTGATTGACAGTTGCATGTTAAGCAACGTGTGTATACCGATCCAACACCAACTCACCACTCATCCTCTCCCTGTGGCCTCAGTCCAGGAGCTTGCCTTTAACTAAAGGAGACAGGAGCCCTGGTGGGGGTCGAGACAGGCAAACTGACCCTTTCCTGCCATCTAGTGTCAGCACCCCTCCTCGCTCAGGAGGGAGCGTGTTCTGAACCTGGGAACCTCACTGGACGGACCCTGAGTCACAGGCGAGGCAGGAGGCTTTAACCCATGGGTCTAAGAACCGATCTAGAAGTGCACCTCCATCTACTTTCAGTCACCATACTGGCTACAGGCTAGTTACCAGTGGCCTTCAGTTATAGAAGACCCTACGGAAATCCCCTGTGTGGAGTCTGGGACTTCATTCCCCCGGTTGTGCACAGCTTTCCCTTGTGTAGGAAAGTAGATGGAATCAAGAAGCTGTGGTGTTATTTCTGAGTGGGGGGTGCTGAGATGTGTTCACCAAGGAGCAGATGACAGCATTGTAAGGAGGCAAGGGAGGCGACGATGCACTGTCGGAAGGACCTTCAGAGAATTCTGCTTGCTGGCTGGATGATATCAGTGTCTCTGTAAATAGGTTAGACAGTCCATCAGTGACTGGATATAAGAAAATTGTAGTTGGATATCAACACAAGCCCTGCCCTCTCACCTGGCATTGCTGTTCCCAGGGCTCAAGTAGCTTTGGACTAATAGGTACTGGGTTGTGGAAGAAGAGTTTCCCCAGGTATATGCTACTTCCCCGGACTTGGGCTCTGCCTAAAGAAAGCAACAGAAAGGGTTGGACGACCCCCAGCACCACCGCCCACCTTGGCTGGGGTCCCACTCGCACTTACGGAGTCCGGGCTGCAGAGGGCAGGCGCCTCTCTGTCATCCATGTCCACTCGCAGCTCATTCATTTTTTTTTTCCTGAGTATTTTATTTTATTTTATTTTAAATTTTTAAATTTTTTATTTTTTATTGACATATAATATATTTTTATCCCCAGGGGTACAGATCTGTGAATCGCCCGGTTTACACACTTCACAGCACTCACCAAAGCACATACCCTCCCCAATGTCCATAACCCCACCCCCCTTCTCCCAACCCCCCTCCCCCCAGCAACCCTCAGTTTGTTTTGTGAGATTAAGAGTCACTTACGGTTTGTCTCCCTCCCAATCCCATCTTTTTTCATTTATTCTTCTCCTACCCACTTAAGCCCCCATGTTGCATCACCACTTCCTCATATCAGGGAGATCATATGATAGTTGTCTTTCTCCACTTGACTTATTTCGCTAAGCATGATACGCTCTAGTTCCATCCACGTTGTCGCAAATGGCAAGATTTCATTTCTTTTGATGGCTGCATAGTATTCCATTGTGTACAAATACCACATTTTCTTTATCCATTCATCTGTTGATGGACATCTAGGTCCTTTCCATAGTTTGGCTATTGTGGACATTGCTGCTATAAACACTCGCAGCTCATTCTATACCAGCTCTGGGGAATGAAGTTGTACAGACCCTGAAGACTCCCCGCCTCAGGCTAAGGGATGGGGACCAGCGCTGCTCATACCTGGCCTTGCGAAGAAAGGGGGACCCAAAGGAATATCCAGGGCCAGGGTCCTTAATGCTTCTTAGTTTCCATAACTTCTTGAATCAAGTAGACTCACCTTCAGGAGAAACAACTCATTTTGGAAACCCCAAAAAGCTTCAAAATTTGGATTCAAATAATATCAGTAAGATAAAATGGGTAAAATTGAAGGCATGAAGGGGTAAGACCTACAAATATGCATTTTGATCATCACTTCGTTTCGGTAGGGATCTGTTCCTTCTGATGACCTCATCTCGTAACTCACTCTGTTGCCCCCTGCCTCTCTGTCCCTCTCCTTTGCTGTGAGTGTGTCTTACTTTCTCCCTGGGTATTTTTTTCCACACTGAAATCCCCAAGAGAGATCCCACTCGGCATGATCTCACGATCGATCGCCAAGGCCTGATCTGGTGCCTAAGGCAACCCTCTCTTCCTAGTGCAGGATCCAGGTAAGCCACGGGGGCACCGAAGGCTGAGGGGCCTGCTCTGGACTGAGAGGGCTGGGCCAGGCTTTGGGCAGGCAGCCTTGGGTAAAGCTGAGTTGTCAAATCTGCAGGTGAGTAAGCCAGAGAGGCCTGTGTGGCGCTCAAAGGTGCTGACACCGGCAAATCTGATCCTGGGCTGGCAGACACTTAACCAAATCAGACGAATGGAATGTGTTCCTGCCAGGGTCACTGTGGTTCTCACAGCGTGGCCCTTCCCAGAACTCAAGTGGCTTTGGACTGATAGGCAATGAATGGGAACGAAACAAGCCCTGGAGTACATGCTGCTTCCTGGGACTGAGTTCTCGCCCACACCAACGGTCTCACCACCATCACGGCCTTGACGTAGCTCTTCTCTTGGACTCTGTGTCTCTTTAAGGCTGTTACTTTTTTTCTCTTCACTGATAACTGGTTTTCCAGCCCACAGCCAGAGGGGAGATGGATTAATGGGCTTAGCTAGTCACTGGCCACACCCCTGAGCTGAGGTGATCACTCCAAACTTTCTTACTGGCCTAGGGATGGGCAGCCTTTACAGCAGGTGCTCATTCCTAACTGGTGTCCACCTCCATCACGTCGAACAGGAATAGGACCTGTTGCTTTAGTCACTTCAGCCTGCAGCTGGGAAGATGGGCCTTCTGCATGAGCTTCCCAGTGTTAAGGGACAACCAGAGAAGAAAGGCACAGAGACGGGATGTGTTAACATTTTGGAGAAACTTACTATATGTCAGGCACTGTACTGGGCCCTTTGAAACTGCCTTTATCTAATACATTCTCAAAGAGACTCCTTTTTTTTTTTTTTTTTTCCTGCCACCAGTGTGTCAGAATCAGAGGGCTGAGATTTTAGGATGGCCTTGGGTAAATGGGTCCAAAAAGGCTTTTTTGGCTCAAAGTTGGTTCTAGGTCATAGAACTGCCTACTCTGGGCAAGAAAATTCTTACCAATCTATATAGTCTAGTTCAGTGCAATAAGATGAGATTCCATAAGGGGTTCCTTTTCTCAGCCTTATTTTATACATATGTACACAAACGCACACCATGAACATCTCCAAAGGGCAAGTGACACTTCCAAAGGGCGAGGTGCTTGGGATTCTGGATGCCAGCCAATGCCATCACTTCCATTTCAACATGTCCAAGAACAAATATTAGGATTCTCACTTTAAAAATAGAAAAACAGAATTAGAATGTTAATTGACTTCCTGTAACAACACTGGCTGTGTCTTTGTAATAATCTCTCATCTCTTAATATTTCCTTGCATTTTGGCCAGACTTCCAGCTGACTACCGACACCTGTGACTCACTGCCTGAAGGAGCTTACCCTGGCTTCCTGTAGAGCAGCCTAGAATTGCCAGACCTCTTCCCTGTAGGAGCCTCCAACCATGGCTGATGGGATTTGGTGGGATAACTCTGGAGCTCTCAAAGTTCCCCAGTGGACCTGAGATCCAGTTCCTACTGTGCTAACTTTCTTTAAAATTCACCCTATCCTCTCTGCCTTCTCTTCCCTATCTTATTTTCCTATTGTCCTACACATACTTGATAGAATCTACTCCAAATTAGCCACTTGCCTCAAATCTTTGACTCAAGGTCTGCTTCTAGGGAAACACAAATGAAGACACTGCCCTAAAATCACCCAATGAATATGTGGAAAGCCTGATGGCTCTGACTTAAAATTAAATGTTCTTTATATTTTGTGGATCTATCCAGCCACCATGTTGTTGGCCTCACAACGGCTTTCTTCTCTCTTGCACTTACATCTCCATCCTATGGAAGCAGCCAAGCCCCCTCCTCCATGGCTGACCCAGGGCTCTGGCCTTCCCTGGCCCCCTGGTCCACCCCAAGTTAGTCCCCTGTTTCGGTATCTCCCCATTTATTCATTCCCCTTGCTTGGTAATCCATACCTTTAACATCAAAAGAGAGAGAAAGAAAGGAAAGGGGGGTAGGAAATAGGAAGGAAGAAAGAAAACTTCACACATAGGCTTCCAACCCAGGGCAGCAGGCTCCCTCTTCCTCATTATATCCCTGTGAACAAGAGCAAGAATAGTCTAGCAACTGCATTGTCTAGAAGAAGGTGTCAGAGTCAAGGTTGACTCCTCCATGTCTCTTCCAGAACCCTCTCTGGTATACACACTCTTGTTTTTGCTCATCTTCAGTGCAAGGGGATAAGCAGCGGGTTGACAATTAGTAATTTTTAGAAAACTCAACACCAACTTGGAGATATTAGAGAGTCCTATTCTAAATCGATTAGATATCTACAATTCCAGTGAGCTATCAAAATCCTTGCAGTGCAACATCCGTTTATCTCCTCCTTCTTCTATTGCAAATATCATTGGCTGTATTTGTCACTCTCCTCCCCACTGGACCCGTGCAGGGCACACCCTGGAGACAACATGGTGAGGATCAAACATCGGAATGGATTTCACGTTAACCCCCTGCAGCTCCTCATTAAAGTTTTGAGTTTCTTTAAAAAGCAAAGTGTTGTGCTCATTCTTCCTAAGATGGAAGTAGAGAACTGGACTGGGTTCCTGACTCCACCACTGACTCCGCAGAATGAACTTGGGCAAATTACAATGCAAGTAGTTTTATTTATCCACGAATTTGAAAGCAATAGCCTCATTTTTCTCAAGAAACCTTAGAAGAAAGATAAAATAATAAATCTATAAAAGCACAATGGACTCCTTGGACAGAAGCCTTACCTACTTACATACATCGAGGTTATGTCTGTTTCCAGGTTCCACGGGTCTCGCCAAACCAGAGAACGGCACTATTCTCAGTAGAAACTTCGTCCTTCGCCCTACATCCTCGTCTTTTATGTTTCTTTGGCTTTAAGGGAAAAAATAGAGAGAGAAATTAAATCCGAAATTAGAGGACTGGCAAATGAAATTAGAATTTCAGTCCCTGCATCCAAGTTGACTATAGAAATGAGCTCGTTGGACCAGTTGGAATAATCTCAGTATTGAAAGTGTTGTTTTGTGTTCAGGCAGCTTCAATGATTGGAAGGTGGCAGCTGAGAGAGAACCAAAGGTCACCAGTTTCTCTCTGCACCACCCACCCCTGCCGCCCCCAGCTTCACGTACTCATTATTTCTTCCTGGGACTCTAAGTGTGCTTTCTTTTCTTCTGTTTTCTTTCATCATCTTTATCGCCACTACACTGATTTTTTTTGCTTTCCCATTTCTGTCTCTCAATTGTCTTCTGCTTCTTTCTTCCACTCAGCTTTATCCCCATTGAGCATTTATCATGGACTCTTTTCCCTTTTTTTTTTTTAAGATTTTATTTATTTGACAGAGAGTAAAATCACAAGTAGGCAGAGAGGCAGGCAGAGAGAGGGGGAAGCAGGCTCCCCCATAGCGGGCTGAGCAGAGAGCCCGACACAGGGCTCGATCCCAGGACCCTGAGATCATGACCTGAGCTGAAGGCAGAGGCTTAACCCACTGAGCCACCCAGGCGCCCCTTATCATAGACTCTTAAGTCTGTCATGTTTTAAGTGAGAAGAGGAGAAAAAGACTGGAAAAGCAGAGGAAAAGCATTCCTATTCGCCTAGAAAATGCTTGTCCCATAGAGATGCTCATAAATATTTAAGGAACAAATCAATAAAAACACCTAATATTTATAGAAAGCAAACTTTGCATTAAGCACTCCATACATACTTCCTATCATTCAGCTACGCTGCAAGGTAGATGCTGTTATTATCCCCATTTTAGTGACAAGGAGGCTGAAGCTTAGAACTAAAACAGGGTAGCCAGGTTTGCTCTGAGAGAAAAATGATAGAAACAGGAGCCACCAAACCAGGTCCATGTGACTGAGAAACCCCAGTTCTCAACTGCCATCCTCCCTTGTGGCAGACATATGCTTTATGCTTTACTTACATCAATTCATTAAATGGGCATTAAACGAGGAGTAAATTGCTTGATGTATGACGCAGCTGAAAAAAAGCACGGATGAGTAAGACCGAGGTGGGAAGCAGCAGCAGCTGTGTTAACTGGGGCCGGTTATGTAAACTCCCTGAGCTTCGAGCCCTTCCTCTGTACAATGAACATATCCGTATCTCGTTTTGGGATTGATGCAGTGGTTAAATTAACTTGCTCCATTCCCCTGCCCTTTTAACTAGGCAAACACAATGAAGAAGAATATTCTAGAGAGAGGACATAAGTCACCGAAACAGGAAACAGAAATGATTTTGCACGGCACACACTTTCTCCATGAAACCCTCCCCACCCTCCAAGAAGGGATTAAATGCCCCCCCCCTTTTTATGCTCCTTCTTGTCTTGCCTCCTGCTGTAAGTGTGATAATTCTTGGTTTTCTCTTCTGTATCTCCCTCCCCACCTCCTGCCCCTGAGGCTTCCCCATAAGAGCAGGGACCAACTATGACTTGCTAGCTCTACCTTCAAAATGTAGCCCTGTGCCTGGCACCCGGTAGGTGCTCAGGAAACATTTGTACGATGTGTAACTAAAGATGGAAGAGCGGAGGATAAGAATGGAGGAGACGGGGCTGAGGGTGCTGGGTATTGGGACTGGATGCTCACATGCATCTCCCGTTGTCCCAGTGTCCTGGTGGAAATGCAGTCTGTCTTCATCCCTCTCATAAGTAAACAATCAGCTTCGGAAGCCCTTGGCTTGAGAGTTGAGAGGAACAGCTGCAGCAAGGAGGGACCAGACAGAGACACACTGGTTTGCTTCCTTAGGAAGGACCCACTTTCTAGCAAGCCACCCACTGGCATCATCACCCTTATTAACCACTAGAAATAACTGGGGCTCCAGGAGGGTCTGAAGAATTTTAACTCGCTCATATCTAGAAAGAAGCTCAATCACAAAAGATACATTGCTAAAAGTAATGTTATGTCATTAAACTAGAAAAATGTCAAAATTCAGTGATAGGAAGGGGCATATTTAATCACCAATATTATCATCACCAAGAGCAGCTGTTAATAGACCACAAAGGTCCCCCCACAAAAGACACAGGCACTGTGGACACTCTGAACTCAGAAAAAATCCTGGGCTCATGCAATGTCCCTTTTCTCAAGCTATGTGCCTTAATTGAGTTCCTTAATGTTTTTGAGGCTCCATTTCTTCATCTGTACAATGGAAATGCTGGTGGGTTACGGGTCTGGCACGTGGCAGGCACTCAAAACTGGCAGACGCCATGATCATTATGGCAGCTCTAAGGAACGCCTTCAAGGCCCATAAATTCAGCTAGTGCCTCCCCCAGCCAAGCTGATAATGAGATTATCCAAGCTGATAATGAGAAGACACTTGGGAGGATGAGATGCGGATAAGAGGGAGAGGCAGTTGAGGTTGGGTTTGACTCCTCACACCCATATACCGTATACCCAGCTTTGGAGTCCTAATACCAACACCCCTATCTCTCAAGGGCACCTCAAACTCAAAAGGTCTGAAACTGAAGACAATGAACACTTACACCCACCCCATCGCCTCCCGTGGTACCTTCTACTCCCTCTCCTGGGATATGGGGAGGCATTCCTTACACTTCTTTTGCCCCCACTCTTACAGTCTAATCAATTTCTTAAATTTACTTCAACTAATTCCCTTCTTCTGCACTCTTACCTCATTGCCTTGGTTCCTGTCCTAAGAATTCCTGATGGGCTGTCACACTTGTCTTCTACATCTAGACCTGCTTACCCCCAGCTGCACCTCCCCACTGTGGCTAGAATGTTCATTCTAAGTCCCTGCCTTATGGAAAATCCCTGTCCTCTACACGGCAAAGTCTAGACTCTTTATATGGGTGTGAGGAGTCAAACCCAACCTCAAATGCCTCTCCCTCTTATCCGCATCTCATCCTCCCAAGTGTCTTCTCATTATCAGCTTGGATAATCTTTCCCATCCCTGGCTTGTTGACCTACCAACTCCCCAGGATCCTCCCAGATTCATCCAGGCCTCACTTCTCTGTGAAAGTTTCCCCCACAAAATTTCTTCAGATAAAGTAAGTACTCTTGTCTCTGTTCCCCAATACCCTATGTATCCTTTTATTATAGCAATTGTCATTTTTTTTCATAAACTCCTTTTTTATCAATCCATTTAAACTTTGACCTCCTCAGGGGGCTGTAAAATTTATCTATTTTATCTTTGTTTCTACAGTGCCAAACGCAGCATATAGTAGTAGTTCAATATACGTGTGACAGATGAATGATCAAATTCCTTCAGTTACATAATAGCACATTAGTAGATCAAGTTTTACAGAAGTACAGTACTTGTCAACTGCATAAAGCCAATATGAGTTAATTACCCAAATAAAGGGACAGTATGGGAATGATAATGCTCTTTACTTCAATTAAATGCAAAACATTGGTTTATTCAAGACTATCTTTCACCTGACTTGTCAAGCAGATCCATTCTTCAAAGGTATTTATGGAAAACTATAGCTTTCTGCCTTGGTGTACAATTGAGCTGTGGCTAAAATAACTATGTGACCTGGAATAAAATCACTTTTTCACAGGTGGTGCAGACAAAATGCTAAGTTTTAAAGAGAGCAGAATCCCTTGCTGGAGTCGTGGGTGGTTTTCAAGGGGAGAGCAGGATTTTCTATCAGCCTAGGAGATTTGGAAAGTCCCACGCAAGAGGGAGAACATGAGTGGAGGGTGGTGAGAGCCCAGAGGAAGCAAGTAGAAGAGTGTATACGTCAAGAAAGGAGCAGAGCACAAAGTGACCAGCCCAGTGGCGACAGACTGCCAATGCCAGCTAAGGAGTCGGGACTCGGGTTTATATATAGTTGAGCCCGTTCCAGATTTTAAGGGATGAAAAGTAAGATGTTTTAGGAAGACTTATTCAGCAATAATTTTCAGGGAGACCAATTAGGATACTAAAGAATATCCAATTAAGTGATGATAAATGAAAAAGAATTTTAAGAGGCATTATGAGATGTAGATTAACCAATTTACTTTCTGATTGTTAAAGCATCTCTCAGATTTTGTGAGTGGGTGGCAAGAATGTAGTAGAACCATTTCAGAAATAGAAAAAAAGCGCAGGAGGAGCCACTTTGAGAAGGAACAACATACATTTGGCTTTATAGACATTTGCCTTGGGGACAAGCAGAACAAGGTGTCCTGAAGGAAAATGGGCATGGAAGAGTGTACTCTTTTTATTACTGTTGTCATTGTTAACAGCATGGTGATGATGGTGGTGAAAATTCACTAGTACAAGCTTTGGATTTAAAATAACATCATCTCATAGGCAAATTATGGAAATGGCCCAAGTGCCCATTGACTGATGAATAGAAAAAGAAGATGTGGTGTGTACACACACACACACACACACACAATGGAATATTACTCAACCACAAAAAAAGAATGAAATCTTGCCATCTGCAACAACACTGATAGATCTAGGAGGCATAATGCTAAGTGAGATAAGTCGGTCAGAGAAAGACAAATACCCTATGATTTCCTTCATTTGTGAATTTCACTCAAACAAAACAAATGGACAGAGGGGGTGGAGACAAACCAAAAAAATGGACTCTTAACTATAGAAAATACACTGAAGGTTCCCAGAAAGGAGATGGGTGGGGAATGGATGAAACACATGACGGAGATTAAGTATGTACTTATCATATGAACACTGAGTAACGTATAGAATTGTTCGATTACTAAATTGCACACCAGCGATTAATTTGACACTGTATGTTAACTGTACTGGAATTACAATTTAAAAACTTAATAAAAAATAATAATAAAATAAAATACCATTAATCGCAGTTTTAGTGATCCAGACCCCTCAGTCATGGAAAGCCTTTGCTGTGACTGAAGGAAATGGAGTGGGGTTGGGGATGGAGAGGGAGGCCACCACTCCCTAGTAATGGTTTTTATAAGGTGAGTTGATGGTGAGATAAGGGACACTAGGCGGTCTAATGGCCTTCCAACAAGAAGCCTCCTGAGGTGTCAATACTTATTAATCTTAGCCCATCCCTTGATTTACTCAGAGGTGAGGAAACTAATTAGTACTCAATAAACTAACAGGAGATTGAAGTCTCATTTATGAACAATGAAACTCCCCCCTGCAGTTATCTCCCTAGCCAAACGTGTCATCAGCAAGCAGCTTAGGGAACAGGAACTTCCATCTGGTCTGTGTGAAGGCTGATGTGACATCCCTACCCATAGAGGACCGTTTGTCTCTACTTAACTAAAATATTCCACCCACCATATTGGATGTTTCTCTCCTGGATGGTATGAGATGAACTATTACTTTTTCACTTTCATTTGCAATACTCTGTTGAGTGGTCAGTCCCTCAAATGCCATTACTGCCTGCAGAGTGCCCAGAGAGCTTGTTTAAGTTAGTCGGGAGCCCCACCCCCCAGAGACTCGGCTTCTGTGTGTCCCCAGTGAGGCTGGAGGATGCTGGCGAGCCTCCAGACGTTCCCAGGCAGTAGGGAGTGACTTTGAACTGATCTGATTTGCCAGGCAGGTGGGACTCCAAGCCCTCCATGCCTACTTCATACCTATTTTATTTGTGCTCTCTTCTGCCAAAGTCTTGTTTGAATACAGATTTTCAGCACCTTGACAAGAATTGGCAAAGTATTTATCCAAATTAACCTTGACCTTTTGATTAATACTGTTTCTTCGACAAGGTTATAAAACAATTGTGTGGAAGCCCATCACTAAATCAAACTCACATTTACCACAAGAAATAAAGCAACGGAAACTTCTATTTTCATGAAAATCTTTGTCCTCCGTCATTGCTCTCCAACATAGATGAAAATGTAGAGTTTCTGAATGCCATATTGTCTGAGGCACTGCCTGGTTTTTAAGTGTGTAGTAGTCATCAAAAAGAAGGTGAATTTCTCCTTTTTGGTATTTCAAGACAATCTAAAATATCCCTAGTAAAAATGATTTGTATTTCAAGTGACTGTGCAAGCACAACTCTCACTTTGTGTACACAAGAAGGACGTCCTGATTATGTGCAGGGAGCCATTGTACTGCACTGTTTTCCTATTTAGAATAACAAAAAAACTGACACTAGTCTCTTTGATTTAAAAAGAAGGGAAAAATTAATCAATTAATTAATTGATTTAAAAAGTAGAAGAAATCATAATCATGATATAATCAAGGTACAACCACTATTGATGTTTAGGAGAAGTTTACAAAGACCAGAAGCTGGCATTGGCAAGAATACCTTGGTAGACTTTTTTGTAAATTTATTTTTTATTTAACTAAATATGGTATAAAGGCCGGTGGAAGTGTAATATAATTGTGTAAATAAATCCTGTTAATAGATGTACAGATACATTTTTTTTTACTGTATCTTGTGAAATAAGGAATCTATCTCTGGTTTTAAAAAATCACATTTTCACCTCGAAACTTGTGAAATAAAGAATCCACCTCTGATTTTAGAGGATCAGATTTCCTCATTGAACAATTATTTATTGATCATTTTCGATGTGTCGGGCAACATGCCAGAGATCCAAAAGAGAACAAAAAAGATAAGACCTCTACAGTCACATTCTAGTGCAACAAAGGTAGAAAAAGGAGGAGACAACATAGAAGTAAGTAATTGAAATCATTTCACGTTGCAATAAATGCAATGAGGAAAATAACCAGGGTTCTTATTGGGGAACCTTATATGGGAGAGAATCTCAGAGGAGAACATAATATAGAGAAGGTGGACAGGGAATGTCTCCCCACAGAGGTGATTTTCTGAGAGTGAAGAGAAGAACCAGGTGTGCTGGCTGCTAAGAGCTTGAGTAACATAGTGAGAAGTAGAGAATTGCAAAACTGGAAGTAGTGATGAGCCAGAAGGTTAGGGGATGGTGGTCAGAGAGATGATCGAAGTGGCGCAGGCTCTGGTAGTGGCAAGGTCCACGTGCCATGAAGAACACTTCAGTTAAAAGTGAAGTGGTTTGGATGCCTGGGTGGCTCAGTCGGTTAAACATCTGCCTTCAGCTCAGGTCATGGTCCCAGGGTCCTGGGATCGAGCCCGACATTGGGCTCCCTGTTCAGGGGAAAGTCTGCTTCTCCCTCGCCCCTCCCCCTTCCCAAGCTCACTCTATTGCTCTTGCACTCTCTCTCACAAATAAATAACATCTTAAAAAAAAAAAAAAGAAAGAAAAAGAAAAAGAAACCAGGTGGTCAAGGGGCTGAGAGTTCATTGGGTGTCAGAGTCATCTGACAAGAATGGGGATGAGAAGTAAAGTCTAAGCTAGGACCTCCCTTCAGTGCATGAAACAGAAAGATCGGGGCAAAGGCAGCTGACGGTGTAAGGAGGAGGAAGGGAAGTTCAGCAGGACACACACACTTCACAGAAGTAGAAGCTTTTGCTGGTGGACATGTTCTGGAAGCAGCAGTAAAGTCCAAGGAAATCATTCCCTTCCCTTCTGGTCTGAGGGACAAGTGATTCAAGGAAATAAAGTTGTGTCTACTTGAGAAAGTACAAGGGAAGCAGAGTCTTGGGGGCCAGCCAGGTTTCATGTAGAGAAAGTCATGGGAAACAAACATTCCAGAAGTCTCTGGAGATTAAAGGGGAATTTGATGACCACAAGCAGAAAGTCCAGAGGGCACAGTGGAAGGCTGATTTCATTTTTGTTCTTGTCAGTGGGGCAGGGAGAGAACTAATTAGGGTACATGTAAAGACACACAAATTACAGTCTGGATAATAATGGACAGCTGGGAAATCTTGAAATTTACTAGGTCACTGGGATAAAACATTATTACTACTACTATATTATTATTATTTTATAGTATTAGTAATAATGTTTTAATTATAATAATTGTTATTATTATTTTATAGTTGTAGTAGTAGAAGAAGTAGCAGCAGAAATACATTGACAGTTTTACATCAGGCTTATGTTAAGTACTTTCCATGCAGTCAACCAATAACTCCATGATCTTCCAAAGCTCAAGTCAAATTTCACATCATCTGTGAAAATTTTATGGACTTCAGGTCATTGATAAGAAGAGTAAAGATGGATTCAGGATTTTGATGTCATTTTGGCTGTCTCTGAGAAGACAGAATACAAATGGTTTTAGAGTTGGGACTCCAAACATTTGACTCAATTGTAAGGAAGAGTTGGGCAGCTGTTTTATGAGGCTACCAAGTTGGTGTATGATGATGAGGGGTTATTCACACAATCTTCTTGCGCCAGAAAGAAGCAGTCCCCACCCACACCCCACCCTACTTAAAGCTCAACTAGTAGGACAATGATACCTGGAGGTGGTTCCCATCCACAGGACTTTATTTCTCTGCTCTTTTGTTCGATTTGCTAGAATATTTCTCATCAACCTGGAAGACCTAATTCCATTTATTCATTCAACAAATATGTGAGAGCAATTAAAGACTATCGACCATTCTAGACGCTGGGGATACAGTGGTTAACTGTATGAATGGATGGAAGGTTGGATGGTTGGATGTTTGGATGGATGGATGGATGGATGATAAATAGCTAGAGAGATAGATAACCTCTAAGAAACTTTCCCCACCACTCCCTTCACCACTGGGCTGGTGGCCCTATACATTACTCCCACAGCACATTATTTATTCATTAGTTTTCCAACAACATTTTGACAATTCTATATGTATATATCCATTCCAGTCTTCTCCTCAACCATCCTTTTCAATATAAGTGAGATCATGTTACTTCTCTGCTCAAAGCCCTTCAAAATCTTTCTAGTTTGCCCAGAGTAAAAACGAAAATCCTTAAAATTTTTATCCGTAAAATCTCATCTTCCATGTCTTCCCTTATGTAGTCATTCATTGCCAGAACTGTAGGAAGGACGTAGTCAGATGAACAGTAGATGGTAGGTAGGCTGATTCATCCCACTGACAAGAGAACTAAATTCTTGTTCTATATTTCATACAATTTTATATAGCAGGATATCAAGTAAACTTTTCTGGATTCCCTAATCATTCTTCACTTGGGAAGGAGGAAAGATTTCATACATGAATGAAATTGCATGATTATAGTTACTAAGTTATTATGATAAATAAAAATTTTATAAAATAAAACATTTCCAAGGGAAAAAGATATCTCTTTTTGCAAGTGCTTGAAATACTGAAATGGTCTTGAGGATTTTATAGTTAGCTTTGCTACAATTTTAAGTTGTAATTTATGACTTTGAACTCTTCTGTGCTTTATAGCATACCCCAAAAGCAACAACAAAAAAAAGTTCAATGCAAATACAGCTGCATTTTGTACTTACATTCAGTGCACTAGTGCTGAATCAGTGACAAAGATGATATGTTTCTGAATAGCTCAAGAATCATTGACCTACAGGAGTACGTTCTATTGTGTTTACAGGCAAAGCTAAGATGAAAATTCAAGATACTCTCCTTTCCATCTTGTGGTTACCATGTGTGTGTGTGTGTGTGTGTGTGTGTGTGTGTTTTGGAAGGTTACATAATTGATAACCATAGATAACAAAGATAGTACAAAAACAATAACTGATTCACTATGTCATAGATTCAAAACAATACTAGTAGTTTTATCCTGATAATACTCATCATATAGCATGAAAAAGTCTATTAATGTAATGCTGCACATTAACATTAAATGAATGATAACATGTAAGTAACCCAAATATATATAATATAAAATGTGAAACTTTGGTTTAGAAGGAAGCATAGATACCTTTCTTCATTGTTATATTTTCTCTGAAGAAACTTAACTACAAACTGTATAGTCAGCATGCTTTACTCAATTGTTTTGGCAGCTAACATGAAATGTGCTCTCCTCAATAGTATTCTAAAACAAATATGTTATGATTTTTGTATAACCAGGTTTGTGAATATGCTTTCAATTTTTCTCCTTCTCCATTTAACAGAACTCCAAGTTCCATATAACTGAGGGCCCCAAGGGAAAAAAGGAAAATCTTCTCAACTCTGAGAGGCCAACTAGGCTCTTAAGGAAGACCAGCCACCCACAAGGAGAGGATGGGGCTTTAGGTAAGACCACGGGGCCACCAACAATTAAGCTGAGTGAAAAACATGAAGGAAGTAGGACTGTTTTTAAGAAGTTCAACGAGATGAAGTGGCCGTTGGACATCCGCCCTTTAAACAAAAGTTTAGTCAAAGACAACAAATGGAAGGAAACAGATGTGGCCCAGGAGACACGCAGATCTTTCCTTCAGGAGTTTTGCAAGAAATATGGTGGGGTGAGTCGTCCTCAGTCACATCTTTTTCATATGGTATCCAGGATCTATGTGGAAGATAAACACAAAATCTTATATTGTGAGGTACCCAAGGCTGGCTGCTCCAACTGGAAAAGAATTCTGATGGTACTGAGTGGGTTGGCTTCGTCTGCATACAACATCTCCCATGATGCTGTTCACTACGGGAAGCATTTGAAAAAACTAGATAGCTTCGACTTAAAAGGGATATACACTCGTCTGAACACCTACACCAAAGCTGTTTTTGTTCGTGATCCCATGGAAAGGTTAGTGTCAGCATTCAGGGACAAATTTGAACACCCCAATAGCTATTACCATCCGGTATTTGGGAAAGCGATTATAAAGAAATATCGGCCAAATGCCTGTGAAGAAGCATTAAATAATGGATCTGGAGTCAAATTCAAAGAGTTCGTGCACTATTTGCTGGATTCCCGCCGTCCCGTAGGAATGGACATTCACTGGGAGAAGGTCAGCAAACTCTGCTATCCATGTTTGATCAACTATGATTTTGTAGGGAAATTCGAAACTTTGGAAGAAGATGCCAATTACTTTTTACAGCTCGTGGGTGCTCCAAAAGAGCTGAAATTTCCAAACTTTAAGGATAGGCACTCTTCTGATGAAAGAACCAATGCTCAGGTCGTGAGACAATATTTAAAGGATCTGACTAGAACTGAGAGACAATTAATCTATGACTTTTATTACCTGGACTATTTGATGTTTAATTATACGACTCCATTTTTGTAGTTTGCATTCATTTTCTAAAACCCTGTATTTACCCCATGATGATGGCCTCCAATCAGCTAACGGTAATTTTTCCTACCATTCTCTGTAAGAAGGAATTAACTAAGTGCCATTGTCTCAATTTAATGAAGATTTTTCCCAGATAGTCTGACACCAATTGGCACAAAGTTATAGGAAAATTAACTTACAGAGACGTGTAAACAACTTGAGTTGCTCTCAAATGTTTGGGAAATAGCTGCTTTTGCATTATGGATTATATTATAGAAGCAATAACCTAGCCAGCTGCTGCATTAGCTTCAACAGCCTCTTGCAATGATAGGAAAAGGGATCTAAAATAGCATGAGTATATTCTACATCCTAGAATTTGATGTCTAAAGTGCATGGATGTATTTTTAGCGGTCTGTGACATACTACCTGCACACTGGAGAGTTTTCTTACACCCCGGAAATCTTCCTATCAACTGTGATGATAAATCAATTTTGAAATAATATTTTGGACCTAGGCATTTCACTTTAGATTGGAAGGCGTATGTGATTTACAATATGAGGATATAGCGGAAAAACCAGATGAGGCTATGGCTTTTTATATTCAACAGCCAACAAAAGATGCACAGCATGCTACGATCAAAGCAGCAAAAACAACCTTCCCCTTCCAGAAAAACTTAAGGGAATTGATTCTGTTTTCTTTTGAGCCCTCTGTGCAGAGACAGAATGAGCATAACCACTAAAGGTCTTCGCTTCTGAAGCAGGCGGTTGAGAAGTTTAAGCCTCATCAGATATAAATGTGCTCCTAATTCTGGTTTAATTGGGCAGAAGGGAAATTGTTTCAGGATGGAATAATCATCAAAAACAAAGTTGCCCCTCTGAATGTAGGCCTCAAACAATAACAAAGTTTTATAAGAATATTATTTAAATCAAAGCATCATGTGTGTAGCTTTCTTAGCGGAATGTGCTCTAAGAATAGCTTTTGTTTCCAGTCTAATTACTTAGCTTGGGAATGACTTTTTAAAAACTCGTATACCACTTCAAAGATAGGTTATATTCTAAAGAATAAACAAAATTAGAGCCCTAGAAACATTTTTAATAGGCTTATGCATAAACAAATTAAGGTATTTTTTTTTTAGGTTTAAATATTCTATACTAATGCAAGACACCATTGCATTCAAATATTCAATCCAAGTTTTTGGAAAATAGGACCAGGTGTCACCCCTATCAAAATTGTAATGAATTTTGGAAATTTTTTTCCAGCAGACCTTAAGTTTGAAGACACATTTAGATGGAGAACTTATTTTAATTGGTTGACTGTTGCTTTGAGTTGAAAAACCACATATCATTCAAACCCTGTTTAAATGCGGCTCGCAAATATGTTCTTCTTCCCAATCGTTGCTTCTCATCAGTAAATACTTAGTAACGTTTCTCAGAGAAAAGTAGGCATCAATATTTAAATATTAATAAACCAAGCTAGTTACAGTTGTACTTATTTCATTCTGATTTTCCATTTCATGGCTGCGTATTCATGAATTGCTTTACTCCACACATGTCTACTTGTCCGTCCCATCTGTGTCTCCCAACAAGTACGAAACTGCAGCGGGCTCCCTGATCATAAGTATTAAACCTTCTAAGCCAACCTTTTACTACTTTCCACTCCATTTACTCTTGCCTCTAGACCCTACACTTAAACTGTGCTCTCTGTTTTTAAGGAATTTTACTCTAGAGTAATCTAAATCGTATAATTTAAATTTTGCTGTACCATGTAGAGTGGACTCCTTGTAACTTGGAAACATTGAAATGATCTTTTTATGGAGGAAGAGAGAGAATAGAAACTATGCCAAGAAGCCTGAAATTTTATTCCTAAACCACACACAAAAAAAACCCCTAGTTTTTGTATGGGTGGAATCTATTATAAAGTATAGAAGCAATTTTCTCAACGTTATTCCTAAAACCTTATAAGGAACCAAAAAAAAAAAAACTTCTCATAACTTTGGAAGAAAAAAATGGAAACAAGTGTCCTATCTTTCTCTTATTAGCATTTCTAACACACTTATGAAGATGGGGTACATATATGGAATATGCATACACATATGTATGTATATGTACATACACATATATGTCTATATGACACACACATATATGTCTATAATACTGTTTGGCACAGGAGGGAGAGAAGAGGGCTGTTGCTTTCTGTTAAGGCTGTTCTATGCCTTCCGCGGTCTGTTCTCCTCCCCATTCCCTTTCCACTTAGCCTACATAACCAGAGGTTGTCCTTCAGTCATGCTCTTCCTGAAAGACTCGCACCAGCAAGCATCCTCTGTGGCTGTGAGTACCAGGGGCCACATGTTAAAAAGATCTTATGGAGGGGTGCCTGGGTGGCTTAGTTGAGCAGCTGACTCTTGGTTTCAGCTCAGATCATGATCTCAGGATCATGAGATTGAGCCCTGTGTTGGGTTCCACACACAGTGGGCTCTGCTTGAGGATTCTTTCTCTCTCTCTCTCTCCCTCAGCCTCTCCATCATGCTCTTTCTCTATCTCTAAAATAGAGAGGGTGTTTTTTTTTAAAGGGGGTTATGAAGGAAGAACACATTTTTAATGCACCTACTCTTCTTTTAAATGGCTTCTGTTCATGGCAGAGCCAAAGAAGCCAGTCATCATCTTGGATTCCTTGTGATGTTAAATACCTCTTCCATTTATCATTTCTGAATTCTTCTGTTTGCAGATCAGCTCACATCCACCATTGTCGTTTCTGCCTGGGCACAAGTGCCAGGTGTGCACATCACTCTTCCTTTGGATGGTCACCACTTAGATTCTGAAAGGCAAGTGACCAAATCTAGACTCATCTTCCAGATGTCCAGTGTTCACATTCTAACACTAGCATGTGTTAGGTATAATTACAAGTCCTCTAATTAAACCCTAAGGATCTTATTTGTTTTTATAGGCAACAGTAATGACCCGGGCAGGCTCCTTCACTCTGTTATTCCCCTGTCTGGAATTACTAGTAGAGTAAAAGTTGGCAGTTAAATCCAAAATCAGTTACCTAACATGGTAAACTATCTATGGATATGTGTGGTTGATGTGATTGTGCCTGGGAACTGCCATAAATTTCAATGGAAATGCAGGTACAGGACACTCAACTTACTAATTTTCTCACACATGTTTGGAAATATCCTTTAAGTCAATGGAAATGTGCAGCCACTTGTTAAATTCTCTAACTTCACAGGCTATAAAATATTATCTAGCAATTCAAGAGCTACTTGGATACCATTTATAATCAAGAAGAGGAAAAAAGATTTTCTACTTTACATATGAATAATTATTCATCAAAGAAGTATTATTTCCTGAAATATATAGTGTTTAGCTGGAAAGAATATATAAGCAGATGAAGGGAATTTTGAATGTGAGTTCCCTTTGGATCATCACCAGCAGAATTGGTAGAACTTGGAATTCATAGGCTGAGACTACCATAAACATCGCCCTACTCTAAGTTCTCACTCAACCTCTTAGGGCGTCTTTAGCCTCTAGGCTTTCATAGACTATGGCAAGTAGAAACTTTGCCATGGCTGACATCCCCAATGTTCTCCAAAATCTGAAGGATAGTTGCCCTTAGGCCTTTAAGAACAGTTCAAGCATCTGAGGACCTTAGGCCAAGGCTAACTCAGTTTAGTCCTACCTCTAGGGTCATACCTTTTTCATCTCAATCATAATCATTATAATAATATTCAAGATCATAATCATAATCAAACATTATTCATCAATTTAGTCTCCATAGTCAATCTGAGATGCTATGTATGCCCACATGTGCACACGCACGCACACACACACACACACACACGCACACAATAATATAATTAAAAAAACTAGGGGCACCTCAGTGGCTCAGTTGGTTAAGCATCTGCCTTTGGCTCTGGTCATGATACTCTGGTTGAGTTCCATATTGGGCTCTCCACTCAGCGGGGAGCCTGCTTCTCCCTCTCCTTCTGCCTGCTGCTCCCCCTTCTTGTGCTCTTTCTCTCTCAGACAAATAAAATCTTTTTAAAAAATAAAGAAAGAAAACTAAATCAGAGTGGTTCAGTGACTTGTCTAAAGAGTCCTAGCTGGTGGGACACCTGGTGGCTCAGTCAGTTAAGCAGCCAACTCTTGGTTTCAGCTCAAGTCTGATCTCAGGGTCATGAGATCAAACCCCACGTCTGACTCCTCACTCACTGCAGAGTCTCCTTGAGTTTCTCTCTCCCTCTTCCTCTGTCCCTCCCCTGCCCCCCTCTCTCTCTTACTCTGAAATAAATAACTCTCAAAAAAAAGAAGAATTACAGCTGGCAATTAGGGTTGGGAGCCAGAATGAATCCAAGCAGCATAAACTATTACCAAACTCTCTCCTTGGTTTGAGAAAAGCAGGAAACATATATTGGTATCTCAAAACTTTTTCAGTACAAATATAGATACATACACGTGTGTGTATTTAACTGGTTTTTGCATTTCAAATTAGCTTATCCCTTTATTCCTGCTGAGTTAAACTGACAGATTCAAAGACTTTATAAGAAATTAAGCTTTCTGGGGCGCCTGCGTGGCTCAGTGGGTTAGGCCTCTGCCTTCGGCTCGGTCATGATCCCGGGGTCGAGTCCCGCATCGGGCTCTCTGCTTAGCAGGCAGCCTGCTTCCCTTCCTCTCTCTCTGCCTGCCTCTCTGCCTACTTATGAACTCTGTCAAATAAATAAATAAAAATCTTTAAAAAAGAAAAGAAAAGAAATTAAGTTTTCTTCCCCCTTGTTTTAAATTCCCAGTTGATCATGGAACTCAGTGTCAGAAAAAAGAAGTCCCTGGAACAAATTTAGCATAACAAAAACAAAATATCATTTTGAAAAGAAAGCCCAGACAGTGACACAAATGGGCAAGGTCAAGGAGAATTTAGATGAAAGAGGGAGGGAGTCTGGCCAACTTTCCCCAAATCGGCAGTTGAAGATGGTCATGGCTTATCAGGTCAGCCCAAGAGAAAGCTCCTTAAATACTTCTAGAAGTAAGCAGTCATGTATAGTCTCTTTCCTGAGCTCCTGTCCTCAGAGGAGCAGGTTGACTCAAACTAACTGAAAAACACCCTGAAAAGTTCAAGGTAAACAAGTGCTCGGCTAGAAGAGGGCACACTTTCCCAGGTCTTCAGGAGAACCCATATAAGGAAGGCCAAGTCTGGAGACCTCCGCAAAATGGCATTGTCTCACACCATGTAGTTCCAGAGCTGCCTGGTCACACACACACACATCTTATCCACCACAATCCTACCCTTGTAGGCATATCCAAATCCTTTTAAGCAATCATTTTTCCAATCTCTAGGCCTCTGTTCAAATCCTAATTCTATTTTGAAATACTCTCCACTCTCATATATAGACACTCCGTTCATGTTAGGTCACCAAAGAATCTCTTTAGATGATTCAGTTTTGCAACCTCGTGACTTCACGAGCTCGCTGATCAACAGAAAAAGGCAAAATGATTTTCCCCTGATGTGAAATGAGTCGGATTCTTCTTTTAACCAAGAAATGCAGACATTCCTTCTCTTACTTTTTTTTATTTTTTTGGCTTCATTTATTCATTTGTTCATTTGCTACGTCCCTCTTCATATGCATATAAAATCTCTTTTGCCATTGGAATATGTTCAAGATCTTCCACGAGGAAAGGAAGTGTGTCTGTTTAATTTGTTTTGCACTGTTATGAGCACAGTCTTGCAATGGAAAGAAAGAGTTCCTGATAAATACTCTTGACAATATAGTCTAAGGGCTCCTCCACAACTTCTCTTAGTGCGTAATATGTGCATTATTGCTTTATGACTGTACGGTCCATGGATCCAAAGAAAAGGCCCTAAAAAAATTGGGAGAAGTTATCAAAGCCACATGCCTTCTCTACCCTAACAGTCACACCTTAACCAGAAGTAGATCTGTGGACACAGCAATCCTTCAGATTTCTAAGATGGCATATTTGTATATTAGGTTTGAGGAGGAAATGTTGAAAAAAAAAATGCATGATTCTGGTCACTCTGAAAGCTATTTACTGAGCAGGGAACAGACACTGGAAAATTGCTTTACATACATTCATTTAATGACATGAAGAGTAGGTCTAATCCTTCCCCCCAAAATAGCGGAAGTTCAGTATTATTCCACCGGTCATTTTATGGTGGGAAAACCGAAGGTCAGAGAGGTTTAATGGCTAGCCACAGAGGAGCTTCCTGCCAGGGTCTCTTTGGCTGCAAAGCTGGGACCACACCCGGCAGCCTACTAGCCAGATCTGGCCACAGATTCATTTGGTTTGGCCTACAGTGCATTTTAGTTAATATTTGAATTAGTTGTCAACATTTTAAAACTGGAACTCTTTCGTCAATAATAGGGAATTTGTTACCCTGCTTCGTACGTGCTCTCCTGAAAACAGCTGGGCAGAGTCAAGGTCGGCCCCTTCGGAGAAGCCAGAGATCCCTTGCTGTTCATGTTAAACGTGGCTGACAATGTAGGTACAGAACTGTAGTTCGTTGTGCCTTTGTGATGTTATCACACTGAGGGCATCATCCCTCATTTACCTTCTCTGGCTGGTCCTTAAGTGCCCCACCTTTTTTTTTTTTTTTTTTTTTTTTTTCAGAAAAATAGTATTCATTATTTTTTCACCACACCCAGTGCTCCATGCAATCCATGCCCTCTATAATACCCACCACCTGGTACCCCAACCTCCCACTCTCCGCCCCTTCAAAACCCTCAGATTGTTTTTCAGAGTCCATAGTCTCTCATGGTTCACCTCCCCTTCCAATTTCCCCCAACTCCCTTCTTCTCTCTAACTCCCTATGTCCTCCATGCTATTTGTTATGCTCCACAAATAAGTGAAACCATATGATAATTGACTCTCTCTGCTTGACTTATTTCACTCAGCATAATCTCTTCCAGTCCCGTCCATGTTGCTACATAAGTTGGGTATTCATCCTTTCTGATGGTGGCATAATACTTCATAGTGTATAGGGACCACATCTTCCTTAGTGGCAACCACTTTCTGTCCTAGACACTGGGGTTCCAAGAACGTTCCATTCATCCGTTGAAGGGCATCTTGGTTCTTTCCATAGTTTGGCGACCGTGGCCATTGCTGCTATAAACATTGGGGTACAGATGGCCCTTCTTTTCACGACATCTCTATCTTTGGGGTAAATACCCAGGATTGCAATTGCAGGGCCATAGGGAAGCTCTATTTTTAATTTCTTGAGGAATCTCCACACTGTTCTCCAAAGAGGCTGCACCAACTTGCATTCCCACCAACAGTGGAAGAGGTTCCCCTTTCTCCATATCCTTTCCAACACATGTTGTTTCCTGTTTTGTTAATTTTGGCCATTCTAACTGGTGTAAGGTGATATCTCAATGTGGTTTTAATTTGAATCTCCCTGAAGGTGCCCCACCTTTTAATCCCTGCTTTGACGTATGTGTTCTCACATCTACCACACTCTCAAAGGAAAAGCAGTTCCTGAACATTTCTTTTTTTTTTTAATTATTAGTTTCTTTTTAAAGGTTTTATTTATTTATTTGACAGACAGAGATCACAAGCAGGCAAAGAGGCAGGCAGAGAGAGAGGGGGAAGCAGGCTCACCGCTGAGCAGAGAGCCCAATGCGGGGCTTTATCCCAGGACATTGGGATCATGACCTGAGCCGAAGGCAGAGGCTTTAAACCACTGAGCCACCCAGGTGCCCCCTGAAGATTTTCTTTGACCATATTTGTGTTATGCAATCCAGGTTTCCTTATCCTCATTCAAAATGCTGCTTGTGCTTTAGTCTTATACCCAGTGGGATTGCCAAACAATATTTCATTATTTGAGCAAATCTCTTCAGACCAACAACAAAGATGTTGGGAGAAATCCAGCACCTTCCGTTGGCATCCTTCTGTCTTAGCCACTGGGTCCCCCTGGCAACAACATTCCTTCCCATCCGCTTCCGCAGAGATGAGTCATTCTCCCACGCCCTTGGAACCCCAGTGTCTAGGACAGAAAGTGGTTGCCACTAACGCATCCAGACTGCCATTCCATAACCTTTCTCCAAAAACACCTCCTGTTTTAAAGGAGTACCCACCCTTCCTCAACTCTGAAAATTACCTATTTCCTAACTTGCCCTCGGATTTCCCCCATCTGGCTCACAACACGCCTCTCTACCCCATTCCTGGTACGATCCTGAGTGACTTTCGCCCTCCCAGTGACATTCCAACTATCTTTCCTTCTTAAGGCTCTGACCTCCTCCTTCCTGCACTTGAATACTTAGAGAGCTGGAGAAAACGAGAACCCAGCCATGGAAAGTGATCGCCATGCCATTTGTCCCTAAAGAGTGGAAAACCTGGGGCAAACCATGTAGTACTGGTTTTATCCGCTCATTTCTCTAAAATAGTCCTAAAATTTAGAAAAAATGTTCTTCAAAAATATGATGAGCTAAAACGTACTCAGAGTGCTAGTGTGACCACAAACTTCGAAAGTGACAGTATTATTAGGGTGACTCTAATTATCATTAAGCAAAAATAAACCCTGATTTGGTTTGTCAAGTGCTCAGAAAAAAGTGTATGGGTCAGCACCATATCAGAGTTATCCACATCTTTGTTAAAAATAGACTCCTGTACCTCACCCAACCTGTGCTGAATCAGAATCTCTCTGAAACCCACTCAGGAATTTTCTTTTTTTTTTTAAATTAATTAATTTATTTATTTGTCAGAGAGAGAGAACAGCAGGGGGTAGGGGGCGGCAGGCAGAGGAAGTGGGAGAAGCAGGCTCCCCGCTAAGCAGGGAGCCCAATGCGGGACTCGATCCCAAGAACCCGGGATCCTGGCCTGAGCCCAAGGCTGACGCTTCATCCACTGAGCCACCCAGGTGTCCTGTGAATCTTTTGAGTCTCCTGGGATGAGTCTCATATGCAACAAGGTTTGAGCACCACTTGTGTATGTGTGTATATGATTTTTTTTTTAAAATCCTGGTGGGTTATGGGTAATAATAAAGCCTGCTCCCTTTGCTCTGTTCCTTTGTTAAAAAAGCGAACCCCTCTGGGCTGAGAAGGGTCTGTGGCTGTTGGTACCAAAGCCCTCCGTGGGCTTTTGACCAGTGCGGAAGCTTAAACTTGGCATCCGAGACCGGCCAGCTGAAGAAGTAGGGCTGAAATGATGGAAGGGACTTACGGGAACAGCACTGGTCACTGCCCAAACTCTCTGAAAGCGTTCAGGATGAAATGAAGAAATGGAAACTTTCCTCTTTGAAACACAAATGTGGACTGAAGGCAATTTTGGCAACTCTACTTCACGCTGAACAAAGTGAAGACAGTATGGGTTTCTCCAATAAAAAATTAAAAAGCTGTTTTCAAACTGACCTAAGATGATTGAAAGTGGAAAATATTTGCTATTTGGGTTATTAGTTTGAAAGCAAGTGCCCCAGGAACTATTTTGCAATTTAACTTAAATGGGAAGAATGTACATTTCCTTGGACTTCATTAAAGAATTTGTCTCTCCTTTGCCTTCCTATTAGGCTGAACCATATGACATTGCTAGTGTTTGACCCTCTCTGACCTGCGAACACAGCCCTTTCATTTTAGAGGAACACTTGATAGTCCATAGGTCCCTACCCTGTTCTAGTCCCATGAGCACTCACCTGGGATCAAAAACAGCGTCCGAAAAGAAGCCCTGCTCATCACCGCTCCCTCCTTTTTATTTCCTTCTCTTTCTTTTTTTTTTTTTAAGTTTGTAATTGCAGTGAAAGACATAAAGCATAAAATTTACCATCTTCACCATTTTTAAGCGACACCAGCATCCATCTCCCAGGCTCTTTTCATCTTGCAGAACCAAAACTCCATACCCATGAGATAATAACTCCCATTTCCCCTCCCCCAGCTGCTGGCAGCCCCTCTTCTACTTTCTGTCTCCATGAACTTGACAACTCTTGGTCCCTCATGGAAGTGGAATCATACAGCTTTTGTCCTGTGACTGGCTTATTGCACTAGCATCACATCGTCAGAATTCATCCGTGTTGTAACAGGGGTTAGAATTTTCTTCCTTTCTAAGACTGAATAATTTTGCATTGTACGTATAACTCCTCCCTTTAATTCAGTCTGCACACTTTGAAAATAAACTTTCTACAGTATCATTCTGCTCCCAGGTTCTCATTGCTGGATTCAAGGACCACACTCCAATGTCACCAAATAACTACATCAAACCCATTACTATCCAACCCCCCCCCCAAAAAAATCTATTACATTCTTTAAAAATATTCTTACCTTTCCCCCTATTTTATTCTGTTTCACCCTGCCTAAAATGTCCATTTCTCCTCTCTTTAACAACCTCCTTACATGCCCCCTCCAACCTGCCCCTCACCCACCTCATCCCCCCTTTTCACTCTCCCATAGCCATCCCTCACTCAGCTTTCTTCATCTGCTCTGTGCCCAAGACTCTCTCCCACTCTTCTTGCCTTAATTCTACCCATAGGCTGATGGTCCCAAATCTCTTTCTCCAGACTACATGTCTATTTTGCACTGTGACTCAGATGTGTAACTTCCTGATGGACTTCATCTGGATAATCCGTAGGCACTTCCAACTCACCGTGACTAACGTTGACTCATTGTTGAACACCAAACCTATTTAATTAATGACATCATCATCCATCTACTCTGCCTTCCACATCAGGAACCAAGGAGCTAAATCAGACTTCTCCCTGTGCTGACTCACCACAGCCCAAGGATAGCCCACTAACACTACCACCCACATTTTTCTCAAGTTTCTCCTCTCTTCCCATCCATTCTGCCACTATCCTAGTCCAAACCCTCCTTTCTTCTCCCACCTTGTTCCCTCCACACTATTCCCGATACCACTGCCATTAGAACCACTCTAAAATGTTAACCCAAGCCTGACATTTTTCCATGCAAAGCTCCTTAGTGGCTTACTCCTACAATTCTGTTTCCTAACACACATGCAGTGTCCTCCATAATCCAGTCCTTCTCCAGTCATGTTTGTTACCAATTCCTGCCTTCCTGCTGAGTCTCCAACAGCACAAAATGGCCATGGTCCCCCAATGTTGGGTGGTTTTCAGCCTCCTGGGCCTTTACTCACATTTTTCCTCTGCTGAGCACCCACTTATGCCCATCACAGCCCCCCTACAGCTTTTACTCACTACTCTCAGCTCAAGGAGGCATTCCTCACCTCTTCTTTGGTTTGGATGAGACCCCCTCCTCTGAACACCCATGCGTGACTAGGACAGCATGCTATGTGGTTAAGAGCCTGTGCTGTCAACAGAAAGAACTGGATTTGAATTCCATGTCTTCAACTTTCAAACTTGGGTTCTCTCCAATTTATTTAACTTTTCTGAGTGCTAGTTTTGTCATCTCAAAAAATGAGGATAACAATACCTACCTCATAAGATTACTGTGAGAAATAAATGGGAAAATGTGTGTAAAGTATTTGATAAGCACTCAATAAATTATTTTTATTATCCCTTTAGAGCCTGTGCATAGCTCTATCTTTGCACATATAACACTCTAATTTTTTATGTACACATCTGGCTCCTCCAGTAGATCGAATTTATCTTGTTCATCTTTGTAACCCCAGACAGGTACTTGGTAAATATCTCTTGAAGAAAAGAAGGCAAGAACAAATCCCATGCACCTACTCCTATGTTCACATAGAGCTGTGCCTTTCCCTTAAGGCACATTCTGACTTAATAACATGATGAAGTGTGTCTTAACTTTCCTGTTAGATTCAAAGTAACCATGTCTTGCTCAATGAATGTACATCTAATTGAATTTCAAGTTTCCAAGTGTTGATTCCTTTTAATAAGATAATAGTTTAAAATAGTGGGCTCCACAGCTACAATATTGAAATAAATAAACTAAAAATCTGTGACTTTATTCATCTTCAGCCCCTTTCTTTCCATTAGCTCTATGCCCTAACCAGGCTAAACTTTATCTCCGCAGATAAGCTACTCTTTTCCCTACCTTGGAGCCTCTGTGAAGGCACCAGTACCTGAACAATAGGGACCAATCTAAGATCTCATCAGTCTTCAGAAAAGACTTTCCTGACCTCCAGGTCAGGTTCAGTCTTTTGTAGTTACTTTTCCAAAGGTACATGTTTTCTCTGGAAAATGAGAAGATTCTTTGGGTCAGAAAATGTCTGTCATATTTCTCACTTATTCTTCATTACCAAGCATGTAGTCAACACTCAGCAGCCTCATGTTGACCATCTGAATGTACAAAGCTCTGAGTTTCAATCTTCCTCTGTCATAAGACATTGGCACCTGCCAGACTGAAAAGGATTATAAAGAAGTTACTTTATGACTAAATTCTTAAAGACCACATTACATGTGACAGAAGGCAAGACCTTCTATCATTTGTTCCATAGCAGAAAAAACTGGGGAGAATTAAAAAGGGACCTCTATCTTGACCAAAAGTGAGTTTTCAGAATGATACAGCCATATATGTATTTTGCTTTCTGAGACAAGGTAGCTATGATTCCATAATGGGCAAGAAGGCTGGAGTGGTGGTCAGAGGGCATGGTCTACAGAGTCTGTGGCAATGGGTAATAGGTCATTTGTATCTACGGGTGAAATATCCGGACAACTGATCTAGACATTGCTCAGTTTGTGTCATCAAACATCAAACAAATGGTGAAAATGGCCTCAGAGAAAAATCATGGGTGCTCATAGTTTCTAGACTTATGTTGGTTTATAGACAGTTGGTTGTAAAGATCCTATTCTTCCAAGGGAGAACTTTGTAAAACTATTACAAGAATATATGGTAGATATTCACCATTCTTTTTTTAAAAGGACTTACTCTCTATGTTAGGGTAATTGTGCATTGAAGAAATACCTAAACTTTTCTAGGTCTTTAAGATAGAACTGACACTGACACCTTGGGATGCAAAACACCATTGTGTCCTCCAGTTAGAGTTGAGGCATACAGAGACCTGATGGTAAATGAAATTCCAACATATGTCTGTTTTTTAGTGAGTCTAATAGGTTCACAGACCTACACTGTATCTGATTTTGTAATCAGAATAGATATACTTAGAAGTGGTATAATTCTCACATTGGTCCACTTAGCTGTGGAATAAGAGCCATCATGATAGGAAAAGACAAGCATAATCCCCTGAAACTGCTTCCTGCCCCAGCCAAGAGGCTAACTCAGAGGTAATACCACATCCTGGTAATAGTTTTAGACTAGTCTTCCAAGACTTAAAGGATGCAAAGGTGATACTTTTCATTGCATCCTTATTCAAGGGATAACTGTAATCTGAACCAAGTGATAGCTGATCATACTTGGTGTCTTTGCTGCAACAATATACCACGGTTTCTGATATCCAGTTTGTGGATTTTGGTCTAGTGAAAACATTCTTCTCCTTCAGTAGAAAAGATCAAACACAGATCACCCTTACACAGAAGAGATCAAATACACACTGCCTTGCTCCAGGGCTATGTTAATTCTGTTGTCGTTTGTCATAATATGGTCCATAGGGACTTGGACTAGCTTGACATTCTACAAATCATCACATTCACTCCCTAAACTGATAACAGCAGGTCAGTTTGCCCTATAGAACAGGGAAGTTCCCCTAATGTCCTAAGAAGATGCCTGTGTGCTCTGAGTGGGAGTTAAACCCCACAGAAATTTAAAAGATTTTATTTATTTACTTGACAGAGATCATAAGTAGGCAGAGAGAAAGAGGGGGAAACAGGCTCCCAGCTGAGCAGAGAGCCTGATGTGAGGCTCAATCCCAGGACCCTGGGATCATGACCTGAGCTGAAGGCAGAGGCTTTAACTAACTGAGCCACCCAGGCACCCTAGACCCCATAGAAATTTAGAATTCTGCTACATCAGTGAAGATTTTAGGGATATGGCAGTCTGAGAGATGTGGGGCATTCCCTTTATGCTAAATGACAAGTTGTTCAAGAAAGACTTGAAAGAAGTCTTTCAAGAAAGACACCTCATTCTTGGAGGGCATCTTTGAATTTTGGAGACAGCAAATACTGTGATTGGGAATCTTGTCTAACTCATGTTGGGAGCCACTCAGAAGACTACCATTTCATCTGGGGCTGAGATCAAAAGAGGACTCTGAAGCAAGCCCAGGCTAAGGTACAAGTTTCTCTGCCCCCTGGTCATATGACCCAGCATGCCTGATGGTACCAGATGTTCCTATGATAGATAAAGATGCTGTGTAAGCTTACTGACAAGTCCCAACAGGATTGTTTCAACACATACTTCTTGGGTTCTGGAGCAGACATGCCTTCAACAGTATAAGAGTGGTCTCCACTTAAAAAATAGTTATTGTTACCTAACAAAAGCTCTACTTGACCATGGGACACCAGGTGTCTTTGTAACTGGACCTTCCTGTGAAGAGTGGAGTATTACCAGATCCACAAATTTATAATACCAGATGTGCACAACAACAATCCATTGTATAACAGAGAAGTTATATTTAGGCTCAGAGCCAGCAGTTCTAGAAGGTCTGAGTAAATCACATAAATAGATCATGAATAAGTAGCCCATATTCCCATGTCAATTGCCTCGATTGCATGAATGCCTCTTCTTCAGCCCACACCTATGGTCTGAAGGCGGGTTCTTTCTGAGCAACTCAGAAAGAAGAAAATAACCTAGGTTTGAGTCACAGATGGGTTAATTTGGGTTGAGTTTTAGGCAAGAATACACTGTGGCTCCATGACAGCCCCTCAGGGGTGGTTCTAAAGGACAGAGGTAAAGGGAATTTCTCACAGATAACAAAGCTGCAAGAAAATGCATTTGTTTATCCACTTTACATGGAAGGAATAGCCTGAGAGGTAGACATGCATGGGTCCCTGGGTAGAAACCCATGGTTTGGCTTTGTTCACAAAAAAAGCCTATAAAAAATAAGATTGAAAGACCGAGGTAAATAAGATCTGTGGGGGAGGTATGTGGATGGCGGGACTTGTGGGAATGGGCACAAGCAATGCATGCAGATCTGAGTCTCAGGTTATCCACCCCAAAGGAGGGTCTCAACAATGCCATCATGCAGGGTGATCATCAGCTTGCTTCTTGGCTCTACCTCTTCGATGCAGATACAAAGGGCCCACTAGCAGAGTGATGATGGTAACAAGGATGAAAGCAATGCCTGGGCCCAACAGCATGACTCCCCATTACCAAAACAGATCTAGTTACTTCTCCTACTGAATGCCCCATGTTTGCAGCAGAGACCAGACAGCTACTTGGCATCAGATGGTTGCACTGGACCTCTTCCACTATGGAGGGAGCAGCAGCTTGCTCTACTGGGGTCTACATCTTCTCCAAATGTTGGTTTGCCTTTAGCATCATCATCGGCACCACTATCTGGGACACTCAGAAATACTGATCTAGTGATATGGGTCCTATCAAGAACCGCCTCCAATCAGGGAGCTCATTTTATGCAAATTAAGTATGACAACGTGTACACAACCATGGAATCCTCTAGACTGACCATGTATTGTTTTACCCAGAAGTAACCAGAGAAAAATGGAGTAGCCTGTGAGAGACCCAGCTAATGCACCAGCTTGAGAACACTTCCTTCTTTGGGGCGCTGACCTTCAGGATGTAGCACGTGCACCAAATGGCAGTGCTGTGTCCCAATAACTGGAATACAAGGCTCTCGAATACATAGTGGAAGAATTGGTCCCCTCGCCATTACTCGCAGTGGATGACTTGCAGAATTTGTGCTTCCTATCCCTGGAAACAAACTCTGCTGGCTTCAATTTCCACATTCCTGGAGGGGAAATTTTCAAGTAGGAAAAGCAATAAACTCCCATTAACTTTCTGAACACTTTGAACCCCTCAAGCCATTGGGGGAAACGGCAAAGAAAAAAGTCACCGGCCAGAGAGCTTGACTCTGATCTCCATAAGAAACTAAAGATGCTACAACCTGATGAGGGCAGGAAGACAGAAGCCTAGAACTCAGAGGATTCTTTGAATGTCTCCTGGTGCTTTCATTCTCAGTGAGAAAAGTAAATTAACAGTTGCAGCAACCACAATCCAACGAGCAATGAAATGTTTCAGGTGACACCGGACAAGCACTCCGAACAAGCAAATGTACCAGATGAAAGTGAGGAAATTTAGAATGCATGAAGGAGGTGGCTGGTGACGAGTATCTATGATGATCTTGAGAGAAGCTGCAACAAGAGGGAAACTTCTTATTTTATTCTTTTAGAAATTTCAGTTTTGAAGGAAACTCTACCTGACTGGATTTATAATTTCCCACTTGGGAAGAAAGTGAGCATAGCTTGTTTTCACAAAAGTGGAGGCTGATATTGTAGAGTGAGAGGAGATAATGGTAGGCAGAACTGGATGAGGGTGGTAAAGGGGTGGACAGTATCAGAAACTTCACAGACACCACTTCAGACCTTCTCAGCCTTACCCATCTTCTATTCAGCTACCACAGAAGCAACCCGCTTTGAATGGACTCCAACTAACTTCATAGACTCACACAAACAGCCCCTTACCTTAGGCATGCACTCATGGTCTCTTGTGCCTTTCTCCAGGACTTCCCGATTAACAGCTTATGGGAGCTTCAACATCCCACTGGGTGAACTTCTGGCCAATGAAAAATAGGAACTGGCAGATAAATTCTTCTCTTACTTGAGATGCTGGGGTTTTGTTGTTCTTGTTGTTGCTCCAGAAGTTGTGACAGTCCCTCAATATCACGCTATAAATCACCTTTAATGGCAATCAGCTAGGTAATGAATTCTTCAATCTGCTCTCTCTCTTCTTCTCTGCTTCACTCTTCTTGTCTCTGACTCTTGCTCTCTAGGACAGATCCCCTAGAATTTATCAGTTAGAGTTTGATCATAAAAGAAAAACCACTAAGAGCGGAATAGAAAGAGGGATTTTTAAATAGGGGTTTTGTTTTATGCGATCGTGTGAAATCATTAAAGAGTTAGTATGTGGCTGGTGTTTACATGTGCGGTGCTAGACAGGGCAAGCATTTGGGAAAGATAAGTGCATGTGGAGTGGGTGAGAACAGGACAAACTGGAACCCAGCAGGGCAAGCTCTAGCCTTGGAGAAATGTGTACCTGTGTCAGTCACTTGCCACCCGGAAGTCTCCATCTTCCTTGATGCAGGTGTCCTACGGGAACCACAAATCCGTTAAGTGGAAGATGAAAATCGGATGCGGGCAGAAGCAGCTGCTAACCTGGCTTGTAAGCAAGGGGCTCAATGGGCTTATGAAAACAGCAACCATTGTGGCAGAAATGGAAGTTATGTTTTATAAGGTCTCAGAAACATGTACATCCCTTCACCCCAGCAGATCTGGCTAGAGCCACTGAGTACCAAACCTGCCAACAGTAGAAAACACTATCCTAGTCCATTCCCAACTGATTCCTGATGCTAATATGACAACGTATGAGTCCCCAGGAGCACCAACCCGTCACCTGATGACTCAATGACCCCATACCATCACTCCCATTATGGAAAGAGCAGCCATCTTCTCATTACTACTTCCAGTCATTCGCTATTGAACTGTTTCAGCTGGGTCTAACTTTTTATACCTTTCACCCTGATCCTACACCCTATGATCCATTCTACACATGTTCCCAGATATCTGGAGCTATAAATTGAAAAAAAAAAAAATGTCTCAGGTAGGAAGATAAGGACTGCATGTACTGGCAGAGAACAAGGATTCGAGATCAGCAGGATTCAAGATCCCCAACTTTATGAGAATATGCCCATAGTTCTCCATTCCAATATTTAAAATCCCTCTCTTTCTCAATCAGTCCTTTATTTAACCAAGAGATCCAGGGAAATTGGGAATTTATTTTATATCGTAACTCAGATACCTACAGGATTAGAATTTGGGTTTGATTTCAGGAACCTCAGCCCTGTACCTACAGAATATAAGGGTTGGAAGGATGGGGAGCACTCACAGAGACCTTCAAGTTCCTTATGTAGATCTTGTACTGAAAAATTTAAAGCATGGATTTTATCATTTTCTTTCCCCCAGCTCTCCACCTATTTAGAAGCAACCAACCAATCCTATTATACTCCTTAATCCCAGTAATCTGGTAGCAAATACTTGATCACCTAAAGCCATACCTTCTATGAGCACTTTATTACAGAGGAAAACTTAATTAAATGTTTGCCACTGGATGTGATGAACTACTAGTGCTCCTCTTATGACTGTAAATAGTGTTATTACTGCTTTTAAATCAAATTGATTAAAAGAAGCAATTTCAGATAATTTAGAGAACCAATCCTTAAGGTACTGTTTTTATTCCTTAGTACCAAATTTTGTAGCAGTCAGAATTTGATCAACAAGCAGACCATAGGAGTGATATATAACACAATAAGAGTTTTATTGTGGGTATTTGACCTCATATTATTTGGGAGCTGGTTAGACAGTCTATGCATGGCTGTTTCTTCAGTGTCTGGAACGTCCTGTAGTAAGCAAAGTAGGCAGTTGGGGAGGAAAGATAGACACAAAGTGGAGAAAATCAGGACAAAGTGTAACCTTCACCTATCTCTCATGGCCTACAAGCCCTCAACTTTGCTGAAGGAAATGACCTCATGAGAAGCGGATCACCTTCATCATGGAGCTATAGCTACATTTGGTTCAAGAGTTAGAGAAGCTAACAGAGGCAATCCTAGATGTCTAGTGTGTTCTCTAATCTGTAAGTCAGAACAAACTAAAATAATTCTATAAAAGATAACAATAGTCTTTCATTATTCATAGGAATATTTAAAAGCCTATTCATATTCCCTGAAATTGCATGCTAAAATTGAATTTAAGATTCTCTTTCAATAAATGAACCATCCATTTTTTTCTGAATAATTAGTGGCACAAATTCAGAGAAAATAAAGCTACTAAATTCTCTTAAGTGTAATTTATATTATTCTAGCTCTGTTTGCACTGATTTATTTTTTTATATTTTCCCATTATATTTAATTTAATTTTAAAATATTTATTTAGCTCCCCCTTTGTACAGGCAAACTCTGTAGCAGATAGGCGTATGAATAAGATTCTATACCAAGGATTGTATAATTCAGAAGAGAAAATGCAAATTTTTTAAAACTCAGAATATGATAAATTTAATACAATAACATTAAAGAACTTTTTATGATAATATGAAAGAATGAGAAATCTCATCTATGAGTGGAGAAACTCAGAAATAATATATTAAAGGAGTGGCATTCAAGCTGAATTTTTAAGCTTGAACTAGGCTCCTACTACAGTGGAGGAATAGAAAAGATTTTTCAAGGCAAAGAGCAAAGAGTATGGGCAATGGTGTGTCTGAAAAACAACCTGAGGGTTTTGAAGGGGCAGGGGCTGAGAGGTTGGGGGAACCAGGTGGTGGGTATTAGAGAGGGCACATATTGCATGGAGCACAGGGTGTGGTGCAAAAACAATGAATACTGTTACGCTGAAAAGAAATAAAAAATAAATAAAATAAAAAATAAAAGGAAGCAGAGAGGCGCCTGGGTGGCTCAGTGGGTTAAAGCCTCTGCCTTCGGCTCAGGTCATGATCCTAGGGTCCTGAGATCCAGCTCCACGTTGGGCTCTCTGCTCAGCAGGGAGCCTGCTTCCTCCTCTCTCTGCCTGCCTCCCTGTCTACTTGTGATCTTTGTCTGTCAAATAAATAAATAAAAATCTTTATTTAAAACAAAAACAAAAAAAAAAGGAAGCAGAGAGTGGTTTTTGGTAACAAAGAATATTCCAGATTAGCTGGTGTGTGAGTGGGATCTGGAGGAGAAGAAAGGTAGTTTGAGGGGCTAGATTAGGGAACTACTGCTGGGTTTAGGAGTCAGTGCTTTAATTAATTAGCAGTCCATAGAGAGGCACTGAGAATTTTTAAGTAGGAGAATGACAAGTTCAAAGTAATGCTCCCCGAAGATTTATTTGGCAGTTGTCTGTAGAGAGAGAAGACTGCAATGAATTAGAAAAACTCAGAAATGGGAGACCAGGCCAAATCTAACTTCTGTCTAATTTAGGGCAAGTCATTTCCTCCACTGGACCTCAGTTTTCTTCTATGGAAAATCAGAAGGGGGATTCAGTTATCCCTAAGTTTTCCTTCAGCTCTAAAAAGACTTTGCAAAAATGAAATCTTAAAATAAGGGACTCTTGTTTTAAGATCTGTGGCTTACTTAATCATAGAGAAATCACAGTGGTATTAAAAGAAAACATTCTTGTCTGATATTCTGCATTCATGAGGAATGTCTTTTATCAAAGAACAATCCAAATGATTTAATCTCATGCTAGTTCCATAAAGAAGTTGGCAAGCAGGTTTAATAACAACAATGCCCCACCCGCTTTATCTATATACTTTCTTAAACAATTATTTAGAAATTACCGGAGTTACAAAAGAGCCAGAAAGAATTGTAGGTGAGCAAGCAGATTAGCGAAAGAGAACCTGAGACAGTTCCCTAATCTCTAGGGAACAGCATGAAAGCTGTCACAGTACCCTGTGCCCTCTGTCTCCCAGACGAACAAGGAAAGGCAACAAGCAGGCAGCTAACATAAAGGGGCCCACAGGGGTGAGAACAACTCCCAGCATGTGGACCAAAACACAGAGACACGGTGAGGTAATGCATCTCAGAAGATGCCAGAATGACAGGTATCAGCAACCAGAAATGGTCAGCTGTAGAGGAAGTCCCTGATGCAAGCACTTCCTTCTAGAGGCTGTGATGCTGTGTTCACTGCCCAGAGCCTAAAGGTCACTTTGGAAAGTAAGGTAGGAAAGGATAAACCAACCCTATGGCAGAGAATTGATGAGAATTGTCAGATCATCTGGATGAGAATTGATCATGTCAGTGGATGCAGAAAATTTATCTGATAAAATTCAACACTTTTATGATTTTTTTTAATTCTCAGCAAACTAGAAACTGAAACTAAATATCACAAACTAGTATCAAATGTTTTTCTCCAAAGATGGAGAACAGGTAAAAATGTTCATTCTCATTGCCTCTATTTAACATTATACTGGAGTTCCCAGCTGTTGTATTAAGACCAAAAAAAAAGAAATGGAAAGCTTAAATATTACAAAGAAAGAATAAAAACTGTCTCTTTTTGCATATGACATGATGATATATGTAGAAAATCCCAAGGTATTTATAAAACAACTACTGGAATTAATATGTAAATTTACCATTGCAAGGTAAAAGTTTAATATACAAAAATCAATTGCATGTTTTAATACTAGCAGCAAACAACTAGAAAAATGAAACTTTTAAAATTCTGTTTATAATGATGTCAAACCCTGAAACTAAAGAACAAATTTCACAAAAATGTGCAAAAATTTTACAGTGAGAACTGCAATATTTGGCTGAAAAAAGAAATAAAGACTTAAACATAAGATTATAAATTTGAAGAGCCAATATAATAAATAGGTCAGTTCTTCTCAGATTGATCTATAGATTGAACCCAATCCCATTCAAAATCCCTCTGGGTTTTCCATGAAAGTTAAAAAGCTGTTCCCTAAATTTATTTTTTTAACATTTATTTATTTTTATTTTAGAGAGAGAAAGAGAGCACACACACACAAGCAGGGGAGGGGCAGCGGGAGATGAAGAGAGAGAATCCTGAAGCAGACTCCCCACTGAGCACAGAGCCTGACACAGGGCTCAATCCCATGACCCTGAGGTCATGACCTGAGCCAAAATCTAGTTGGCCACTTAACCGACTGAGCCACCCAGGAGTTCCAGTTTCTTAAATTTATATGAAAATGCGAAAGACCTAACCTATCTAAAAGAATGAATTTAAAGGAAATATACTCCCTGAGGACTTACAAAGCTACATAATCAAGACAATGAAGTAGTGGCATAAGATTTGATAAATCAATGAAACACAATGATATAGATCCACTCCTATATGATCTTCTGATTACAAACAAATTCAACAAAACACTCCAATGGGAAAATTCTTTTCAACAAATGTTGCTAGAGGAACTAGATAGCCACATGGAAAGAAATTAACCTTGGCTTCTACCTCAAATTATGTATAAAAATTAATTTGAGATGGATCATAAACTTAGGCATAAAAGCTAAAACCATAAAACACTTAATGGAAGTACGGGAGAATATCTTTCTGACTTGAGGGTAGGCAAAAGTTTCTTAGATTTCATAGGAAGTAAATAGCCATGGAAGAAAAAAAGATAAGGTAGATTTTACATTTTTTAAAAATCTTCTCATCCAAAGACACTGGTAAGACAATAAAGAGGTAAGCCAGGAATTAGAAGAAAATATTTACAGAACATCTATCTAACAAATGATTGGTATTCAAGATAGATAAAGAACTCTTACTATCTTTCCTTTATTAATAATACAAAGACAAGCTAACCAATTAAAAATGGCCAAGAAGTGCTTATCATCACTAGTTATCAGAGATATGTTAAAAACAACCACAATAAGATATCACTGCAAGTCTGAATTCAACGAGGTGGTGTGAGGGGCATAAGGCTTCCACAAAGAGCGTTCTAGATACCAGTGAACAGTAATTCAGTCTACCTCCAGAATAATCCCTTTTAAAGTGAGAACTATGATTTCTACTTCTTTTAAATCCCAGTTTGATTGGGACAATCCTAAATACCAAGAAAACCAAAATACCTGTGTTTTAGTATTTACAGCCTTCCTTACTAGTTGTTTCATTTTGTTTGATTTCCATATTCCTTTCAAGGTCCTTAAAGAAAGATATTGTCATTTTTGTATAATAAATATTTAGCCCAGAGTCTGAAATATAACTTAGGAATCATCGAACATTTGAAGAATGAGTGAATGAACAAGCAAATGAAACAATAAATGCCTAAGCTGATTTTTTGACCATGACTTTTTATAGTAAAACTAAAGATTTTTACTAACAATGATTGTTAGATCATCTTACATATAAAATAATTATACTCCTAAAAGCTAAAAACACAATTTTAAATATTTTTAAATCTGAGGTCATTTTTCTGGCAAATAAATTTTTTAAGTTAAAATTAGTTTTACATCATTGAAATATTATCATTGAGAAAAGTTATGAAATGTTTTATTATAAACAACCGAAATGCCTATCCTGAACTATCTATTCCTGACATTTCTAATAGGTAGAGATTTTATAAAATTTTTATTAAAAAAAAGATTAAAACCATAAATTTTCGGCACTATGAACATGAAATAACTACAATCATCCTTACATTGAAAATGATGAAAGAAAATTCAATATTTTGTGATGTGTTTTTTAATTTTCTTGGACAATAGCTACAAGATATTAGAATTCAAAATAAAACTGAGTTGCAAAATCTGCTTACCTACTGTATTAGTAGCAGTAGTAGTAATAGTAGTAGTAGTGTTTTTGTAATGCTTGTGACTGTAGCTACTCTCCAATCCTTTGTGGAAAGAAACCATGTGTAAATACAAATGAAGGCATTTAAATGTAAACCCGACATTTTTTTTTTATTTTAATTTTTTTTATTTTTTATAAACATTTAATATATTTTTTCCCCAGCGGTACAGGTCTGTGAATCGCCAGGTTTGTAAATGTAATGGTTTAATTTAATGATAAACAGTTACTAGGAGGCTATTTAAAAAAAAAAAAAAAAAGGAATGAAAATGCACTGTTACCTACTGAACGTTGCCATGTAACTTTAATAAATGTCTTTCTGTCTCTATGCTAGAGAAGCCCATGAGAGGTCCTTTCTCTTTTTTTGCCTCTCATTCAGTGGTTCACCCTAATGTACAACCACTCCCTCCCCAACACAATCCCAAAGTCAGCACTTTCTCAGGGACCACTGCGTCTACTTCACGGAGACTCCTGCCCTGGATTTCTAGCAGCTTCTCTCAGTATTGTCATTCGAGTTACCTTCTTAGAACATAAACATCATTCCTCTGACTAAACCTTGCTGATGGCAGGGGATACAATAAATACAACCTCCACAAATCACATTTTAGAGGAGTATTTCCTGACGTGAAACTATGCTCAGGACAACCAAGTGGGACAAATCAAATTATAAATAAATATACTCATTAAGATTTCAATTTTTAAATACTGTATGCTTAATAATATGTGTATTGCTGGAGTAATGTTTTGAAACATGGTCAGAGTTTTTGTCTTGCATTTCTGAGGAGTGACTTGTCTATAGTCAGCTGAGCCTTCAGCTACTTGGTTGGGGATAAAGTTGACCCCTTCACAACTCTTTAAAATTATTTAGGACTCTAATTATTTCTTCTTAGGATTTTTTTTTTTTTTTTGACAGAGAGAAAGAGAGAACACAAGTAGGCAGAGAAACAGCAGAGGGAGAGGGAGAAGCAGACTCCCCAATGAGCAGAGAGCCCAATATGGGGCTCAATCCCAGGACCGTGGGATCATGACCTGAGTCAAAGGCAGATGCCCAACCAAGGTGCCCCAGGACCCTAATAATATCTACTATTTTAACTATTGACAGATATTTGCTTATGTAGATTACATATATTGATAATTACTATATGTCACAAACTGAATGTTTGTGCTCCCCCAAAATCCATATGCTGAAGCCCTAATCCCCAGTGTGATGGTATTTGGAAGTGGGGACTTGGGGCAGTAATTAGATTAGGTCATGAGGAGAAGGCTCTCATGATGGGCTTAATGGTCTCATGAAAATGGGAAAAGATGTGAGAACTTCTCTGCCATGTAGGGATACAGCAAGAAGAGGGCCATCTACAGGCCAGGAATGGAGTCCCCCCCCAGACTCACCAGAATCTACTGCCATTTTGATTTTGGATCTTCTCCAAAACTGTGAGAAATAGATATATGTTGTGTAAGCCACTCTGCCTATGATGATTTTGCTATAGCAGTCCAAATATTAGAAATTAAAGCTGGGAAATTTTTAAAATATTTATTTATTAATACACCTAAGATAGTAATAAACCTACCTCACAATTACATATTTTTATGGAAAACCTATTTTCTGTGGTGTCTGGGTGACTAGGTCAGTTAAGCATCTGCCTGCAGATCAGGTCATGATCTCAGGGTCCTTGGAATGGAGCCCTGCATCAGGCCCCCTGCTCAGCGGGGAGCCTACTTCTCCCTCTTCCCCCACCCCTGCTCATGCTCTCTCTCTCTCTCTTACAAATAAATAAATAAATAGAATTTTTTTAAAAGTAAAGAAAAGAAAAACCTATTTTCAAACCCCAAAACAATGAGCAAGAAGAGTGACATTATTTATATTTTTGCAAATCTATTTAGTGTTTGGCTTAATGAAGGCAACTAGATTTTTTTTTTCTTTTTGAAGGCAACTAGATTCTTATAACCACTTCTCCATATAGCCTCTTGTGGTACATTATTCTGGTTTAAAGTACAGGGGGAAAAAATCCAGCCTCACACAGACACAGAGCTGGAAAAGGAAAAAGTATTTTAATAACTTTTTAGGTAGTTGTGAATATTCTTCTTTGATACTAACCAAAACTTGACAATTAATACTTTCTTAAATGTTACCTGCAATATGGAATCTGAAACCATATATATGAACATTCATTGATACTACTACCTTAGAGTCCATTTATTATTCTTGAATTCTTTTTTTTTTTTTAATTTTTTATTTTTTATAAACATATATTTTTATCCCCAGGGGTACAGGTCTGTGAATCACCAGGTTTACACACTTCACAGCACTCACCAAATCACATACCCTCCCCAATGTCCATAATCCCACCCCCTTCTCCCTCCCAATCCCATCTTGTTTCATTGATTCTTCTCCTACACACTTAAGCCCCCATGTTGCATCACCACTTCTTCATATCAGGGAGATCATATGAGAGTTGTCTTTCTCTGCTTGACTTATTTCGCTAAGCATGATACGCTCTAGTTCCATCCATGTTGTTGCAAATGGCAAGATTTCATTTCTTTTGATGGCTGCATAGTATTCCATTGTGTATATATACCACATCTTCTTGATCCATTCATCTGTTGATGGACATCTAGGTTCTTTCCATAGTTTGGCTATTGTGGACATTGCTGCTATAAACATTCGGGTGCATGTGTCCCTTTGGATCACTACATTTGTATCTTTAGGGTAAATACCCAATAGTGCAATTGCTGGGTCATAGGGCAGTTCTATTTTCAACATTTTGAGGAACCTCCATGCTGTTTTCCAGAGTGGCTGCACCAGCTTGCATTCCCACCAACAGTGTAGGAGGGTTCCCCTTTCTCCGCATCCTCGCCAGCATCTGTCATTTCCTGACTTGTTGATTTTAGCCATTCTGACTGGTGTGAGGTGATATCGCATTGTGGTTTTGATTTGTATTTCCCTGATGCCAAGTGATATGGAGCACTTTTTCATGTGTCTGTTCGCCATCTGGATGTCTTCTTTGCAGAAATGTCTGTTCATGTCTTCTGCCCATTTCTTGATTGGATTATTTGTTCTTTGGGTGTTGAGTTTGCTAAGTTCTTTATAGATTCTGGACACTAGTCCTTTATCTGATATGTCGTTTGCAAATATCTTCTCCCATTCTGTCAGTTGTCTTTTGATTTTGTTAACTGTTTTCTTTGCTGTGCAAAAGCTTTTGATCTTGATGAAATCCCAGTAGTTCATTTTTTCCCTTGCTTCCCTTGCCTTTTGCGTTGTTCCTAGGAAGATGTTGCTGCGGCAGAGGTCGAAGAGGTTGCTGCCCGTGTTCTCCTCAAGGATTTTGATGGATTCCTTTCGTACATTGAGATCCTTCATCCATTTTGAGTCTATTTTTGTGTGTGGTGTAAGGAAATGGTCCAATTTCATTTTTCTGCATGTGGCTGTCCAATTTTCCCAGCACCATTTATTGAAAAGGCTGTCTTTTTTCCATTGGACATTCTTTCCTGCTTTGTCGAAGATTAGTTGACCATAGATTTGAGGGTCTATTTCTGGGCTCTCTATTCTGTTCCATTGATCTATGTGTCTGTTTTTGTGCCAGTACCATGCTGTCTTGATGATGACAGCTTTGTAATAGAGCTTGAAGTCCGGAATTGTGATGCCACCAACGTTGGCTTTCTTTTTCAATATCCCTTTGGCTATTCGAGGTCTTTTCTGGTTCCATATAAATTTTAGAATTATTTGTTCCATTTCTTTGAAAAAGATGGATGGTACTTTGATAGGAATTGCATTAAATGTGTAGATTGCTTTAGGTAGCATAGACATTTTCACAATATTTATTCTTCCAATCCAGGAGCATGGAACATTTTTCCATTTCTTTGTGTCTTCCTCAATTTCTTTCATGAGTACTTTATAGTTTTCTGAGTATAGATTCTGTGTCTCTTTGGTTAGGTTTATTCCTAGGTATCTTATGGTTTTGGATGCAATTGTAAATGGGATTGACTCCTTAATATCTCTTTCTTCTGTCTTGCTGTTGGTGTAGAGAAATGCAACTGATTTCTGTGCATTGATTTTATATCCTGACACTTTACTGAATTCCTGTATAAGTTCTAGCAGTTTTGGAGTGGAGTCTTTTGGGTTTTCCACATATAGTATCATATCATCTGCGAAGAGTGATAATTTGACTTCTTCTTTGCTGATTTGGATGCCTTTAATTTCCTTTTGTTGTCTGATTGCTGAGGCTAGGACCTCTAGTACGATGTTGAATAGCAGTGGTGATAATGGACATCCCTGCCGTGTTCCTGACCTTAGCGGAAAAGCTTTCAGTTTTTCTCCATTGAGAATGATATTTGCGGTGGGTTTTTCATAGATGGCTTTGATGATATTGAGGTATGTGCCCTCTATCCTTACACTTAGAAGAGTTTTGATCAGGAATGGATGTTGTACTTTGTCAAATGCTTTTTCAGCATCTATTGAGAGTATCATATGGTTCTTGTTCTTTCTTTTATTGATGTTTTGTATCACATTGACTGATTTGCGGATGTTGAACCAACCTTGCAGCCCTGGAATAAATCCCACTTGGTCGTGGTGAATAATCTTTTTAATGTACTGTTGCATCAACAACAATATAATAATAGTAGGGGACTTTAACACTCCCCTCACTGAAATGGACAGGTCATCCAAGCAAAAGATCAGCAAGGAAATAAAGGCCTTAAATGACACACTGGACCAGATGGACATCACAGATATATTCAGAATATTTCATCCCAAAGCAACAGAATACACATTCTTCTCTAGTGCACATGGAACATTCTCCAGAATAGATCACATCCTCGGTCCTAAATCAGGACTCAACCGGTATCAAAAGATTGGGATCATTCCCTGCATATTTTCAGACCACAATGCTCTAAAGCTAGAACTCAACCACAAAAGGAAGTTTGGAAAGAACCCAAATACATGGAGACTAAACAGTATCCTTCTAAAGAATGAATGGGTCAACCGGGAAATTAAAGAAGAATTGAAAAAAATCATGGAAACAAATGATAATGAAAATACAACGGTTCAAAATCTGTGGGACACAACAAAGGCAGTCCTGAGAGGAAAATATATAGCGGTACAAGCCTTTCTCAAGAAACAAGAAAGGTCTCAGGTACACAACCTAACCCTACACCTAAAGGAGCTGGAGAAAGAACAAGAAAGAAACCCTAAGCCCAGCAGGAGAAGAGAAATCATAAAGATCAGAGCAGAAATCAATGAAATAGAAACCAAAAAAACAATAGAACAAATCAACGAAACTAGGAGCTGGTTCTTTGAAAGAATTAATAAAATTGATAAACCCCTGGCCCGACTTATCAAAAAGAAAAGAGAAAGGACCCAAATAAATAAAATCATGAATGAAAGAGGAGAGATCACAACTAACACCAAAGAAATACAAACTATTATAAGAACATACTATGAGCAACTCTACGCCAATAAATTTGACAATCTGGAAGAAATGGATGCATTCCTAGAAACATATAAACTACCACAACTGAACCAGGAAGAAATAGAAAGCCTGAACAGACCCATAACCAGTAAGGAGATTGAAACAGTCATTAAAAATCTCCAAACAAACAAAAGCCCAGGGCCAGACGGCTTCCCGGGGGAATTCTACCAAACATTTAAAGAAGAACTAATTCCTATTCTCCTGAAACTGTTCCAAAAAATAGAAATGGAAGGAAAACTTCCAAACTCATTTTATGAGGCCAGCATCACCTTGATCCCAAAACCAGACAAGGATCCCACCAAAAAAGAGAGCTATAGACCAATATCCTTGATGAACACAGATGCGAAAATACTCAACAAAATACTAGCCAATAGGATTCAACAGTACATTAAAAAGATTATTCTTGAATTCTGAATGGATCTTTTACCCATGCATTATTTTAAAAATCACATCTTGATCATTTGGAGATTATTAATTCACAGAGTTATGTAAATTTTCCAAATGTTGACATATTCTGTTATATAATGTCAAAAATCACATCAGTTACCATCACCACAAATCCCATTCAGAAAAATCTGTAAATATTGGATTAAATTTAAAACAATATATTGGGAATCTGTCAAGCTCATAGTGGTTGATACAAGTTTTCCAAACTTCTACTTTTGGGTTGAAAGCTCCAATGTTATTATGGGCAACAAATGCTTTCAATGTTATGAAATGACAGTCTCATCTCGTTCTTTTTTCGAGAAAATGTCCACCAAAAATTCAACTCTGATTCATCCCAGTTTTTCTAATTATCACAGCTTATCATAGTATCATAGTTTATCGGCTTTTCGTTTAGGGAAAAATAGGAGTTCCACGGACAAAACTGCTAATTCAGCTCCCATTCAAATAATGGCATACCAGCTTTTCTTCAAAATAATTGTCATATTTCAGTATAAATCAGAAAGTACTTTATTTTTACTTCCTAGTTAGCCACACAGAGTACCAAGTTGAGATTTAATATATAAATTTTTACTTTATCAAAGACTTTCCTAAGTGAACTTAACAGGTTATTTTTGTTTGAACTTTTTTTCTGTCTCTTGGGAGGTGAGTGTGTGTGTGCGTGTGCGTGTGCGTGTGTGTGTGTGTGTGTGTGTACTGTATGGTGTCACGAATACAATGACTCCAAGTAGAGCACAGAGCTCCTGCCTTGATCAGCTAAGGAGCCAGCAGTCTTACCCACATTGCCTTTGCATCCTCAGTGCAAATGTCAGACTGAAAAGGAGAAATCATTTTTCATATATTTATGAAGATTGCTTTGATCTCACTGACCCCCTGAAAATGTCTTCAGGACCCCAGAGATCTGTGAGTTACACTTTAAGAACTCCCAACATAGAGGAACAATGGTCACTCCTTCTTGCCTAAGGGAACAAGAGGAAATAGAGGTAAAAGAAGCAAGAATTAAGTCACCTGGACCTGGAAACGTAGGATAGGACTGGAGTCACAGTGACCTGGGCAAACCGTGAGGAGGCGGTAGGGTTCCCAGAAATACCCTTCTGGTAGCAATTTCCTGCAAGGCAGGAGTGACAGTGAGGTCAGGCAGCACTTGTAGGAAGGTACTCAGGTGTGTCTGAGGGAGTACGTCTGGCTCCCTGTGGCTGGTGTGATGCCTGGAGGAAATCCAGAGGTTTCCAGGAGCCCACTGAGGGGCCACAACGGTTCTGGGAGGATGCGGGGAATGCAAGATTCCAGAGGAAGAGACCCTTAAGAGATACAGACTTAACTGGCAAGGACCAGGGACTCCAGCAGTGGGTACCAACACATCATGCAAGAGGCCAGAGGGAGAGGCCATCTTGCAGACACCAGTCAGGAGTAGATCACAGCAGCCCCTCTGTCCCAGAGCCCAGGCGCCCTGCCAGAAGGATGCACAATTTGCTTTACACACTCAATTGTCACCTTGAAGGGAAGAAGGGAAAGGAGCCAGAAGACTGAGCATTGAACTCCAGAGTCTAGGTCAACCGAAAGGAACTATTTAAACCAGCCCTGACGGCAACTTAAACTCGGCAAAGACTGAATATTGCAACAGAAAGCAAGTCCTTTGAAGACTGAGATTTTGTTCATTATTGAGCAACATTTCCCTACTAGCTGTCAGGAGAGACCTCCTGAAGAGCTATAGAATCTTCTAGAAAGCAGTCATTGTTTGAATAAATTTTTATGTCAAAAAAGAACTATGTTCAGTGCTACCAGTAGCTATCTCTGGGTGGTGGAATTATAGATGGTTTTTATTATCTTTGCAGGCTAATCTAAATGCTGTTAATTTTTTATAATAAAGAATCATCAGTTTAGTAGTCAGAAAATATGTGGTCCTATTACCTGAAAGATAATGTTCACATTTCTGAACATGGAGGGAAAATGTTCCTCCTTCAGACCCTGGTTTATCTCCTCAGCTTCCTCTCCCACCCCCAAACCCCACCAGCAAGTGGCTTCTTGTGCCCCACAGGCCAAGCTGGCTCAGGGTTTTGAAAAACTCTAGCAAGATATGCACACAATCTTAAATGGAGAAACAAAGCCTTATGGCAAAAGACAGGTCAAAGCTCATACAACATTTGTATTGCCCCCAAAATGCCTCTACATAAAAAAGGTATAATCAGTCCCTTCCAAAATTTCACTTGATAAGCTCATATTTGAAATAAATAAAACCTTTAAAAAATAAGCTCATATCTGAAACAAACAAACAAAAGATTACAGCATAATAGGAAAACAAAACCAAATCTCTAGCAACATCTTAGAGCTGCCCTGTTTAATACAGTAGCCACTTAGCCACGTGCTGCCCATTGATTACCTGAAATGGAGCAAGAAAATCAGAAAAATTGAATTTTCAATTTTATTTAATTTTAATTAGCTTAAAACTAGAAAGTGTCACTCCATTCAGTTCTTAGACATAGTTACAGTATATTTGTGAATCCACTCTTTCGATCGTAAATTTCATGACATCTGAACACCAACTGAGTATTTTTTTTTTAAGATTTTATTTATTTGACAGAGAGACAGCAAGAGAGGGGAACACAAGCAGGGGGAATGGGAGAGGGAGAAGCAAGCTTCCCTCTGAGCAGGGAGCCCGATGTAGGACTAGATCCCAGAACCATGGGATCATGACCAGAGCCGAAGGCAGATGCTTAACTGACTGAGACACCCAGACAGCCCACCAGTTGAGGATTTTTAATGAAAATTTAGCATCCAAGTGGAGAAAGCCTATAACTATAGAATACCTAACAAAATTCAAATACTTAGTAAGGAAAAATTGTTATGTGTTTTATTACTAACTTTTTATATCGATTTCATTTTGAAGTGATAACATTTTACATATATCAGATTAAATAGAATACATTAGAATTAAGTTCACCCATTTGTTTTTAGTTTTTTAATGTAGCTACTAGAAAACTTTAATTACCTATGTGGCTTGCATTACATTTCTATTGACGTGCTGCCTTCAGTCTTGCTGTGGTAGAATTAGACCTAAAGTCATTTGATTTGCTACCCTGCATTTTTCTGCTTTCCAGTGTTACTATAAGTCTACTTAAAATCCTTCCAAATTGCAACTGGAAATAGTATTATTCTTTTTCTGGAAGAGTGTCTTCATGAGGACTACAATCTCTAAGCTAACTAACCAGATATTTGCAGTGTGTGAGAGATTAAATACTTATGATGACTCTGTGCTTATGAAGGGAATCCTTGTGTTACTGCAATGCTGTTGCTACTACATCTCTTTAAACCTAGAAAGTTCTGCCTTTATTTCAGAGCCAGGCTAGTGAAAAGTGGCTCCAGACATTGGGCTCCAGACTCTGGTTACTTTTGTATGAAAGCGAACAGTACTTTCCTATTTGCCATTACGACTTGATCCCCTTTGTCTCAGCTTTGTGGCAAGGGACTGAACAACTAAAATTTCCCAGAGGTCCCTTTTCTTAACTCTCAACAAAGCCCTAGCAAGTGCTTCTGTCCCTTATTCACAGTAATGGTTTTTGCCTTTAATGAAAAAGTAAAACTGGGAATAGTTTCCAGAGCTTTCAGAACTTTTCCATTGAAATGCAAACACCCCTCTGGCACCTCTGAAAATTCTGAGAAATTGTTGGGCTTTGGCGATGGTTCGAGAAAACCTGGCATTCTTCTCCCGTTCATGGCTCGTTTAAGTGCTTCTCTTTCCAAATACATTCAAGTAAAGTCAGCAGTTGACTCTCTCTTGCAGGGCAAACCCCCAACTTGAACACTGAACAAAAGAGTCACTTTTTCATCCCAAATCCGGGATTGTGACCAGTAAACCTCAGAACCCTATCTTGACCCATCTCCTCTCCCAGTGTGACTTAGCTTCCTAACATACACTCTTCTCTTTAACCCTGTCCACGAACGACCACAGCTCCATAGACAGCTCTTGCTGTAACTAGGCACACATGTGAACAAATATCACTTGTATGTTGTGAAGGTAATGAGAGACGTTTTCTTGGATTCTCTACTGCAGCCATTCTAACTGATCCTAAAGATGCCCATCCACATTTTTTTTTTTTATGCCACACATCCCACGCTCTCTCTTTCAAGGTATCAGCATAAAATGAAGCCACTGATCTTTTCAATCTTCATTTCTCAACAGGATAAGTAGCCTGAATGGGGAAACCAAGACAGCAACTGTCATGTGTTTAGTAGACACAAACCAGCTTCTGATCTCAGAAGCAACTCAGGTATGTCCTCTTTATTTATTACCTATACTATTCAACCTGGCTTTCATTATGCCATCGTATAATAGTAATAATTGAAAGTTGTGTTATTCTCTATCTCACCTGCATTCATCTGCTCCTGTGAGTAGGAATCATGTCTGTTTGCTTGGGTTTTTGTTTGTTTTTGTTTTTTTTGTGGCTCACAGGCAAATCTCTGTGAATACTTATTTAATGGTTGTGGCTTAAGATAAAAACTTATTTAACAGCTCCATGTTGAAGGAACAAATTGGACAGATTCAAGCTCAGGTAGATGTCAAGATCTCATCTGAAGGGGAGCTAAAAGTAGCTAGTGCATTGGGAAGGAATAAGTTCTTTGCTCTTAGCTGCTGTGCAATCTTTTGTTCTACGAAGTCATCTTCAATCTCCATACCTGTCAAGTATCAGATACTTAAATACTGTAAAAAAAAAAAACCCAAATTAAATTTTTTATGAAAAATTCTGATATGAGTACAGTTAAAAATACATCTCTAAATGACACATGCCGTATGATTTCACTTATATGTGGAATTTAAAAGACAAAATAAATGAACAACAAAAAAAGAGACAAACAAACAAACAAGCCAGACTTTTAAATACAAAACAAAATGGTGGTTGCCAAAAGGGTGGTAGAAGGTGGAAACAGGTTAAGGAGATTAAAAGTACACTTTTTTTTTTTTTTTTTTAAGTAGCCTCCACAACCAGCAAGGAGACCAATGAGTGGTTTGAACTCACAAAGCTGAGATCTGATACCAGAGCTGAGATCAAGTTGGGTACTTAACTGATGGAGCTATGCAGATGCTTTGAGAGTACAGTCAGATGAACACTGAGAAATGTATGGAAGTGTTGAATCATCATACCATACACCTGAAACTAATATAATACTGTATGTTAATTAAATTTGAATTTGAAAAATGAATTAATACATAAAAATACAACTCTTCATATTTATCAAGAAATCTCTCTAGGACTCTAGTTCATCTTTGGAAAGTGAGGAAATAGGAATACAGGATATTTAAATCCCAGTGATTCTGTGAATCTGACCCATGATCTCTTGTGTATTGCAGTCCTAAATAAAGCTTTTTAAGCCTGGAGGTCAAGACAAAATTATAAAGCCAGTACTTATTTTCAACAACAAAGTCAGCATATACAAGTGATAGTAATGTTTTTGAAAATTCAAACATTTAAAAAACCAAATGACAGAAAGCATCCAAATACGAAATAGCTTTTAGTCATTAGTCTATCACTATAGTTTACCTATGAGGTCTCAGGCACAGTGCCTAGCCCATAGAATATGTTCAAGAAATTTGTCTCAAGAGACACTCCCTGAGAACCAAGGTAGCAGTTTTGAAGAACTACTGATCAGTCTGCCCATCTCCTGAATATTATAAAAACAAGGGGGGAAGGCATCATCTGCATGACTTCTGGTCAGGGAGACACTCCATCTGGACCTCTCCTCCCAACTACCCCTTCCCCACCAACTCTCCACTCCACCTCATGCTGGCCATGAAATACTTCCTGAGCATTTTCATACCCTTTTGTAGGCTTCAGGAAGTGATTGCAATGGGATTCAAACTTAAGGCTGTAACTGAATTTCCAGGATTAACAGCAAAGTCACAAAATATGAATTGTAAGTGGTAATAAATTTAAGAATACAAAATACTTTACAACTATCACTTGCAAGGCAAAATTTGTCGTTTGGAAACTCACTGTACAGCACAATGGACTTTCCTCTTATTTTGAACACACACACACACACACAATCCTTTCTTAGAAGCCAATACCCAGCTAGGGAAGCTGGGGAAAGATGAGGAGAAGCTATCAGCAATGAATGCTTTGTTTTCAGAAATGCAGTGAACTTACTATATATCACTAAAAGAAAAAACACATTTTGCTTACACTTGAGAGATCAGATACAACATATTAGTCAGAAAATGATTTAAATGGGAAAATGTGATTTTGAATAGGTGACCCACCTATGTAGAAAAGAAAAAGTCTTTAAAACCCATTTGCTCCGTCTTACAATCTTCCAAGCAACCAAATCGACATAGGAATCAGAACAATCAAGTCAGTACCAATACTGGGGAAAAAAATCTCTGTAGTTACAACATAGGTCCACACCATTTTTATCACTCTGCTGCACAACCCCTATTTAGAATGCCATCTTGGGGCTTGGGTCTCACAACTTTAAGGAGAATTGCGGGATCTCGGGTGGAAGAGGCAGAGAGAGCAAGTCGGAGCTGCAAAGAGCTTTACGTCGGCTGTCCTGTTACAGAGCAAACAGAGGCACGTGTCAGTTTGCAAAGAAATAAAATGAAAAATTGCTTTCAAAAGCTTCAGAATGATTTCCGCTTTGAGGCATTGGGAAAAATTGATTTCAATCATTGAAAGGGAGTTTTGCCATGCATGAACAATCAGCTTCACCGAAGATTCTGGCTATATGGCCCACTGACTTTCGCGATATCTGAATGAAGATTGCCCTATTCCTGCATACAGGCAAACAAGCCAGGTGGACTAAAATCTGTGTCTCTTTTTCCAGATGCCTCTAACCAGAAGTCTACAAGGTAGTTATTTACAAATGCCAGTTAAGATCTTCTGGACATGATTGCAAATTGCTTCCCTCATATGGCCCCGTTACAAATCTTTACCCAATGAAAGAGGAACCTAATCAGGATTGAATTTTTTTTTTTCACCTAAAAAGGGAGAAACACTGTCACAGCCAGCCACAATTCCCAACCATAGTACAGGCAGCCAAATGATTTTGTTTGAAAATTTATCTTCTGAATTCTAAATAATGAGATTAAATCATCTTTTTTTAATTCGGTCAGCAGAAACCTAAAACAAAACAGGGGAAAAAAAAAAAAAACCTATCAGGCTTCATTTCACATCCTTAAAGACAGGAGGGGATTTGCAGTGATCCTCTTCATAACCCTGCTTCTGAATAAGGCCACACCTAAAATATGCCTAGACAGCCAAAATAACACATCCACTTTTAAATGACCTTCGGGGAAGATCTTAATACTCTATCACAGGTGTTCATTCTGTAATTGTCAAATCTTTAAAGTTAAATTCTTCATACCGAAATGCCATCCATCCCCAGTATAAGTTGAAGCAATTGAACACAAATTTCTGGAACCTTCACTAACCCCTGGAATCATTCTGCCCCTCCATCTTCTCCAGCCCGCTAACCCTTTGGTGGTCACATGACTGTGAAAATTTCGCGATATCTGCCTAGGCCAGAGATGATGTATTTAAAGACTTAAGAACAGAAACTGGCATATAGCAAGAACCAAAAAATTTTGCTCATCTCCCTATAAACTCAAGCTAAGTTCAAACATACCCCTAACTGACCAAAACCTTATGTATCTCGCATGCCCTCCCTAGCACACTTCCTAAATGAATAACTCCCCATCTTCTCTTTCTTAATTCTTTTCCATCTGAAATCTCTTCCCCAACTTGATCTCCTTAGGAATGGATCTTCATACAATTCTATGTATACACCAGTGTCTTGCATAATACCTGAAAGACAGAGTTTGTTCGATCTATAGGTATCTGATCAAAACCCAAGCAACAGTACTCCAGGTGGTTTCTACACAAACCTCCATTTCCTTCTTTCTAATGAGTTGGGGAAGATCTTAACCAAATGCACATAAGGAAGTTTTTCTGGATTTATCCCATTCAGGTCCTTTATTATCATCTTCTTTCCTCTACTTTTATTGTTCTTCTGTACCCCACCCTGTGCCAACTGGGTCTGTATCACCAGTGTCACAGAGGTGACATCTAGAATCTAGTCTTCTATACTGGTTGCACACTGCAGCCCTTCCCCTAGTCCATGATTGTTCATTTAAATAATCTTCTTCATAATACTTGTTCAGCTCCAGCTAATTCTGTTCCTATCAGGAACTGACAAATAATGTGCAACGATGGGACTCGCTGTACCTGCTGCCCTTGAACTGACCCTTCTGTTGGCTGAGAATCACTTCTCCCTTTTGTTCAGTTCTCTGACTCTGGGGTAATCAAGCCTGCTCCTCATACTTGCATGACTAGGTTCCCCCCTTCTCTTCCCAGTCACAGCTCCCTGATACACCACGCAGAGCCTTGCATACACAGTTGTGGACACCCTGGTCCAAGCTCCGTATGTAAGCATCTGCTAACAGCACTTTGTTGGTTACCCCAAAGTCTGCATACATCAGCTGTGCAGTCTAAGTGGGAAGACGGATGCAGAAGAAGAGCTGCATCCAAGCCCCAAGAGCACAGAACTCCAGAGTCTCAGCTGAGGGTGTTGTATGTGATCTAGAGGGGTTCTGATGTGCACAAGGAGGAGGACAGTGCACCTAGAGCTGGGGCAGAGCCTTCCAGAGGAGGGGCCCCCAGCAGGGACCCACTGCCTGGGTGTGAGAACAGCTCTGTTACCATTTTCATGGCTCTCTGATTTGTGTATCAGGTACCCATGGATGGCAGAACTCTAGCCTTGCAGTTGAAAAATCCAAATCCCCTTATTCCAAAGTAATTATTTCTGTAACAATTTCTGTGATTCTCTATCAAATATTCCTTGATCTGCACAGCCTGAAGGACTATTTGTTTTACCCTTCCAATGAGGTACACACAAATCTTCATTTTCCTCCCTTTTTTCATTCCCTTTTAATGTAAGGCATGTCCTCTTGATAGAAAGCATTTCCTGTACTCTTTTTCCCCTTTCTCAGAAAGTGTGCCCTACCTCATCATGGAAGCAGCTGATGGTGTGCAAGGTGGATACAGAGTGGACTTTTCTGAAATTATTTACAAAATTTAATATGCATTATAAAAATCTAACATGTCAAACCAGTGATACTGTTGCATATATTATGCTATGTAAAAATCTGAATTGAGCTTAAATATATATGAATTTAATATATTTGTATTACTTTAATATATTTGATTTTTAGATATTAATATATTAATATAATATAATAATATATTAATATTAATATAATGTATTAATTTATTAATTTATATAGCAATATATTGATTTATATTTGTAATATATTAACAATGTATATATTTAAGATGATAGTAAGGAGTTGACTTAGATATGGCAAAATGATGAAGGTGGAATAGAAATGATAGAGATTTAGGAGACCCTATGTACAAGAGCACTCATTACAGAAAAGTACACTGTCCTTATCCCAGGTTTTTTACTTCTCAGCCTTCTCAGCCTGTACAAATCTGACCCCTACAAAACTGAGCTTCCTCATCGACTCATCTCACAGAGGCTTTCAGAAGATCAATAAAGGGGTGCCTGGGTGGCTCCGTGGGTTAAAGCCTCTGCCTTCAGCTCAGGTCATGATCCCAGGGTCCTGGGATCGAGCCCCACCTTGGGGGGGGGGGTGGTCTCTGCTCAGCGGGGAGCCTACCTCCCCCCCCCCCGCCTCTCTGCCTACTTGTGATTTCTGTCTGTCAAAAAAATAAATAAAATCTTTAAAAAATCAATAAAGAAATATGTGGACAAGTTATAATATGCTTCTCTCCAAGGCTGATCTTCTTTCTGGAATCTCGGTCCTCACATTTTCTGGATTCTGGCTCTTGACTTGGCCTTTCACTTCAGTAATTTCAGGATTTTCCCAGTCATTCCTATTTATTGGCTCATTCTCAGCTTCTCACTTGGTTGAACTTCCAGTGTTCTAGAAATACAGTTCTCCACCTACATCTTAGCTAGGGCTGCCGTAACAAAAGACCACAGCTGGGTGGCTTAAACAACAGACATTTATTTTCTGGAGACTAGAAGGCCTACACAGGGGTGTTGACAGGATTGGCTTCCATCTTACAAATGCTGTCTTCTTACTCTATCCTCACACTACCTTTTCTCTGCACCACACACAGAAAGAGAGAGAGAGATCGATCTCTGGTGTTTCTTCCTCTTCTTATAAGGACACTAGTCCTATCGAATTACGGCCCCATCATTATTACCTCATTCCAATGGAATTACCTCTTTAAAGGCCTTAGCTGCAGACACAGTAACCTTGGAGGCTCATGACTTCAGCATACACACTTTGGGGAGGATACAATTCAGTCCATAACACTTAACCATTTTCTTCTTCTTCCTGCATGAACCAAACTAATGAAGTAATGGATGCATTTTAATGATTTCCAAGCGGAGGTTGAATCACCCACTGTGTTTTTGAAAATTAGGGAAGTCCAAGACCTATTTGAGATCTACTGAACCATAGAAGTTTGAGAATGGGACCCAGAACTGATTTTTACACCTTCCTAGATGAATCTGAAGTCACACCTACCTATAGGACCACTGATCCACACCACCTGCCTTCACCCTCAACATCCACTTCACTGTTCACTTCCTCCCCAGTCTCTGATTTTTCTCCTTATTATTCAGTTGAAACAGTTCTTTCAAATCTATAAAATCTATAGATCACCAAATGATTTTTGTAATTGCAACACTACATAGCATTTCTTGGGTCTTTATTCTTAATGATTCTGCAACCATTGTGTGCTAGGGTATCCCTATTTCATAAATTTTTTTCCTTTTTTTGTTTTTCGTGGCATTGGTCTCACTTGTTTGACATCTCTAATTCATCTAGTAGAGTGTTCTTCACCAATTCGTCTATCTGCGTTCCCCAAGACACTGTCCTCAGCACTTTTTTCTTCTTTCTCTGATAGTTTCTAATCTATACCAACAACTTCAAACACTATGTATCTGAAGTAATGATAAAATCTGTAGATCACTCTTATGAGCACCTTTCCCCATTAACCACTTCCAGATACACAAGTCTTCAGGAGCATCCTCTTAGTTCTTCAAACCTAGTGTGGTGTTTATTCAACAATACTGACAGATAACCCAGTGCCAGGCCCTGTGCTAGATTCTGGGGGTACAAAGTAAAAAGCAGACAGTCTCGCTTTCCTGGAACTGGTAGTTCAGTGAAGAAATACAGACCAACCACTTCAAAGCACCATAAGAATCGCCATGAGCAGGGAAGCTCAGAGTGCTGAGGGACACAGCCAATCCAGATTTGGAAGGCAGAAGGGCTTCCTGGAAGCCTTATGGAGTCACATGGAAGTTGAGTTCTGAAATATGAGTGGGAGTCAATGAGAAGAAGAGGGAAGAGAAGAACTGACTGTTCTTTAATCAATTCTAGGCAGTAACAGTCTAGTGATTGTCAATCAATTCTAGACAGCCAGAATCCAACTCTTATTCCTACTTTCCCCAGTCTGGCTTGAGAGTGCCTTTGGGGACAAGCTGAGGGAAACCTTCTAGACAAAGGGCACAGTTCTCCCATTCTCCAGCATGACAAGCTTAATTGTGACCAGTTCAATGAACTCTCCCGGGACTCTGAATCTTGAGCAAAGCAAGATCATGGGAAAAGCATTTTTTTTTTTTTTTCACACACAAAGAAGATTGAGAGAAAACTGCTGGAGAGGTAGGAAAACAAACTTGAATCACTGACTTCGGGGTCATGAAGACCCCTTTTGAGACTCTGAACTCCTTGTGAGCTATATGACCTTGGGTAATTCCTTAATTGCAAGATGGACTAATAATCATAGATATATCCTTAGGGTTGCCAGATAGTTTAAATGAGCTCTCTTGTGTAAAGAACTTAGCACAATGCCTGGCACATATTAGAAGGACAGATGGTCAGTAGGTCAGGTGTTACAGTGGGTCAGGGAAGAGAAGGATTGGAGCATATGCCCTAGCATCACACCCCAGGATAGGCCCTGGGAATTTGAAGACAGCAATTTACAGGAAGAGATAGAGACATAAAATAGATTGCAATGGGTGCCAAAGGATAAAATATGAAAAAAGCAGATGATAAATGGTAATAATTCTTTATGGATATTTGGCTCTAATGGGGAAAATAGATTTGATGTTCTCTAGTAACTTGGAGTTGAGGAGAAATTTATTTTCATGTTTCTTTTTTCAATATGGACAATCCATAAGCATGTTTAAAAGCTAATAGAAAGAGAGGTGCCTGGGGTGCCTGGGTGGTGCAGTTGGTTAGACATCAGACTCTTGGTTTCAGCTCAGGTCATGGTTTCTGGGTGATGATGTCCCCATCAGGTTCTGTGCTCAGGGAATCTGCTTGAGTTTCTCTCTCCCACTCCTCCCCACCCACACCACTTTATCTCTCTCTCCCTCTCAAATAAGTAAATAAATATAAAGAAAGGAAGGAAGGAAGGGAGGGAGGGAGGCAGAGAGAGAGAGAAAGGGGGCACCTGGGTGGCTCATTTGGTTAAACATCCCACAGTTGATTTCTGCACAGATCATAATATCAGGGTTATGAGATCAAGCCCTATATTGGGCTCCACGCTGGGCATGGAGCATGCTTAAGACTCTCTTTCCTTCTGCCCCTCTCTGCCCACTCATGTGCTCTCTCTCTTGCTCTATCTTTCTCCCTCTCAAAGAAAGAAAGAAAGAAAGAAAGAGTATTGAATGGGAATTAAGATTAAAAAAAAAGGGGGAATAATCAATTCAATCTATAGGTCTCAGGTTGAGACCTTTTCAGGGAGCCTGGGCAATCACAACTGTCTTCAGAAAGACTGAAGTATTACTTGCCTTTCACTATATGGCTTTTTTATTGTCAGTGCAAAAACAATGGTGCGTAAAACTGCTGGCACTTTGGTGTGAATGAAGACACCAGACGGTCATGGTGGTGGTTCTCTTCTTCAGCATCACACACAGTAAAATCAGTGCCAGCATCTCTTAAGAATGTTCTTGCTGGGGCCCCTGGGTGGCTCAGTGGGTTAAAGCCTCTGTCTTTGGCTCAGGTCATGATCCCAGGATCCTGGGATTGAGCTCCACATCAGGTTCTCTGATCAGAGAGGAGCCTGCTTCCTCTTCTCTCTCTCTCTGCCTGCCTCTCTGCCTATTTGTGATCTCTGTCTGTCAAATAAATAAGTAAAATCATCAACAATACCACCAAAAAAAGAATGCTCTTGCTGAAGCACAAAATTACCAGTTTTATTAAACCTTGACCCTTGAGCACATATCTTTGCAATAATCCATGGGACAAAATGGGAGGTACACAGAAAGCACTTCTTTGTAGACTCGGTGTGAGGGTTGTCTTTAGGATTGAGACAACTGAGAGTTGAATTAGACTTTTGTCATGGAATACCATTTTTACTTTCAAAAATAGGTTATAAACTGTGGCTATTTGAATGAGTATTCGGAGGACATTGTCTTGGAAGTGAGCAAAATGAGCCTGTCACTTCACGAAAAATTGACAATGCTTGTTGGCAAAAATATTTGAGCTTTCAAACGAAAATTGTAATTTTGAGAAATTTGTGTCTGCCACTGTGAGTTCAACAGCTCTCAATACTTTTCATAATTTTCTTCTGTGATTGGTGGAGATATTAATGAATATGACATTTTTTATTTTATAAAATAAAATGTGCTAACATTTGGAAGACCTGCATAATTCAATTTACCAATATTTTCCAAAAGACTAGGCATAATGTTTAAAATCATGCCTTCTTGGTAAAAGATTCACTCAAAGTGCAAAATGATTAATGAATTTTTAAAGTAACAGGGTATGAAAAATTCCTTAATATGCCTTCAGAATTCACATTGCAGCTAATCTTTAAAAAAATAATACTTGTTGAGTTTTGGTATAATATAAAATAAAAATGCCCACAAATACCTGAAAAAGTTGATAAAACAGCCCTCCCTTTTTCAACTACATATACATGTAAGGCAAGATTCTCTTCCTATACATCAACCAACTAGTCATTTCACAACAATTGTATGCAGAAGCAGAATGAAAAATATGGCTATCTTCTGTTAAACCAGACATTAAAGAAATTTGCAAAAGAATAAAATAATATTACTCTTTTCACAATTTTTTTTTTTGCTTTGGAAAATATATTCATCTTTAAAAGTGCAAATTTAATTAGCATATACTGGGTTTATCTTTTTAAGTAAATTAATAATTTTTTTAATTCTCTGTTTCAGTTGCTAATATGTTAAGCGTCAATATGTACATATAGCTCACAAAACAAGAAGGTCATTGGTGTGTTTAGTAATTGTCAGTTGCAAAGGGCTCCTGTGACTCAAAAAGTTTGTCCAAAGAGCTGGGAAAAGAAAGGTACCAGAGAAGGCAGGAGAGGGTGGCAGCCAGAAGTGGAGTGGAAGAATCACCCAAGATGAAGGGATACAATTTCTGCCATAGAAAACAAAGAAGGAGGAAAGGATCAGGCAGGTGCCAAGACATTTGGGGTTTGGTGTCAAGAATTTGAAGGATTTCCCATCTGAAGTCTTGTTTTTCTCTGTGATATAGGGGTTGTGTTCATCCGTGGAAAGTGAGGGGGGTCAGGAATTTGAGGGACACATGGGAGCAGCTCTGGAGAAAAGGAGAACCACCTGGCTAGAGCCATACAGAGGAAATGCTGATAGATAGAGGTGGGGAGAACATTCCTGAACCAGCAACAACCCTATGCTCTTGACCCTGCCAAAGGAGTTGGGCAGGAGGATACCACGAGCAGGTTTTACCATAGTTATTAAATTTCTTATCCTCTTATCCATCTACTATTACAACCACACAGAAATAGGAAGAACGGTATCTCAAATACCTGTCTGTCCACCACCACCATTTTAACAACACTAATGCTTTGCCGTAAGGCAATACAGACTGAATATTTAAGGTAAGTTATTGCTCGATACTACAAAATGTCTTAAAATACCTTATTAATAGTTTTAGTCCACTCTTGATATTCTGATTTTATAAATACATAGTTTTTAATCCTACTTCCAATATTGATTTTGAAATGTGAATCTAGAAGATTTGGACAATTGACAATCACGTTGTTTTACTTTACCTTCAGAGAGCAAACAGCTTGACTGGGGAAAACGGCCAAATGGATTTGTTTTCCTTTTCTCTTTCAAAAGTTATAATATGGACTGTTGACTCAATGTATTACATAGTGAAAATCTGATACCAAAAAAAAAAAAAAAAAAAAAAAAAATCAAAGCTCAGCTTCCTTGTCTGAAATGAACAAATTCTAATCATGAAAGAGAAATCTTCAGAACCCAAAGTCTAGATTGGTTCATGACCCCGGTTGTGCAATTGTGACCACCTTTAGAAGTTCAGACTCCCCAGCTGTGGAAGCACTTGCTCTACTTTTGCCACAGCTAAAGCCTCAGAGGATTACATAATACTCTGAAGTGTTTGAGAAGCAATATCCCCATGTAGGGCTGAGGTCAAGTTGAGGTCCTCTCAGCTGAAGTCAAGGTCAAAAACTTTCACAAGTTCTGATACTAATAATCTCTTTTTGCCTCCCTAAATATCTAATGAGCCACAGGCCACTGAGTGCAGCACTCTCTCTACTAAAAATGTGGTGCGGAATGGGAAGGGCGGCATGAGGTTTGCAAACTTTTTCTGTGAGATTGTAATGTAATATGCTATCGAAGGGTGTAATGTTGCTAGCACCAAGACACTGTAGAGTTCTTTCATTTATTCCACACTACAATTTCTCATTTTGAAAAAGGAATTATTAGCAATAATAATAAGTAATCATTATATTGCTCTTGCAAGTTTATAAAGTGATTTTCATATGTCCCTTTGGGTGATTAGAAAGCACACAGAAAACTGTGACAACAAAATTATGAACTATACTGAGCACATTTATAAACTCTTTGTACCTTGTTATAATGTTCTATTGTATGACCACTCTCAGATAGGGACAGGATTCGTCGTTCATTAGGTCTACACTACTGATTCACTACACTTCTTTTTTTAAATCTCTCCCAATTAAAATGAAAAGGCTAATTAAAAAAATAAGATAATCTAACCAGTTAACAAGAATAGGATTGTGTTTGTTAAAGACTATCAAATGACTCCAACTTAACCAATTCCTCTACAAACTATTATTCTATTTTCAAAAGAAAATCAAAGAATAAACTTCCTTTCCAGTTTCTCAAATAAGTGGGACAATATATGAAAAGGTACACTTGTACCCTGAAAGAATTAATGTACTTCAAAAGCAGCCAACAGCCCCATAGTAGATAGGAAAATGTACTTCTATGACATATTAATATATGACAAATCTGGTCTAATTGGTTTCTGACCTTCCAGATCACTCAAACTCTCCATTAACTCACATCTAACCAGCAGGGGGGTGAGCTAAATGGATAATGAGTATTAAAGAGGGCACCTGGGCACTGGGCGCTGTATGTAAGTGATGAATTACTAAATTCTACTCCTGAAACCAATATTACACTGTATGTTAACTAATTGGGACGTAAATAAAAATTTGAAATGAGAAAATAAAATAAGGGCGTCTCGGTGGCTCAGTGGGTTAAGCCTCCGCTGTCAGCTCAGGTCATGATCTTGGGGTCCTGGGAAGGAGCCCCACATCGGGCTCTCTGTTCAGCAGGAAGCCTGCTTCCTCCTCTCTCTCTGCCTGCCTCTCTGCCTACTGTGATCTCTCTCTCTGTCAAATAAATAAATAAAATCTTTTTTTAAAAAATCAGAGGAATGGAGAAGTTTTTACAGAGAAAGTGAAACTAAATTTGAATTTTGAAGAACAAAATATGAGTTATCTACGCAGAGACTTCCAGCCTTCTGTTGTCTAAGCCACCCAGGCTGTGTTGTTTGTCATGGCAGCCTCCGCAATCTGACACAGTCCCGTATGACTAGAAAGAGAGGGCGTCAGCAATGGCGGGAGGTGAGGACTACGTGAGTTTCTCTAGAAGAGTTAGCTGCCATCTTTATCACCTCTCACCCACTGAGTGTGGCCTCGGTGGCCAAATAACTGGGTGACTCTCCCCAATAAACCCACCTCTCCCCATGCCATAAGACTGAGTGCTCATTCCTGGAACTTTTCATCTAAAAGGGGTGATGCAAGAAGAAGAGTTCTTTTTTTTTTTTTTAAAGATTTTATTTATTTATTTGACAGACAGAGATCACAAGTAAGCAGAGAGGCAGACAGAGAGAGAGGAAGGGAAGCAGGCTCCCTGCTGAGCAGAGAGCCCGATGCGGAACTCGATCCCAGGACCCTGAGATCATGACCTGAGCCGAAGGCAGTGGCTTAACCCACGGAGCCACCCAGGCGCCCCAAGAAGAAGAATTCTTGACGGCCACGCATCCCAGCAGCCAAGATGCAGGTCCTGCCTCGACTTCTGGAGCTGCCTAGGATGTGGCCCCTTGCAGGCTGGTTCTCCAGCCCCCCTTCATTTATTTGAGTCTCAATATCCTTTCAGTAAAGTCTCCCCTACTTAGGAAAAGCCAGAGTCATTTTCTATATCAGCTAAGGTCCCTGCTTGCTGATAATTTTCATCTCCTTCAGACTGGAGAATGAGAGGGCTTGCTGGGTGACGTTGAGGAGCAAGGGGTCTTGAGAAATTATTGATTTGGAAAACGATCAATTGTCACTGGTGTTATTTTTCCTAGCAGCACTCAGTGGCCTGCATGGAAATGTGAAAGTCATAAATGCCAGACACTGTAATCCCCAAAGAGTTATTGAGACAATGAGGAGGTAACATATGGGTCAGTTTCTTATTTTTTTTAATGAAATTTGTCAAGACATATTGGATTAATCCATAAAGCAAAGGTTTTAAAAACATTACTTATTGGAGCACATGGGTGGCTCAGTTGGTTAGGCATCTGACTCTTGATTTTGGCTCAGGTCATGATCTCGGGGTTATGATCTCGGGGTCCTGGAATTGAGCCCCACCTAGGGCTCTGTTCCCTGCCCCCAGCCATGCACCTGCTTGCTCACTCTCTCTCTCTCTCTCTAAATAATTAAGCCTTTAAAAAAAATACATATTACTATTTCCTTAAACTCTGAAGTGTGGCCTTGAAATTATCTATGCCCATTTGAAGTTTATAAAATTTTATTATTAACGTTAACACTTTGCAGTTAAGTAGCTCTTTATTTCAAAGAATGACACATATGTTAACAACTTACTATTTCTGAATTCTTACCTGTGCTAAAAACTTTCATTCTGTAAATGGGAAGTGAGATGAAGAATACATGACTTCTTCAAGGTTTGGTCTGAGTAAGTTTCTTGACTTTTTTATCATAAGCATTAGCATCATCACTATTTCCATTTACTAATTCGGTTTGCAAAGCACGTCTGCTAATATGACCTTATTGGAGCCTCATTGACTGGTTTATATATTCCATGCTGTTTTTTTTGAAATGCGTCTTGGATCTACACTAGGTGCTGGGGATACAGCAATTAACTACTGAGGTTAACTAGCTACTGAGAAGACTCAGACAGTATTCCCTGCTCTCACTCTGTTTCTAGACTACTGATGGTCTTAAACAATAAACACACTATTCTGGCATGCTGGGCATGATTGTGTGATGGAATTTGGGGAACCAAAGTATTGTAGGGGCACACCATGGTAGAGACGGTCCAAAACCAAAATGGGGTGAGTAGTGCATCCGGACTTACCATAACTTTATAAAAAGACAGGATGGAGATAACACTCCATTCCATTTCAGGAATGAACAAGCAGCTCAGGGAGGTCAGGGGGCCCAGAGACAATAACAGAGAAGTGATACTTCCAGACCACCCACCCTCACTCCTTTCCCTCTCCTGCACAATCACACTGTCACCAAAATCACTGCTGTCACTTCCTCTTCATCATCCTCAGCACCATTATCATCACCATCATTACAGTAAGGAATTTAATGGGACAAATATAACCCACAACTTCAGTTTATACCTGGAAAGAGAAAAAGAGTAAACTAGCACCAAAACACCAGCAAATGAGAAGCAAAGACATTACCTAGTCATGACTGTAGAGTATCACAGAGGGCAAGTTTGCAGGGGGCACGTTTCCAGGAATAGATACATGTCAAGGAGTGTTTAAAAAAGAATCAGAGGGGGGCACCTGGGTGGCTCAGTTGGTTAAGCATCTGCCTTCAGCTCAGGTCATGATCCCAGGGTCCTGGGATAAAGCCCCACATCGGGCTCTCTGCTCAGCCAGGAATCTGCTTCTCCCTCTGCCCCTCCACACCTCTCATGCTCACACTCTCTTTCTCTCTCTCTCACATAAATAAGTAAAATCATTTAAATAAATTTTATTTAAATGGATTTTATTTATTTATTTTTAATATAATATTTATATTAATATAATAATATTTTGATATTTATTTATTAAATAAATAAATTTGATGTATTGATTTGTGTACTAAAGACAGAAAGAAAAGGGACTGGAGATACAAGGAGAACCTTAGCTGGTCCCCTAAAGATGGCAGCTGGCAAAAGGTGGCCACAGTATTGTCCCCTACAGCAGGCATACAGACTAAGGGGGAGCTAGAGAGAACAGTTGGGTAAGGGGAAACCGTGATGAGACTTGCCACCTAGAGGAGGCCCTGCGATTTTATTCAGATGCACATTTCTTCCAATTGTATGAATGTTTAAAAAAAAGAATCACAGAGGTCAAAGGGAAGGACCTATGATGATTTAAGGAAGGACCTATGATGATTTAGGAAGGTAGAAAGAGCAAATTTTGTCTGAATTATTAAAAGTTTTATGAGAACAAGGAACGTTCTCTGAAAGTCAGACCACACTGTAGTCACAGATTATGACCACTTCTGCTCCTTTCTTAGAAAATGTTCTGTTTCCAGCACTACTACAGAGTATTTTTTAATGCCTACTCGTTTTGTCAACTCCCCCGTCACAGCTCCCTTGTGCCCCAAATTATAAACATCTTGCTCTTTCCTTGAAACTGGGAATATCATGGTTAGTCTATTAAAAACATGAGGCTTCTTAGCCTTCCTGTAGGATAACAGGTGATAATTACCACCCAAACATTGGTTTACCTCTTCAGAGGTTCAAATTTAATTTAAATGTTGGTACAATTACTATTACAGACCGCACTTCGACGATCGATCATTTAAACTATTTTGGTGTGACCCATTAGATCCCAAAGTCTTTTGCTTTCCCGGAGAACTGGTTTTCCACGGAGGGTATCTGAGTGGCCTTTGAAATGCCCAACCAAACTCTGAACTGTCATAAAAGCTGGGGTTAGAGATAAGGGGTAAGAAAAGGTTCCAGTCACCCAGGCACATTTCTGCTTTTTTGTGCAAGCTTCAGATGAAATACAGTCACTCAATAAAGTCCTTCAGTTTCGCTTTCCCTCCCTCCCTCTCTTTCTCCCCATTCGTCCAGAGAGGGGAACCCTAAACCCTTTGGACCCCTGCCAGCAGCACCAAAAGAATCTGTTGACTATTTTCCCAGGGAATTCCTGCCTTAAATGTCAGCAGAGCATAACTCCCCAGCCAAAGCAGAGTCTGCCTCGACCTGAATCAAGGAACATGTGCCTGCTGTACCAAAAGGGAAGACCTGGATCCCTGGGGCACGGGGACGGGGCCAGAAATCACCTCTGAAAGTTTCCATGTCCCTTAGAAAGACCCCAGTTCCCTCAGATTCACCCTCCTGAGAGGTGGGAGAATGGGAGATGGAGGCTTGGGTTCCTTGCGGGTTCTTTGATTATTTTTATTTCCCTCTTTTGGTGGCAAACTGTATTTCTGGAAGCCACTCTGCAGGAAGGCAACATCTCTTTGACAAGGGAACAAAGTTCGATTAAAGCCCTTTGTTGTGGGGGTTCTGGTTGTGGCTCCTGCTGTTGTTCTGTTTATTTGTTGGTTTTTAATGAACATCCTGATATATAAGTGCTCTGGGGGGAATTCATGATGCTCAGACTCATGAAAAGCAAAATAAGATTTATGACTTGCGATTGAATCTGCCCCACCAGCCTGGAGACACTTCCCGTCTGGTATTGAGGCATTGCTGGTGTGTTTTATCCTTTTGTATTACTTCAGTGTCTGAATACATGAAGAAATATTAAAAGTTCCAAGGGCAAAGGTGGGGGAAGGAGTCCACAAACCCCAAAGAAATACATTAGCACCAAAAGAAAACAGTATGGTGTGTTACATAAAAAATTCGGAAGCAAATTGGGTCCATGAGCTGGGTTTGGCTGAGTACTCTTGAAATTTTCATTTACTCTTCTCTCATTTTTCTCCGGGAACACTGATCTTAAATTCATGTGCCATGTTACGATCCTCCCTCCAAAGATCAGACCACTATACGATAAGAAAGTCAAAAAGATATAATCAGTAAGTTGTGACTCCATTTTTTTTTTTAAAGGAATTATGCCCTTTTCAAGTTACCAATGGGGGGCGGGGACTAGATTCCAGGACGCCTGGGTGGCTCAGTTAGTTAACCATCTGCCTTCAGCTCGGGTCGTGATCCCAGGGTCCTGAGAGGGAGCCCCACATGGGGGTTCTTGGTCAGGGGGGAGCCTGCTTCTCCCTCTCCCTCTGCTGCTCCCCCCGCTTGTGCTCTCTCATGCTCTCTCTCTCTCAAATAAATAAATAAAACCTTTAAAAAATTTTTAGATTCCAAATGTCATTTGGCCCTGAGCCCAGGCTAGTTCCAAACTGATCGACTTAGGGCGCCTGGGTGGCTCAGTGGGTTAAAGCTTCTGCCTTCGGCTCAGGTCATGATCCCAGGGTCCTGGGATCAAGCCCCGCATTGGGCTCTCTGCTCAGTAGGGAGCCTGTTCCTCCTCTCTCTCTCTGCCTGCCTCTCTGCCTACTTGTGATCTCTATCTGTCAAATAAATAAATAAAATCTTAAAAAAAAAAAAAAAACCGATCTACTTAGAAGCGGTTCTTCGCATTCACCAAGACTTTCACTTCATATTCCCCACACAACCCCCACGAGCACATCAAAGCTTTTTTCTTCCATCATTATCCTGCCTGCATCGCCCCAGAAAATCCTACTGGAAACGCTGTCCCTAGTCCAAAGAAAAGTCAGGCAAGTAGCAATTATTGGACAAGACTGGAAAGGCTGCCAGAGAATCGGTAACACTGCCTCAAATATGTAAAAAGACAGTAAGTAATACCTGACAAGAAAAACTACCTCCAGTAGGTGAAGGGTTAATCCCTGGTCAATTTTCAGCCACTCTGCTGAGAGTACTAATAAGTGCTTGAGTTGGTGCCAATGAGGGTGGCCCTTCCCTTGATGGGAATAGCCATCCCTTAGGAACTGACTGTCAACACATGCTACCAGGGCAGTGATCAGCCAGCCAGAAGAAAGGGAAAGAGTCTGAGAAACCGTGGCAACCAAGTTTGCTGGCACTTTGTAAAATGGTGACGGGAACTTGCCAAGGCCAGAGAGTGAATGCTAATGAGCCTGGGGCAACCTGCAAAGAGTGGGCCTGAAAAACGTCCTCTCAATGATCGGTGGCCCCAAGGGAGCACCACTCACGGTGGGTTCCTGTGGAGAAGAGAGAAGACCATGGGTTTCATTCACAAGAAAGAGCCTAAACACTACAGTGTCTGTCCTTGGGTTCATAGACCTCAGGGTCACTTCTGACTCTGTGGTCTTAGGGTCAGAGTGATTAGCACTTCTGTCTAAAAAATGGAAGTTTTCAAATTTTTTAAAAATATTTGTGACCCGGTTCTTTTTTAATTGTACTCTAAAATCTGAATGATTAAGGCCTTTAAGAAACAACATCAAATTGTTTACGTGTTCTTTGTGAATTCACATCAATGACCCCTTCCCCCTCTCGACAGAATTTATTCCTACCTTTAGGGAGCACATTTTAACAAGGCTAATCCCCTAAACCCTCACCCCATGGACAACCATACTGTGCGACCCCGTTCTTAAGGATGTAAAGTCAACAACTTTTGTTATCTGAGAATGCTTAAGAGAATAATAAAATGTTTCTCCGAAATTCACACTCAAAATTTTTACCTCTCTCTAATGGTTCCTCACCCATTCCGAAACCCCAAGTCCCTAGACGAGACGAGAAAACAGAAAATAATAGTTGTGATGCTTTCTTCCGAACCAGGCCCCACAAATGATGTCGTCAGGCTTGTCCCTAGGTTTGTAGATATTAAATTTGCGGTTCATTTCCAAAAATTTTATCCCCACTCAACCTCCATATTTTAAAATTTACTACTTCTTACTCAACAATTGTTATTAACGTAACAGTCAATAGAACACCCTGCAATAGTCTTATTTCCTATTTTTCCTATTTTCCTGTTATCCAAATCACTGTTACCCAGCTACAAATGGACTTATCTACTGTACTTAAAACGCTACTTCTCAGATCAAAAACTTCAAAAGAAGCCACTGGAAATTCAGCCTCTCAAAAGCAAATGTACTACAGCCCAGATCTCAACCCATCTCAACTGCTGGATAACACAAATCTGTTTTCTCATAGGTGCCCAATTTCAACTACGACACATAACCAACCAAGACAAATGCTCAGCAATCCACTGTGGTGAGAAGAATTGAAATAAAATTGGGGGAAATCCTCAATTTCAAAGATTACCAGCTAAAGAAATGCAATGTAAGCAAACATTTTGTGTTCCTGAAATGCCCTGTGTCTACAGCAATCAGGTAGAGAGAAGTTATTTCAAGTTCAAATATAACTTGACGATTGCCACATGGTGCAGAGTCTTTCCACCCCTACACTCCAAAAACCCAATCAGACAAGTGGCCGTAATCTGACTCCCAGTGCACTGGGAGCTGCAGGGCAGGCAATGAGAGCTGCACTCTGGCCAGGGAAGGCATGAGTGGCAGACCCGCAGCAAGGCAGTGGGGGTAAGTCCTTCTTTGCCTTAAGGGAACAAAGTGCGGGGCCAAAAGATGAAACTCTCTTTTATTATAGATCTATGTGTCTTCTCAGACAGAATCTAGAAGGAAACTATAGGGCAGGTAGGTGATTCTTTTAGATCTGGGTACTTGGCATAATCATAAGAGAGGCATAGGGAAGGGAGAAGAAAAAAAAAAGGATGCTTTATTGCAAAATCCTCCAAATATCTGAGACCTGTGCATGCACAGGGAAATTACCCTATGGAAGGAAATCTATCTGCAGTATTTTTCATCAGAAAAATTACTCACCGGGAGGCTCAGCTGTCCAGAAGTGGATCAGGCTGTGTGCTCAGCTAGAAAGTAATGTGTCCGGTTCAGTACAACCCGGACACATCAACAAACCCCCTTTGTTCTGGGGCGAGAGAAGCAAAACAAATAGTGTTGATCCATTTTTCCGAGAGTATGAACGCATAAGGGAGCATCGCTGATAATAACAGGAGCTATGACAGACTCTGCCTGCCGAGGTGAGCGCTTGGAAGGTCAGGGGTATGTATGTGCTGCCTGGCAACTCTGGGGTTTGCAGCTAACTGAGGCTGTTCGCTCTGCCCTGGAAGGACATCAGATTCTGTGGGTTTTCCAAAAAAAGCTAAAAAACACTGTTTAGGAGTATATTTATCTATTGGAGTTTTTAATTTTTTATTTTTTTATTTTTTGGTGTTGTTTTAATTCCTTTGGCTGATGAAAATTTGAAGCTGAAAGAGCAAGTGAGTTTCTTAAATTAGGTCTCTGGAGAGGCGGGAGAGAAGAGGCAGAGAGATAGAACTTGGGGGGCTGGGGAGAGTGAAAGAGCCGGGGTGTAGCCAGGAGGCGGCCTTTTGCCAGAGTCCGCCTCTCCTGGTGAACCTCGCTGTTGAAATGGGACCTGAGGTGTCCTGCCCACCAGCCTCCTTGGCTTTCTGCTTTGTCCTCTTTCTTTTCCCCACTTAATCCAGCCATAGACGACCAGCACCTGTGGTGGCCCCTTTGCCCCCTCGCCTCTGGCTGCAGCCAGGGCTCTGGTGAGTTCAGAAGCCCCATTCCTAGCTTCTTTTCAATCTGTGAGTTCTTTAAATTTCTCCCCCTTGGGGATATTTTTAATGTCTCCCTCAGGACATGCTTCCTGCTCCATTCTAAGAGCTGTTTTGGCTCTTTATTTTCTCTTTCTCTAGGGATTATGATGCCATTGTCCTCTCCGCTGGGCTTTCTTGTAATTACTTAGAGGAGTTCACAGGCAGGGGACACCTAGGACAGGCAGAGCAGGCTGTGCTCCCCTCCGGAGCCGCCGGGTTTGGGCCAAAAATGGGTTTCTCCTTCCAACTCGGAAGCAAAGCCCGGTATCAAACCAGAGGCTGAGCTAAGATCCTAAAGGTCAAGGGAGAGTTCCCTAGCTCTTTCGGCCCAGCATTTCCCCACTGCTCATCCAGAACCCAGGCTGGGCGCGGGGTGGGGGTGGGGGATGTTCCTCTTCCTTATACATCAAGGGAAAAGCTCTAATAACTCTAATCCGTTCAAATACCTGGCTTTCTCGCCTCTTTTTTCATAACCCTCTGGTGATCAGTGTTTCCACACTCCTTCCCTCTCACCACTACCACGAGAAAAGGATAAGGCCAAATGTCTTGAATAATGGGATAACTAGAGTAATGGTACCCCACATTGGGAATTCTAGCCACTTCTTACCCAAACCAGCAGTTGGCATTAATATCCTCAAACCCGATCCCTTCTCCTTCCGAAGATCCTCGGACAGTTAAGAGGAAAACAGACTGGAGGAAGAAAGTGCTTGCTGCACCCCACCACCCCCTCCTGCCCCAATACACACAGGTCCCCGCTGTCTTTCTGGGCCACGCAGGCGGAGGAGAAGGCCGCCAAGAACACGCGGAGGAACAGCCACTCCCCGTGCAGCCTCCTGCCCTCTGCCCAGCGCCCCCGGTCCAAACTCGCCTGCCCCTGGAGGGCGCGGACCGGGTGCCTGGGGCGTCCACACCCGCCTGCAGGGTCTCTTTGGGGAATCAGGTCTGAGGGGTCACGCTGGGGGTCGAGAAAGGATAGGGCACAAGATGGGACTGTACCCCAGGCTTCCAAAAGCACGACGGAGGCCGGGATGCAGCTGCGGCTGCCGGGACGACTGGGACAGGTCCGGGGCGGGGGCGGGGCGGGGCGGGGGCGGGGCGGGGGCGGGGCCGCGACTGTTTGTCCACCTGGCACCCGCGCGGGGGTGGCCGCTCCCCCGGGGCCAGAGGCTGACACGGCCCAGCGCCGCGCGCCCAGGTCCGCAAGGGAGACGGAGAGCGTGTCCCCGTCGCTGCTCCGGCCCTGGCAGCTCCCACCGCCCCTGCCCGTCACCCTGAGCTCCCCTCCCCGGAACCGACCCGGCTTCTCCAAAGACCAGCTTCAGCGCCCCGGCCTCCTCGCGGGCCTGCTCCCGAAATCCGCGGTCTCTGCTGGGGAAGAGGAGCATCGCGTTCCACAAACCCATTTTCAGAATGCCTTTTTGTGCAACCAAGGGCAAAACGGCAAAAAAAAAAAAAAAAAAAACCCTCCCTTTTTGTGTGTGTGTATTGCTTTACGTTCAGACTCTAAATGGCATGTGAAAAGTACAGTGAAGCTTAGAAACTTACTCTGAGGGAATTAACTCTTGCTCTGAAGTACATGTATTCCCTTCTCCGTTCCTTAAGACAGTGAAGAAACCGTATTTCCCTTTCTAGGCACTCATCGGTGCTACTGAAAGAGCTTTGACTACTAAATAAAAGGAGGCCAGCGTCACCATTTGACTGTTAAGGAGACCATTAATTAGGAAGGTTTCCTGGAAGCATTCTTTCTTGATATGCAAATAGCCTTGGAGAGGGCCATTCCCCACAGTTAGGCAAGATTACATGTACGCCCGGAGTTTTCACCCAAATTCCTGAACCCTGCTTTGGTTAGACTGATACCATTTGTTTTCTTTTCAGTAAGTGTGGACCATTGTGTAGAAGAGAGAACATCATGGTGGCCTTCAGAGGGGTCTGGACTCAAGCTTTCTGGAAGGCCGTCACAGCAGAATTTCTGGCTATGCTCATCTTTGTTCTCCTCAGCCTGGGATCCACCATCAACTGGGGGGGGACAGAAAAGCCCCTACCCGTCGACATGGTTCTCATCTCCCTTTGCTTCGGACTCAGCATTGCAACTATGGTACAGTGCTTTGGCCACATCAGCGGCGGCCACATCAACCCCGCTGTGACAGTGGCCATGGTGTGCACCAGGAAGATCAGCATCGCCAAGTCTGTCTTCTACGTCACAGCCCAGTGCCTGGGTGCCATCATCGGAGCCGGGATTCTCTACCTCGTCACACCTTCCAGTGTGGTGGGGGGCTTGGGGGTCACCACGGTAGCATCTTTGGCTCTTATTTTCAAACTAGGACTCCAGGCTTCTTGCAGACCCCTGCTACATGACACCCCAATAGCCTGAGAGAATTTCCTAAAATCGCCCCGGGGCCCGAGGCTGACAGGGCCCAGCGCCGCAGGCCCAGGTCCGCAAGGGAGACGGAGAGTGTGTCTTCTTCTTAGAGGATTTCTGATGACTCTTGATATGCTTGAAAACTCATCCCAGCAACATTGATTGTATCCATATATAATCATTGTTCGTCATCTAGTGACTTGAATATTATTAGGCTAGGTGGCACAAAAGTTGTGGGGGTTTTTTTCCCCCTGCTCTTGCTCCCATCCTAGCGAATATACTAGACTATATATTTAGCTTAAGGCATTTTTTTTATTACAACTACTTGTTGGTGCACTAGCAGAAGAAACTATTTTGTTTCCTATCACATTCATGAGATTTAAAATGATCTACATCAAGGGCCACACTTAGAACAATAAATTGGCGCTTGATCCTAGTTTTGTCCTTAACTGGTTAGGAACATCAGTTGTTAGCTCAGCACCAGGATTGATTAAAAAAAACCCACACACAGTTTAAATTTTAATTGAAATGTATATTAATTAATTTAAACCTAATTAATGGATTTAATCATTGCCTTATAAAATTATAAGATTCTCAAGAAACTCCTTTATAAGTTAAGTGCAGCAGTGGCACACTTTTGCTTCCTTTGTAGAAAAGAACATTCAGCACAAATTCCCGCTTGGTCATTGTACGAGTAATTAACTATCTGTGATGACCCAAAATGAGTGGAAATGTTTTTTTTTTTCTTTTTTTGGAAGCAGGGGGAGCATCTCACTTGTGGGGTAGAAGAGATGATTCAAATTAACCATTGCTTTTTCCAGTGATGAAGTATGCCTTTCACTATGATATGTTATCACAGAAAATATACTCGTGCTTCAATTCAGATGGAGCATTTTTCTCTTTCTAGGTTCATGGAAATCTTACCGCTGGTCACGGTCTCCTGGTGGAGTTGATCATCACATTTCAGTTGGTGTTTACTATTTTTGCCAGCTGTGATTCCAAACGGACTGATGTCACTGGTTCAGTAGCTTTAGCAATTGGATTTTCTGTTGCAATTGGACATTTATTTGCAGTAAGTTTCCAAGTCCATTTAAATAATTGACTCATTTCATTTACTCTCACCCTAGAGCTGGCTTAAAGATGTGTTTTACAACTGTAGTTCTTTAGTATCCAGCCACGTCTATCCATTTTAGGTGATTATTTTGTTAACTTTGTTAACTTTCAGAAATGTTGATATAGCTGCTAACATCTTGACAGTTCCTCTACCTGACTTGGCAAATGGTAGCAAATTGCAGTGTACGCTTCCTGCTACTAGTCCCGTCTCAGCAATGTCTGAAGTTGTTTTCTTTTTTCCTGTAGATCAATTACACCGGTGCCAGCATGAACCCCGCCCGATCTTTTGGACCTGCAGTTATCATGGGAAATTGGGAAAACCACTGGGTAACCATCATGTTGATAATTCCTGTCCTCCTACAGTTGGGGACAATTACCCACAAAGCTTTTTTTTTTTTTCTTCTTTGCTTGCCAGCTTTCTTACTCCCTTCCAACCTTGAGTCCCCACTTTCCTATACTTTTCATAGAGACCAGGGAGAGACTAGACCAAATTTACTATAAAACATCATATCTTATATCTATTCAGGGCCTTCCATAATAGTCTTTCTTTTTTAATCAGCACTGCTCTGGGCACTGTATCTGATAGACTTAACCTATGGGGAACAAGCGAAAATCAGGGTGTTTGGTGAATACGGGGTTTCAATCTCTGAAACTAAAGCCTTCCTGGCAATAACAAAATATACACTTGCAAAAAAATTTAAAAAAAAAAGAAGAAAGAAATGCTTAAAAGCACTGCCCATAGCAAAAATATTTATCTTCTTTGTTTACAAAAGCATGAACCCAATTAATAGTATGTGAGCTGGAAGCATCTGAACTGCAGATGGAGAGGAATAAATGATGCAAATGTTTATGCCATTATGACCATAACCATAGCTGAAACATCGATGATTTCCGAAGAGGCATGCTTTCCAGTGTCCTGGCTAACCTACTTATTTATGGGGTGGCAGTGCTTCCAGAGCGTAAGGATGTCCATTTCTAAATACCGCAATCCGTTCTATTTCAGTTGTTTCTTACAACACAGGAACGGAACGGAAATCCATGAAGTGAATAATATGGCAGTTTTAAGGCAACTCCTAGACGAACTTAAAATAACCAGTAAAAACAGGAGACCTACGTAAGCCAGCCTCAAGTAGGGCTGCCTTTGATTGTCATGGATGTGCTGTGAAGGCTGTTTTACAAATTTTATTTTTAATTCAAGAATATAGCTCTACGTCACTTGTGTTTTAATCTCATTCATACAGTCATTATTGACCCAGTTACATCCTCTCAACCGCAGTGCACATTACAAATGAGAGGAAATCCCACCACCACTATCGACATTCCCTGCTCAGAAAGTGTACAGAGCCTTTAGACGTAATTTCAATCAAAGAATGAGAGTCAGTGCTCAAAAGCCAGATTTTGGACCCAACCGTGCAAAACATGTCAATATATACCACCCACAGGATGGGTCATTTTGCCACTGATATTTCCAGTTATGTCTCAAAATGTGCCATATTAACAGGAATGGAAATTTTTAAGGGGCAGTATATAGTTATTAATGGTAAAAGTACAACTGTAAGTTCAACTTTCTTAAATTCAAACTATTTTTATAATTACAATTTAGACAAATAGCAAGTATTAATTTCAGTTATGAGGACTTTAAAATGTGGGTAAAAGTATATATTTTTATTAATTACCTAGTGGTTGTGGAAGGCCAGCTAAAATTCGACTAATAGGAAACTTCTTAACTTGTTGACTGAATTAAAGGTTTCCCCTTATTGCTATTTTATAACAAACTTAATCCCAATGAACACAAAGGCCCATTCTGTAACAATAGGTGTATGGATTTTAGAACTAATTTACAGCATATTTACAGACAGAGAGCTTAACTGATAGACTACAAGAACACCAAAATGTTGAGTTTTCTAGATAGTGTAATGACACTGTTTCAGCTTTCCTCTTCGCACTTTCCATATATATATATTTTTAGCAAGAAAAATTATTTACCTTTATAAATTTTGAAAGTCCTTTTAAAGTATGTTATGACTTTTGTTTGAGAATAACACTTGAAACTGAGATTTGCTCTTTTGGGGGAGCGTGTAACTAGATGTCTTCTGCGTTGGAGTTTTGGGGATGCATCTAATTAATTATTTAGAAGACCTTTGCCTCCCTTGTGGGAGTTGTAGCATGGGGACTAGAACATGTCTAACGAGCAGAGGGCAAAGACACTTAAAGGAGGATCTAGTTTCTTCTCGGATTGGGCAGGGAGAAGGTCAACTTTTACATGCTTTCTTTCTGTTCAGGATAAGGAGCTTGTTCCTTGTAACCACTCTACTGAGAGTTTCCATGTGAAGTATATGAGATCAGCAACAGCTCAAATTTTGAATTTTCTTTAGAATTATCAATGAGGATGCTACATGAAATTCACTTACAGAGAGTGTCTTAAGCCAGAAGCATTCCTTCTATTTTTTTTTCAATTGAGAAAAGGGGAGTCTCCTAAAAAGCAGGGCAGTAGTTTAAAAGAGAAGTTTAAACTCATACACACCCGAAATCCCAGCTCCAGCACTTGCTAAGCATGAAATCCTAAGCAAGCTTCTTGCCCTCTCAAGGTATCCGTTTCTTACCCATAAAATCAGGACAATAATCATATCTACCTCAAAGGTTTCTGTTGGAATCATGGGAGTTAATATAAGAAAAATGCTAAGTACAGCTGGCTCAGTAAACGAAGTTTCTGTTGCTCCACTGAATCTGTTGAATGAATGTCTGCTTTTCTGCCGCATATATGTACTCCAAGTAAATGCCGAAGTTTACCAAAACTTAACATTTAGTTTACTCTAAACACAATAACGGTATGATAAAAGGCTTCCATTTGTTGAATGAAAAATCCTATAGAGTTACTAATCCTCACCTAACTATCACCCATAAACAAGGTACTGGGTTTTTTTCACCTAGTGACCATGGGTAGGAACCATGAGGATGAAAGAAGAGTGAAAAACAAATCATGAGGTTTTCTATTAAATCAAATCACCAGATTTTAGGGAAGGAAATCATGTAACATACAGGAGATGACTTATCGCCAGCCTATTCACATACAACTTTATATTGTCTAGGAAACATGGAATGGAGCCTGTTGCTATGAAATTGGAAGAAATAAGTACTTTACAAGGATTATTTCCATTGAATTTTTACAACCGGTGAGGTCTGCATTATTATAATCCCCACTTTGCAGATGAGGAAATTAATATTTAAGAAGTCACGGTATTGATGCAAGAACTCACCAGATTGTTGAGTGGTGGAGCTGGGCGCTGGGATTCCATCGATCACATCCTGCTGAATAACTAGATCTCAAACGATAACATCTGTGTGTTGATCGCAGTTAGGTGGGAAACCAACATAAGATGGCAATATTAAGAAAATAAGAGAAGTACTCTCCAGAAATTCTTTTTTTTTTTTCAGTTGAAGAACTCTTAGTGCACACTTTATGTGCCGTTCCCACCCCCCCCCCCAAAAAAGAGCTATCTCAACTTTAAGGATTATCAAGAAATGGAAAGGAAATAACTAATAAAAGCAAGAAAAGTGAAAACAGCCTTTCCCTGTTTTCTGTTTACATGTTATTTAGCAGTTTACGGATTTCTGATGTGCAGATGATACATTTTCTTATATTCTTTCCAATCCTGCTTTCTTCTGCACAGCACATTGGCTCCCTTAATGTCATCCAGCTGGGCTCTAGATTCATGAGTTGTTCAAAGCAATAGTTTTCCTCCACTTTCACTCCATAACTCTCCCTCTTTTCCCCCAGATATATTGGGTTGGACCGATAATAGGAGCTGTCCTCGCTGGTGGCCTTTACGAGTACGTCTTCTGTCCAGATGTTGAACTCAAACGTCGTTTGAAAGAAGCCTTCAGCAAAGCTGCCCAGCAAACGAAGGGGAGCTACATGGAGGTGGAGGACAACAGGAGTCAGGTAGAGACTGACGACCTGATCCTCAAACCCGGAGTGGTGCACGTGATTGACATTGACCGGGGCGAGGAGAAGAAGGGGAAAGACCCGTCGGGCGAGGTGCTGTCTTCCGTATGACTAGAAGATGGCACTGAAAGCAGACAGGAACCCTCAGAACTGTCCTCAGATTTCCTTCCACCCATTAAGGAAACAGATTTGTTATAAATTAGCCATGCGCAGGGTTGTTTTCTCATGTCTTATTATTCAGGGTAGATAAAAAATATTTCTTTGTTCCACTGAGGAGGAATGGAAGAAACCTATTGTGAATTCCAAATCTAAAAAAGAAGTCTTCTTAAAGTGTCCCCAAAACAAATATGAATCCAGTGAATCCTGCTGCCGTTCATGAATAATCACTTTAAAATGTCGATCAAGATTTGGTTAAGTCTTGCCTGGCAGAATTTAGAGACACACCTATCAGCTTAATCCACCGATACTATGTCCCTGGGATTGTTGATCCTTGTTTGAGTATTTATTCCATTAAGTCAAGTTTTTCAATGGCAAGGGACAGTATGTCACAGAGTCATGCATATTCAAGAGAGGAAATATAACATGCTCTTTTATGAGCAGTCCCTTACTATAAACTACCTCAGCAAGACAACATTAACAAGGGTCATTGTTAATGAATTGTTTCCATTTTATATATGTCAAATACCCAACTTTCAACCTGAACTCCAATTCATAATATTCCTTCCTCTTCCTCAGCACCCAAGATAATGCAGACAGAAAGCCCAGAAATCTGAAGAATGTTCAGAAACCCTGTATATTTATTGTTTCCACCTAAAAAAACATCCAAATCATAAGAAACAGCTATTAAGACAAACAGGACAAACAGACTCATATGATCTTACTGGAGTGGAGGAAAAATTGCCATTCTAAAAAAAATCATAAGGAAAAAGGAATCTATATTCTGGAATCAAATAGTTGATCTGTTTTCAGTGCCCGTCCTCAAATACACCACATGAGGTTAACAATCGAAGCATTTAACCACTTAACCATGTTGCTTATTTTTTTAATTTATTGGCAAAACGCGGGGTTTTGTTTGTTTGTGACTTTGGTTGTCTATATTTAAACATTAGTTGAGATTTTTTTTTTTTTGAGATTTCTTTTTGATAACAAGAACATAACTAGCTGAATCCTAACTTTTTGTTATTAAGCTCTCTGCTCACTCTGGAAGGTGGTAGGTGGGGCCCTGCCTGGCCCCCATTTCTGCTGCTTTCTCGCGTCTCATAGGTTCGTTGATAGTCTTCAGTGTGGCGTGCGATGGTATTTTAATGAGTGAAAATGCAGGAGAAACAAGGAAGGCCATGGTTGCAGAGTGTAAGGGTGAGGACATGAGAACACTGCATATGCAGAGCAGACTAGACAACCGATCTTTCATTTTTAGAGATACTGTACCTAGGAACCCAACACTGTTTTTAAGCATTTTTATTACTAACTCATGTATTTGTTGAGACATGTCGTTCTTCCTGAACGGCTGTGCCTAGTTAGTAGAATGGTCTCTGGGAACCCCAGTCTCTAGCATCTTAACCACCCAGGCTAGACTTTGTCTTAGACAAAGAGCTGCAAATGACAGTTTAACTGAAAACACAGCTAGTAGGGAAGCAAAAACCCAGCCCTGCAAAGAATGGCTTGGAAATAAGCTGATCATCAAGGGCTTTCTTCTCCCACACACGGCTCCAAACGTGTGCCACTTTTTAGAGTTAGTGGCAGACGCGTGTCTGTGGCAGTGACATAATGGACCACTGTTCAACCTGATTCTCTTTGGTGCTAAGAAAGTGATGCTCAAGGTCCCCAGGGAGTCACCACACCAGGGCAACGCCTGGGAGCGCCACTGGTGGTTTTCATGGCAGATTCCTAAACCCCAGGCGGCTTGCTCAGATGTGTGGCCAGCCACAGTCTCCAACCAGGGAGACCCCATCGATCATTTCCTATTTGGGGAGGCATCTATAGGAAACAGGGTGAGATTCTCACGATGGTTTATGCCTGTCTTTTCAAATGTTTGCACAGTATACCACTAACGGCTGAAAATGGAGGGTCGGGCGGGGAAGGCTGATGTACGCTCAAAAGATAATGCTATCAGCCAGGTCAAATATGTCAGCTCAGCATTGAGGTTAACAAGCATAAGTTAAAAAGATTTCTTTAATATGCTTACCGTTTGCTAGCTTACAATCCATTTTATTCAGCCATGTGGTTTACTTCTTATGCACTCACTTTTATACTCACTTCTAGTTAGAGTATTTAATAAGTTAGTGCTTAAAAAAAAAAAAAAAAGGCATGAATGATGTTTTTGTAAATTGCTTTCCAGCCACCAGCAGAGTGCCTGGCACTTAGTAGGTTTGTGTTAGTTAATAAAAATTTATGAATTTCATTTAGGATTTAAGAATGTAAATAAATTTCTTCGAATCTTGATTTTGCTCAGTATTTAATAAAAGCTTGATTTCAAGGACAACTAAGGGAAGGCAATACAAATGTAAAAACCATAAAATATATTTTTGCGTTCTAATATTTTAGAGGCGTAGAGTCAATGAAAGCTTTGGCACTTTTTTTTCCCCTGCATATGAGACAACATATTTTGTATTTCACTCAAGGCTCTGCCAGTAAAAAGTAATGAAATTGTACCTTTCTAATGACATCTATGCAGCAGGGGTCTATTGCCTTGTGGATGGCACCAAATTATCCAAGTGTATTAGGAGACGAGGGCTTTTTCCTTTAATCCCTTCTTATTAATGAAGTGCATCGCGCCGCTCCCAGGAGAGAGCCGCTGACAGATAGACAGAAAAGAGATCAGAGAGAAAAAACTGGAAGGACATAAATGAATTATACCCAGCCAGGAAGCAATGCCGAGCGTCTCTTCCCTATGGAAAAATACCACAAGCACCCCAAAACTGTAAGATGGTCCCTACAATGAAAATGTATATAGTTTGTGGAAAGAAATACAAAGGGTAAGGGACGTATTTAAGTTTGGGGGGCTTTCTTAAATATTTGGGGCCCAACATTTGAATGTATTATTTCATTGTTGAAGTTGCCTTTTTTATTCCCCCAAGGTCCTAAACTTTTACAACAGAAGGAAATATTGTCCGGTACCTGAATTTTTGGCTAAATGTAAGATTCCTACACCTTGTTTCTACCACTGGATGCTTTTCATACATTCTTCCCCTTTCTGACTCTTCTCCTAATGCCGTCGATAGGTCCTAGCTGTCTGGAAAAGGTTTTGAAAGGATTAGATATATTTAAATAAGATAGATTTGGCATTAAACTATCTGATTAATTGTTAGAGTCTGATTCCAAATAAGACAGAATATTCTCTTAGGCCATGAAACCAGGCAACTTAGCCTCCTGGTTCAAATTCAGTAACATAAGAAAATTCCAAAATAGAGTAACAAATTCAAGCACTACCGTTAATCCTGGAGAGGCCCTTTGTTGCTTTGTGTTGATACTACTCCCGCATGTTATAAACATTTGACTGAGAAATTGCCTTTGTGACAACTAGATGACAGTAGGAGCTCAAGACACAGCCTTAGCAGACGATACAAGGCCAATGTAACTTCTCATTATAAGCACTAAGATCAGGCAAATTGAGAATATCTTATGTCTGAAAGTAATTCTTTCCTAATATGTATGGCATCAAAATTATTAGGAAGATGTGACTACTATCTTGAAAGTATACAAAACTCACTTTCTTTACCACAAATTTTGTGTGCTTGCATTGATATTGTAATACTTTATAGATCACCCCAAAATAGCAGTAACTTCTGAAATTCATAGTTCTCTGAAATACATAGAAGACATTTAATTTGAGGCTCAAAAACTGTGGCCACTCACTTTTGCAGATGACCATACCCTAGGAAAGCAGTTATAGTGTTACCCACGCGTGTTAAAATCTAAGAGCTGAAAATTACACCCAATTTCTATAACCCATTCGAATATCTTTTTAGATTCTCTTTGGCATTAATTAAATAAACATGCAGTTTATGAAAATAAAATTGTTTATCACTTTTATGACCCAAATCACAATTGTAATTCATGATAAACTGGTGAGAATAAACTGAACATATGGTTATAGTCACAATTATTTATTAACTGAAATATTATTCCAACATCAGAGCTAATGTTGTGATTTAAACTGTAACATCTAATATTTGGAAAAATCTATTAAGTATTAGCATTGTGGTTGCTTTTCATGAATTACATTGTATCTCATACGACTAAGTTTGTGCAAATAAACTTTTAATGTTTGAAAAGTAAGCATTGCATCTGACAATGTTTGAAAATTCATTCCCAGTTTTTCCAAGCTGAAATGTAAGAGCATCCTTGAGAATGACCCAAAGGTTTAGATATTTGAGTATAATCATGAAAGACTGATTTGATGAAAGACTGGTGGAATCTACATAAGGGAATGCATTCTTGGAAAGGCTGCAGAGGATACACGATTTAGGCCCTGATGTACACAGTGAACATTGTGCTTTTGCGGGCTTACTTCTAAATGTTCACATCCACGCAGAATAGGTCCTTGAAGGTCAGTTGGCATTACAGGGAATCTAAAAGTCAAGACGTTCACTCAGATGAGGCTGGTATTGCTAACTAGAGGATCCATCCTGAGGGCATCTGGCAGATTCTGCCTACCCAGATGGATAATATAGGCACAGGGAATACTGGGACACTCCCTTGGGTTCTTAGTTTGAGAGGCTCCTCAATTTTGAGAAGCTATAGACCCTTAGAGAAGAATCGAGGACAATCAATTATATAGTGTGCCACCCATCAGATGAGTAGCAAATGATGCCTTTGAGCCAGATGGGTACGTACCTCTCTTACAGCATTCGTCAGTGTTAGGCAACATGGCAAGAGCCGTATTTCACATCGTAGTGAAGGAGCTTGTGTAGGTATCTGTCTCCTCTACTGGCTTCTAAACTCCTTAAAGACTAAGATGGTATTTTATTTATTCCGTATCCCCTACCCTCAGCATCGAGCACCAGGCTTGACATTTCGCTCAATATATGTTCATTGCATGAATGAATAAAGAACTTAAGGAATATCCCACAATCTTTAGGAAATACTACAAAGTACCATACCTCAATCTAGTTGCTTTTGCTGTTGTGTAGATGTGCGTTAAATATTAGAATTCTTATAGTTCCAGTTAGGAGCCTGAAAGTAGCTCCAGCACTAAAGAAAAATCAAAGAAAAAAAAAACGCACAGAAAGAATAAAACACTAATTGGATTTCTAAAATTTATACCTAATGTGTAGGCAACAAGACATGTTTTCATTGCTATATTTATACAATGGCCAGATGTTAGATGAAATTTAGCTCAATGAGTATTTCAGCAAGAAAAGTATTTTAACAAGCATGGGAAGCTAGAGATATAAATGTCAGACTGATTTTAGGTAATTATGCTGTTTGGAAAATGTCCAAAACATATGTCACCTGAACAATTCCTAGTTTGGTTTTTTTTTTTGGGGGGGGGGGTTGTTTGTTTTTGTTTTTGTTTTTTTTTACATTTTTCTACGTCTTCACTCCTCAGGTTTAAGGAAACATTGAGAACTCTGGAAAGCTGAGTTGAGTTCTCCTCACACAGAGTCAGAAACCTCTGAGAAACCATGGCACTGATTTTTCAAAGCTTTATGGAGAGCATAATGAGAGCCCATGGCTAGGGCTCAGTGAAAGTATGGTGAGTGGATGGGTGGATGGAGCAGTGGCTGGAGGAGTGGACACAAGAAACTCTCCACTCTGGGAGATACGCAGTTCATCTGTGGACAGATGGAAATCGTGGCCTGGATTCTTTCTTCCCTTATGAATGCATTGGCCATGGGTCAGGAAGGTCCAGGAGAAATGCATGGGGTTTTGGGGCACCTGGGTGGCTCAGTGGGTTAAAGCCTCTGCTTCTGGTTCAGGTCATGATCCCAGGGTCCTGGGATGGAGCCCCACGTCTGGCTCTCTGTTCCGCAGAGAGCCTGCTTCCTCCTCTCTCTCCCTGCCTGCCTCTCTGCCTACTTGTGATCTCTGTCTGTCAAATAAATAAATAAATAAATAAATAAATAGATAGATAGAAGATAGATAGAATAATATGGGGCTTTATAAATTACTTTCAATCATTTAATCTTCATTAAATGGGGTATTACTCTAATTTTCATTTCCAAAGATGGGAGAACCAAGAGTCAATGAGATTTTTAAGCAAATTACTCAGTATAGCGAAGAGTAAAGCCAAAACTAGGGACGCCTGGGTGGCTTCATCGGTGAAGCATCCAACGCTTGATTTCCCCTCAGGTTATGATTTCAGGGTTATGGGGGTCGAGCCTGCACTGGGCTCTGACTGACTGTGGAGCCTGCTTGAGATTCTCCTTTTCCTCCTCCCTCTGCCCTTCCCTGGTCCTGGTATCCCTCTCTCTTTAAAAAAAATAAATAAATAAATAAGTAGAGCGAAAACTGGATCTCACACCCCAATTAATCCCATTTCCCTAAATTATTCCCCGAAATCACACAGAGTTCTCCCGTTTCTTCTATTCATCTATCAGTTTAATTTCCCATTAGCCATATTTCCTTACATGGCAAGAAACATATACTGTCCATGCTAGAGGAAATCCTTATGTACAACACTGACAAAGGGCAATATATTATGTACTACAGACCTGGACTATCACAGACTTTAAAAAATAGTGCTGGGCATCTGGCTGGCTTAAGTCAGTGGAACACATGACTCTTGACTTTGGTTTGTGAGTTTGAACCTACACTGGGTGTAGAGATTACTTAAAAATAAAATCTTGGGGGGGGGGGGGAAAGGAACGTAGCGTTAGCTCCTCCAACAGGGAAACTTTGGATAATTTCAGACATTTTTCATTAATATTTTTCCTTTTGAAAATATTATAAAGATCATTATTTGAGATATTTTTTATTTGATCCAGAAAAGAGAATCAAGGATTAGTTGTGAAGTCACTGATAAGGTCTTCCACATTTCAATAATAATAATAACAATAATAGCTTTCAGGTATTGAACACTTACTGTGCACCAGACATGACCTTCACGCTAGTCTACTCATTCCTCCTGGAAACGTTATGAGGCTGGTTTTGCTGTTACCCCATTTTACCAGTGAGGAAATGGAGGCCTACGGGACATAAGTAGCTTGTTCAAAGTCAAACAGCTACTAAGCAGTAACCGTGGGATCTGAGCCAGGGCAGTCTATCTGGACGACTCTGAGCCACTGCTCTGTACTGTGTCTTACCTGTGGTACCAGAGGCTTCCAACTATTCCAACATTCATATCTGCTTTTTCCAAGCTTTTGACTTTTCATATCCAATAGAGATTGCAGTGTGTTTAAACTTCTCAGTTGTTCCCAAATTCACCTCTCATTATCATTTTGATCACCTTTGAGGCAATTATTTAAATATTCAAGTACAAATGCCCCAAAGATAAATCAGCTAAACTTACTAAGTGTTTCTGAAAGGGACTTCAAATGGCCAAGAAAACTTTTTCTTCTCAGAGCAGGGGGTATGACGGACACCTCTTCCACAATATACCTTCCACTTTTTAGCTTGAATTTCCTGGCTTCTTAAAAAAAAATAAAATTATAATAAGGGAACCAGTAAAATGGTGTTTGGAAATCATCTGAGCTTACCCTAGATCAGACTACAAAGTTTACAGTTGTGTTTTCTTTTTTTTTTTTAATCGGTTGGGGGAGGTAGGGGAGGTGGAGGGGGAGGGAGAGAAAGAAGCCTGAGCAGGAGCCACCCCCAGCATGGAGCTCCGAGCAGGCCTTGATCTCAAGACCCTGAGATCAAGACCCAAGCCAAAATCAAAAGTCAGATGCTCAACTGACTGAACCACTTAGGAGCCCCACAGACTGTACTTTTTTAAGTAAGATAAAATGAAGGTTATTTTTCAGTGGGCTAAGTGATAACATTGTTACAATGGCAATAGCTTTGGGAAGTAACTGAATGGAAGAACCCTTGTCAATACTTGCCCTTTCCTGCAACAGGAAGAGGAGAAAGATTTTCACGTTCAAAACAGAACCAAACACGCCCCTAGTACCTCCATGTTTGCAAACTCCAGAGCTGTAGATGAAGCCCTTCAGTCCTTTGACTCAGGCTTTCAGAAAACAACAATCTTTGAAAATACAGAGTTGTATAAGCAATGACTATGAGAATTTAGGGCTCCCAGAGGGGAAAGAGGAAAGACAGGAAGGAGAGCAGGAATCCCCTAGTCACAGTAAAAGGGGGGTGGGGGTCTCTTCGCATTCCTGCCTTCTCCCAGCACAGAAGTTGCTAGCACAGCAGTTGCTCACATGCACAGAAAAGTCCCCATGCTAAGTCAGTGCATTCTTCTATATAGAATCAGAGCCCCCAGAGAGATCTGGACTATGCTCTATCCTCCACAGATGTGAGACCCCATCCCAATTTTAATTGTCACATGTTAGGCCAAAGGGAAATAGCCTTCTCCCGTGAGGGGGCGGGGGGAGGATGCAGCTTGATGTTCAGCAAGGAAGACAGGATAAAAGCGGGATCTCCCCATTTCGCTCAAGAAATCTAGCTTCTGAAATGTACGTCTTTGAAAAAGAACACTTTTGAGCCTAAATCCAGCACATGGCTCCTGAAAATGATTCGCCATATTAAGCTACTCCATGATTTCGATGTCAGGACTTATCACAAAGGATGTAAGCTTCATCTGGTTGTTTCAAAAGCCAATCTCATGAAACAGTCGCAGCGGCACTGAAGAATGAGAGGGGCTGAGATTTCTCTGGTGACCCGCAGTAAGAAAGAGTTGAGAAAACCTGATACAGATTATTCAGCCCTGTGGTGTTGGTACATTGTGGTTAAGTCATTCATATTCTTTGAACTCTAATAAAAAATTCTCATCAAACAATGATGACATTTTCATCTCATCAAAGTTTAATCACAAGAGTATTGTTTTTTTTTTGTTTTTTTGTTTTTTTTTTTTTAAAAGATTTTTTATTTATTTATTTGACAGAGAGAGATCACAAGTAGGCAGAGAGGCAGGCAGAGAGAGAGAGGAGGAAACAGGCTCCCTGCTGAACAGAGAGCCCGATGCGGGACTCGATCCCAGGACCCTGAGATCATGACCTGAGCCGAAGGCAGCGGCTTAACCCACTGAGCCACCCAGGCGCCCAATCACAAGAGTATTGTAATTCTGATTTTCTTCACCTCGGTTCAAATTGAAAGTAATTGTCAGACGTCATTTTAATTCTAACCATTACATCCCTTTTTACATGTTCTCCCTCACATTATCATGGCCCATTTTGTTCTCTAAGAAGCATGTCATTTTTTTCTATTATTCAAGCTGTTTTAAAAGAACTTTGTCACCTACTTACAAATAGTACACTTAAGGCTCATTTTAAAAAGCATTTGAGATAACAAATTAACATGAACGGAAAATGTTTCCTTGAAACACTGAGAGACATGAGGGGTAATAAATTCTGACTATGGAATTGTTTGATGTTGGAAAAACACTTAATTGCCTGAATTCTTGAGTGTTTCAGAAAGAGAATTTCCTTAGCAACCCTCAGAACGATGGGCTTAAAATGCACAAAAGCAGAGAGGTAAATACAAGCTTGTTTAATTTTCTTTCATTGACATTTTGGAAAAATAACTCTACTTTATCTCAGCTGAGACAGAGAGGAGGCTCCCTCCTGGAGGAGACAAGGGAGTCCTAATCACTACTTCTAGGGACATAGGGAAATCCAACAATAAAACTGAAGAGGACTATATGATTTGGGATACTATATGTGTTATATTTTCTCTTTCCCACAAGAAACGTGTTACTGTTGGAATCAGAAAGAGAAAAAGAAATGATGTATTTAGAAAGGTCTACAAGGTCTGACTGAAATGGGTCACAGGGTGACACAGAGGATATAACATGGAGACTCTTGGAATCATTCTCATGCCTGTGTCCACATCAAAGAGCAGAAAGTCCAACCAAAGCAAGGATTGTGCCCTCATATTCTGATGGGGTAAGCAACCAACCAATGGGATGGAGTCAAGAAGGCCTTGGGGAGATTGGAACAAGTGGAGGCACACCCAGCTCAGCAGATTTTTGTCCTCCGAGAAATTGGGTCCAATACGTTCTGATCTTCTGATCTTCTGATATTTTAGACAAAGTTAAAATTTCAAATTTTATATGAAGTCTCCAGATTCTTAAATGTTGGCCTGTTCTGTCTGTTTTATGTTTGTTTGTTTTTTTTGTTTTTTTGGTTTTTTTTTTATTAAAGAGACAAAGAACAGAAGTATGAGATTGGGCCAGACTCAGGTATCACCAATTTGAGACCCTTACTCTAAGGCCTCTTGGACATCTTTATTTATGTTCCTCAAACACCTCAAACTGAATGTGTCCCAAACTGAGCTAATTGTCTCATTTTCTCCAAGCCTATTTCTCCTCTTACGTGCCCAAACCACAGAGTGTCCAGACCACAACCTAGCTGTCACCTACATGTAGTTTCCCCTCCCATTCATTCCCCATCATTTGCCAAATAGAAGATCTCATTCCTTCTTGACTCAATCCATACTGCCTCTACCTTCGTTTAGGTCAATGCAATAGTCATCTAAATCATTGTGTTACCCTCCAAATCCAGTGACTCTCAACCAGAAGTAACTCCATCCCCCAGATGATAATTGGCAGTGTCTGCAGATATGTTGGTTGTTACAGCTGGAGTGAAGCTTGGGCACCCAGTAGGAAGACGCCAGCGATATTTCAAAATGCAAAGTCCTCTACCCCAACAAAGAATTATCCGACTCAACATGTCAATAGTGCTGAGGTTGACAAATCCTACAACTGGTCTACCTCCCTTCAGTCTTGCTTCCCTCCAAGCAAGAGGAATAATCTTCTCTTAAAAATGAAATCGTATTTCAAGGTTATCTTTCAAATGTGAAATCATATCTTTTCATCTTTTAAAGGTTATCTTTAAATTAAATCATTATCTTTTAAAGGTTACCTTTTAAAAATGAAATCACAGATCTCTAGAAAAATCTGGGAGATGATGTTCAGTTTTCTATCCAAATCCCACACACATACGTCTTTGCAACAAGAATCTTTTTGCTCCAGAGATGGATGGGTCCTCAATTCCAGGGAGTCTATCTTTATTATGCTTACCCAACCAGAGTCATTTAATTGCCCTCCCTATGGTTGGTTTAGGAAAGGGCCTGAGAATAATTTGTATGACATCATATTCTCTACTCTTCAAAGGAGGCAGTGACAGATTTATTTCCAAGATGGCCTTAATAACTCCTACATTTCTTGTTTATGTGTACCCCTTTGCAATATGACTTAGTGGTTCTTCCCATCCCAAGATTAAATATTTTCTTACCCCTTGAATTTGGGCTGTTCCTATAACCCACTTTCACCAATAGAATATTGTGGAGTGGTTTTGTGGGCTTTTGGGGGCTAGGCTTTGAGATGCCTTGTAACTTCAGCTCTCCTTTCCTTAGAACACTGCCTGGAGACTATCATGGGAAGCAGCCCAGTCTAGTCAACTGAGAGGGAAGACCACCTGGAGCAGGGAGGCCAGCTGCCCCATTTATCGCAGCTGAGGCCCCACACAGGCAAGGGAGCTTCGCTCAGACCATCCAACTCCAGCTAAGCCACCAATGGACTGACTGCTGGAGAATGGGTGAGTCCAGGACAGAGCAGCAGAAGCTCCCAGCTAAGCCCAACCCAAACCACTGATGCACAGAGACCTTAACGCCTAACATGGTGATTGTTACAGGCCATTGATTTTTTTTTTTTAAGACTGTATTTATTTACTTAACAGAGATCACAGGTAGGCAGAGAGGCAGGCAGAGAGGGGGGGCAGGGGGTGCAGGCTCCCTGCCTGGCAGAGAACCTTGATGCGGGGCTCAATCCCAGGACCCTGAGATCATGAACTGAGCTGAAGGCAGAGGCTTTAACTCACTGAGTGACCCAGGCACCCCCAGGCCACTGATTTTTTTTATAGAGTTTGTTATGCCTCAATAAATAACTGATGCAAAGACCTGAGGACGGAACGTGGGCTTTCTCTCCTTCTACCCTTGGATACTATAGTGTGAGGAAGCAATATCTGGCTTTTTCTAGCCATTCTGAGAGACATGCGTGGCACAGCAAGAAGACCAGAGTAGAAAGAAAAGAGTCTGATGCTTCCTGATATGCCTGAGCTGCTGAACCAACCTCCCTGCTTCTAGACTTCTTCTTATGGGATAAACCGTAATGTAGTCCCCTTATGGTTCGAGCTAGTTTCATTTAATCTTTCTCTTACTTGAAGATAAAAGTGTCCTTCCTTAGACTTCTATTATCCTTAGGATAAAATTAAAGTTCATGGATGATCTGGTCCCTGCTTGTCCTCCAGCTTTATCTGTCGAGACTCCCCACCTTGCTCCTCACTCGGACTGGCACACTCACCTTGAACTTCTTCAAGGCTCAAAGGAGCCATGCTCTCCCTGTCTTGCTTGGGGCCACCACATGTCTTATTCCCTCTGATTGGAGCTCTGTTAGCCTCCCCCCACCATCACACACCATCACGCTACCTTTCATCTCAAAATAACTTAGTAGTTTTTTTTTTACATTTATATTAATAGTTCTACAAAGTTTGCCTACCAATAATGCTAGGCTAGCCTCTCTGTCCATTCCCCCCTCCTCCTAAAGGCAATCACTCTCACTTCTTTTAACTAAATATTTTGGCAATTGCTTCCATGTCTCTAAATTATAGATTTGTATTGCTACTTGCTGACTTTTTGAGTTTGGGGTTTTAGACATTTGTCTATTGACTTGCCACTATTACAGAAGATGCATGATCTTCTCTTCTGTTTCTAACACATGAATACATATACAGGCATGCTTTTTACAGCTGAGTCATGAGTTCACTATAATTTCTTTGTTTTTCTTACTTTTTTTGTTTGATTGTTTCCCCTAAAGTTCATAATAATCTTGCAGGGTTTCTTAATTTTTTTTCTGTATTTATCAGTTTAACTCCAAATCTTTTATCAATTTTGCAAATCTTCTCTTGAGATGTTGAAACATAGCAGGAATTCTCTCAATGGAACCTTTCTGAAGAAACCTCTTCTAGGGGTGCCCGGGTGGCTCAGTGGGTTGGGCCTCTGGCTTTGGCACCGGTCATGATCTCAGCGTCCTTGGATTGAGCCCTGCATCCGGCTCTCTGCTCAGCGTGGAGCCTGCTTCTTCCTCTCCCTCTGCCTGCCTCTCTTCCTACTTGTAATCTCTCTCTGTCAAACAAATAAATAAAATCTTAAAAATAAATAATAAATAAAAATAAATTAAAAAAAAAAAAGAAACCTCTTCTAGAACCTTCTGTGGGATCCAGCTTGGACTGTTGGAGCTCCTTAGCTGGTAAATTGCTGCCCCCCTAGGACCTCCCTTTACCATCACCTTGAGAATTCCCTTTACCTCACTCCTGTGTCTCTCCTATTCTCTACCTTCCTCTTTGTGGTTGGTCCTGTTTATTTATTTATCCTGACAGTTGACTAGAATGTGAGAATAGGAATTTTGAAAGCTTCTGGCAGATGAGAAATTGATGGCATTTGTTTTATTGATTCTCTCTCTCTCTGCTCCCCCAACCTCCCACCGACCCCTGCTTTTTTTCTCAGTTTATAGGTGCCTCAGTTTTCCCCAGCACATTGATATTTTATAATGACACGTCTTGCATCTATTGTAATCCACTTTATTTTGTTGCCAGGCATACAATGAACTCAAACTCGGATCCTTCAAATCCAGTATACTCACTTGAATTGTCCCTTACGTCCAACCTCCATTTTGTCTCATCTCCCTTCTGGAATGCCTATGATTCAGACATCACTTCCTGTACTACATCAGAAGCTCTGCTCAGATGCCTGGTTATCCTTGACTACCTCTCACATTGAAGAATGGGGGCCAAATCCTCCAAACACAAGGGTAGCACTCCTGAGCTGTGAACGTCACTGTGGGGTGATCTGACTTGGTAGCTTATATGAGGAAGCCTGGATGTCCCCAGCTTCGGGTGTCTGGGCTTAGTCTGGCTAGGTTATCCAGAGAAGGTCCTTCAGTCCCCTGGCTTGGAAGGTGAAGGCCTGGCTGTTCCACGTCTACAAGCTGAATGCAGAGGGTTGTGGGATGGTCTCAACGTCCAGTGTTGTACACAATCCCCCGGTTTCGCTGCGGTACCTCCATCCTCCATGGAGATCAGTCTCTCCAGAAAAAAAACAAGTCCTCCTTCTCTCGCCAGGGTTGGTGGTTGTTGAGATCTGGGAATCTGACTACTTCAAAAACCAACTTTCAACCAGTCCTCATCTTAGCCTTTCTGATGCTCCCTCCCCTGCAAGTTCCAGACAGTACCCACCTCTGAGCTGCGGGTCCCACGTACACGGAGTTGGATTTTTTCTGCCAAGTCATCAGTTCTTTCATCCATCTGCTTTCCAGGTTACAAAATGTTGTAGTTCTTGCTTGCACTCCTCTTCTTCCTTTCCTTTGGGGCTTAAAACTTTTAAAAATCACTTTAGAATCATTTTATGGGGAACTTGGCAGGGAGTTAAAGCGTTTAATCTTCCATCTTTGCACAGAAATCTTCAAATCCCTTCTGCTTTTTGTTTAACAACGTTACTTCCTCGGAACCAACCCCCCCAGCCCGTGTTCGGTGCCTCTGCTGTGTCTCCCCCTTACCGCCCTGTGCTCCCCCCCTCATGTGTGTGGACATGGACGTGGGTGGGACCAAACCACAAATTTGTTTCTTTCTTTCCCTTTAAACTTTTATTCAGGGGAGATAATCTTCCCCATCCCTGAAAGGAAAATTGGCAGATCCCCACGATTTCCTACTTAGTCACATGAAAGAGTCAGCTCTGTGATCACTTAATTCACAAAACTAGATGGACTAACTGGAATGTTTTCTGCCCAAAATATCAGGCAATGCCTCAACCTTCAAAGTTAAGAATGCCCTCTCTTGCCTCTGCTGAGTGCTGCAGTTGGCAGCAGCCTGACTTCCAAGAAGGGGGTGTGACCGGTGTTTGCCTTGTGTCTCCCTGATGGCTCCCTTTCCCTTTCAAAAGCAGCTCACATGGCTGTGGGCAGAGGCGAAAGCAAGCAGAATGGCCAGATCTAACAAAGAAAAATACCGGTTAGGTAACTTCAAGCTCTCTGGTCCAACCAATGATGACTGATGACTTTCTTCCTTAAAGGTTGTAGTTTTGTCTAGTTTTGTTTCAATGTTTAATTCTTGGGGATTCCCATCCCCAGGGACTCCTCACCTACAAATTACAAGATGAGCTAAAGGGGGTGTGTTCTGTCTGGAAGGCCTGTAGCCAGCTCTGCACAATCCAGCCCTTTCTCCCATGGGATGCATTCTTGCATCTTCTACTTGAGAAACCCCAGGCATGGAGGCTGTCCCCTGTGCTGTGTGAATGTCACTTCTCACCCCTCCATCACCCTCTAGATTTCCCAGGTTAGAGCTGGACCCCAGTCTGCAGCAGAGCCCATTCTCAGAACACACAGCAAACTCTCCAACCATCCTACCTTGAAGGCAAAAATTAGGGACTTGTAACACAGTTTCCTCCAAGGCAATCCTTCTCAAATGCTTCTATCTGCTCAACAGACTTGCACTTCATACAGCCTTTCACCCGATGAAGGGTCCAAAATTAAAGGAATGAATTCTAGCATATTACTTTATAAATAAATTCTGTGTCAGGCAGAACCTGTTTCAGGTTGATTTTGATTTCTCATGTTTATTATATTGATGTTTGGGTCAAAACAGAAGCAGAATAAGTTCATTTTCAGAATTCTTTTCCATTTGGTTACTCGTCTCTGTCTACCTGCTAGTTCATAAAACTCACTGTGGATAAGGAATCATCAGAGCATCTCTAGTACCTGACACATATGCGGCATACAGACATCAGTCTGTAAGTACTTTCTGGTTGATGAATGAATGAATGGACAGACGGATGGATGAATTGGTTACTACTGGTCTTCAGCAATGGACTGTAACACAACAAATGGTTATTATTTCTCCCCTCTCTACCCAGCAGAAATACCAGTTTCAGAAAGCTTTAATTTGCAGTTGTAAATTAAACAGGAAAAGCAGAATTATTGTCTTAAGACAAGTTACCAACAAAAGTCTTTAAAAGTTCTTTTTCAAAGAATTTAACATGAACTCAAAAATTTCCTCTCTCAAGAGCTTCAGAGGTCATCCTTGATAAGAAGTCAGATAAAATACCCAACTGCAGGATACTCCAACACCATGCTTCTGTGAAAATACAACAGCTTTGTCTCATTTTTATTAAGAAATTAAAACTAGATTAACAGAAAATTAACTTGGTCAGGCCTCTTTTTTATTGTTTAAGCCAAGTGAAACATGAAAAGTAACAAATTAAATCCTATCCTAAATTCTATGATTCTATGATATGAATAGTGGGAAAGAGGCTGAACTTTTTCAAATACTTCCAGCAATAATTTTGTAATTCCTGGTTATAAGCATTTGGAAGATATTACATTCAAATTTCTGTACTGAATCATTCCCCATTAATACTAAATTTAATTTTAGTTATTCAAAAAGGAGTGTAGTTTATAGAGAATTATAGAGAAAACTTTGGGTCAAATAAAATTTACCTGATGTAAATATCCACCTCAAATGTACTTTTCTCCAACTTACTATGGAATTTATGAAAATATCATATGTATGGCCATTTGCTTCCTAAAAAGATTTGAGGTAGAGTTCAATAGATAGCCAGTTACACAGGATAAATATAAGATAATACAAAGGCTGTAGACAGAATGGTGCTTATATATTTTGAGTCCAAGATGAGGTTTTGCTACACTTAAACATGAAATTTAGCTCTAAAATTTCTGATAGCAAGTCAAAAGAAGAAACCTACTGTCCTCTACTGAATCTGCCATCATGTAAGAGGAAAAACACCGGCTCTTCAAGGGTCACTATTTTAGTTTTTGCACTAGAATCCAAGAATAATTTGTCCTATGAGTCTTTATGAAATAATAGGTCACATATATTGAATGTTATGTACCAAGTATTATCCTAAGCTCTTTATATGTATTAATCATTTAATCATAACAACACTGCAAGATAGATTATTATCCCTGCTTTCCAGGTAAGCAAATCAAAGCTACAGAGAGATAAGTCACCCTCTGTTACAGTTGGAAAGAAACACCCCTAATCTGGACTCAAAGCTCCCTCTCCTGACAGCCACACAGCAGAAAATAGTCATTGCTTGTTCCACCGATGACTCTGAAGGTCCCCATTTCTTAAATCAACACTCAGTAGAAGCCAGGGACATGATATTGGACTTAATGAAAGCATTTGCGCTATTAAAACTTAGCTAACAGAACTATTGGAACTTAGCGGAAGACGCACGAATTAGTCATTCCTCAGTATACTATAGGAGTAGAGAACAGCACACATATAGGAATAAAGATAATTATTACAACTCACACGTACTCAGTGTTTACTATAGAACAGGCAGCGTGCTGAATGGCTTTAGATGCATTACATAACGTAGTCCTCAACCAGTCTTACGAAAGGAGGTATTTATTTGCCTGTTCACTCAAAAATGTTGATCACATACCTTCTACGTGGCAGATACGCCAAACAAGGAGTTATGGTGGTGAATCAGAGACTTATGATTGTACATAAGTTGTACATAAGTACAAACAGAAATGTGACCACCAAAAGAGAGTGTGTGGTGCCATCCCTTACAAGGAGATTGGCCATAGTCATGGAGGGTTTCCTTGCGGAAGTGGCATTGGAAATGGGAGCTGAAGCTTATGTTGGAGTTCATTAGGTGAAGGGGGAGTAGGGAGAGGCTCTGGAACATGAGAAAACCCAGAGGGAGCAAGGGAGAGAAAGATGAATTTGAGCAACTTGCCCAACGTCAAATGTTACTAAGGGAGAGAGCCTAGATTCAAATCCAGGTTGTCACACTTGAGTTTGTACTATTAACCCCCATAGGGTTGATGATTCCTCTGGCAAGGTGTTTCTCTAGACATTCTTTGAGAACTAAAATAGAGGTCAGCTCAAAACGGGGTTCTTCAAGGGCTTCTAGCATGCAAATTACAGGTGTTCTGGAGGCATTCGAAAAAGACTCCACAGCAGTCATTTTGTACTTTCATTTAATTTTCACAAATTCAATGATCGCATTAGCACTAAAACAAAAAAAGAAAAAAATGTACATTTAATACTAAAAGCAACTAGATCCTGCATTTCCCACTGAGTGCTTGTCCTGGAAGGAGGGGGAACCAGGTGACCTGAGCCCGGTCTCCCTCTCGCCTCTACTCCAGGAGCCTCTCCAGTGAGAGCCAGGGCTCCGAGGTCTCCGGACACATATTCTGCGTGCTTTTCCTAATCGTAAACCATGTTTCCTGAACATGCATGGTCCTTCCCTTCTCCAAGGCCAAGTGCAGGCTTTTCTGACCACAACCGGAGCTTCCCCTCTTCCACCCTTCAACCAGGCAGATTGTTGGAAGTTTCCTCCTCGAAAGCTCACTTCTCAGGGCTCTCCACGCCGCACCCTCCTCAGGCTGCTCCCAATTGCTGGCTTACTCGTTTGTTCCCCGCCCAGACCTTGAGTTCCTCCAAGGCACTGTCTATGTTTTAAGTTTCAGATGTGGGTCTTCCTAATGCCCAGCAGACAGTAAGTCTTCAGTAAATTTTTGTGAACTGCTGATTGAAAATTTATTTAAGCTGAGGAATCTCCAGGGGACTTGTCTTCACACAGACCAGGGAAAGAATCTTTGGCGGCACAAGGCACACTAACAATGAGCTTTCCTGTCCCATCCAGAAAAGACTCCAGCGTTTAAAGGACTCTTCTGTTGATTAACGAAGCTCTGGTCAGAAGGCCCACCAGCCGAACCCCAGACTCTGGTCAGATCCCAAAAGAATCCACTGAGAATCCACCAAGGTAGTCTCCACGCTGGGGGGCTGGGCACACCCGCGACTCTGTCCCCACCCCACCCCAGGCTGCAGTGTGTGAGGGGCAGGCACTAGAAATGCCAAAGAACTGCCTAGAAGCCAGAGGTGGAAATTTTGGAGTTTGTGATAAGAATGGACACTTTGTGATGAATTTCCTGCTTAGGAGATGCCCATCCTAATCCTCCAGAAGCTGAGCTTTAAAGAAACACACCAAGGGTCACGCTATCTGGTCCCAAAGACAGAGAGAGGGAAATGGGAAAGGACCTCCCAAAGCATCCTAGTTCCTTCCCCTCACACTTGGCCAGAAGCTGGAAGGAAGGGCGCCATCCTCCCCAGAGACTGGAAACCAAGAAGGCAAAGAAGTGGATCCTCGAGCTAGAGAAAGTGCGGCAGGAAATCCAGGCTGGGAATGTTTGTTTCTGGCTGATCCTCAAACTCTGATGCTGCTGAGTTAGAAGCCAAGAAGTGACTCGTCCTCAAGCCCCAAGGCCCTTTGACATTTCCCCTCACTGAGAGGCTCTCTCCATCTGGCTTGGCCATGGTAAGGATGGCATCACAGAGGGAAAGGGCCACAGGAAAGGGAGCTGGAACAGAGAGCTTCCTGCCCAATATCCAGGAAGGAAGAGGCAACCAGAAATCTGCAGACTGGGTCTATCTCTCCCACATGGTATGTTGACCAATAATATAGTGCCTTGCAAGTTCAAAAAAAAAAAAAAAAAAAGGTGCCAACATTGACCTGGAGAGACATCTTGTAAGCTTCTCTTTCATACCTCGACAGTAAACATCCCTGGACCCCTATCCTCACAAGTAACCATGGGCCAGAGCTAAGGAGCTCGTGCTCCCTCCGAATGAACTGTGTCTCTGGACACAGAGGTATGCTCTGTATGCTCTGTATACTCTCCCCACTTCATACTGTCTCCCCCAGCAGGTCCCCTTGACCTATGACTGTCACCTCCCAGATTTCTGGAGCCCTTTGTGATTGCATTCCCCATGGACAGCGAGCAGAGAGGCAAGATTTCAGGCAGTGTATTACAGCAAAGCTCTGGTGCTACTGAAGAAATACGTTAATTAGTGTCGGGCTTTGTCTTCCTCCCCCATGTGGGAAAGTGCTTGTGGAATTGATTTGCAGGTGCTACAAATAAATCTAAGGGTAAAGTGAAACTAAGTGGAGAAAACAGAATTCCTTTCAGGGATTGCTGTCCTGAATGAGGCCAGAAGAAATTATTAAACCCAGGGGAAGAGGTAACAGGAAGAGAGGAAGAAAGGGTTGTAAGAGCTGGTAGCTCTGGGGGGAAGGCCGTTCCCTGGAACATGACTCCTCTCAGTGACCCACCACACCTGCCAACCCCCCCCCCCAACCAAGTCAGGAAGGCTTGAGTAAAAGAGAGGGAAAGGGTGTGAAGAAAGGAGTGAGGAAGGGGCGGGGTGTGGGGGGTTCTAAGAAGGAGAGCTACCTAGACATGAGTTTCTTCTAGAACCTGGTGCAGTCACTGAATTCTATCTTGAAGTTTTGGCTAAACCCAGCAAGAGCAGCCAGCGTCCACATCAGGACCCAGAGATAGAAAGACCCCAAAAAGACAGCTGTGGGGGCTTACAGAAATTAAAGTGAGAGTTCCGGACTCTCAAGACCTGGGAGGTAGCCTTTCAAGCCAAGTTGAAGCAGGTCTCAAAGGTTCGGGGCCTCCATCCCAAATGACCTGCAGGTCACGCTAACCAACACGTCACCGGGAAGGAAACCTATCTACTCTCCCTCTTCAGCCTCAAGGCAGGTCACAAGGTAGGCTTACAGGTATGATAAAATCAGTAGGCAACTTTCTATTAAAACACAGTCTTTTTATAGCAGCAATGTCCACAATAGCCAAACTATGGAAAGAACCTAGATGTCCATCAACAGATAAATGGATAAAGAAGATGTGGTATATATACACAATGGAATACTATGCAGCCATCAAAAGAAATGAAATCTTACCATTTGCGACAACATGGATGGAACTAGAGTATATCATGCTTAGCGAAATAAGTCAAGCAGAGAAAGACAACTATCATATGATCTCCCTGATATGAGGAAGTGGTGATACAACATGGGGACTTAAGTGGGTATGAGAAGAATCAATGAAACAAGATGGGATTGGGAGGGAGACAAACCATAAGTGACTCTTAATCTCACAAAACAAACTGAGGGTTGCTGGGGGGAGGGGGGTTGGGAGAAGGGGGGTGGGATTATGGACACTGGGGAGGGTATGTGCTTTGGTGAGTGCTGTGAAGTGTGTAAACCTGGCGATTCACAGACCTGTACCCCTGGGGATAAAAATATATGTTTATAAAAAATAAAAAATTAAAAAAAAATACAGCATACAATAAAAAAAAGATTTAAAAAAAACACAGTCTCTAAACTAGTTTCTAACGTTTTATGGGAAAAAAAATTAGAAACCTTTAAATGTGTAATCCCCTCACTGACACACATGTGCCTACAAATACACCAAATTCACACACACACACACACACACACACACACTTCCCTTCTCTAAAAACAAACAGCGGCACCAACCACATGTGTCTCGATAGTGTGACAAACTTGTCCACATATATTCTAGAAGGATTACAATGATTTTGTGGGAAAAGAAAAAAAAGGAAAGAACAAATAAATCTGATATAGGATAATTGCCCTACCGGTGATCTCTTAGGATTTACACTCTAATTTTTTTGTTTTGTTTTGTTTTCACTTTTCAACTGTTTTGAGAAGACGCTTCCCAGAGGCCGGGTGTTAAGGACCAGAGTGTGACTAACCGGCAGTCCAAATGATGTTGATGACAATAAGCAACAATAGTAATCAGAAGAAATAATGGTACCGATAGTAACAATCCAGGAGGTGCCATCAGAGCAAACTGTTGCCATGGAAACAGTGAAAAGGAGGGTGGGGGGAAACGTAGAAGATCTTTTATAATAGAATGCCAGGTTCCTGCAACTTCTAAGAATGAGCTCCTATATTGTAGTATCCTAAAGAGGATCCAGATAAACAGCAATCTTTTGTGATTATACACAGCGGAGTGAAGGACAAAATGGCTTGCCAAGATTAGAAAGACGGTGCCAGGGTCGATGGGCTGGGATATTTGCCCTCAGGTTCCGCCTCAGAGAAACAGCTGCACAACCTTCTTTTAGGGACAATTCAGACCAGCGGCACAATAAGGAATATACACAGCAAAATGAAAATGTTTCAAGCATGGTGTTTCTTTTCCATCTTCACAGCTGTTCAGACAAGTTCAAGTCTAAGTGTACACACACTGCTCTTTAAGGCACAAGAGAGGAACTTAACGAGTCCCAGGATGAAATGTGCATGGACAGAAAAATCACTCCAGCTACTTCTAAAAAACACAAAGGAAATACTGGTGCAGAGAGAGGTAAGAACATCTATCTGGATTGATTCTGAGCTTGGCCATTCTACCCTCAGGGTATTTTTTGTTTGTTTGTTTAAAAACATTCATCACAACGTTATGCAATTATATATGAAAGCATTCTGCATGTTAGGCCATATCCTGGCAAACTCTTGCGAAGAAAATTGCTCTCATTTCTGGAGATTTTAGCCTATCTGCAACTGACTATGAGGAGAGCCAGAGGAATGTTGAAAAAGAAAACCAAACCTGGAGGCATGACAATTCCAGACTCCAAGCTCTATTACAAAGCTGAAATCATCAAGACACTATGGTACTGGCACAAAAACAGACACAAAGATCAGTGGAACAGAATAGGGAACCTAGAAATAGACCCTCAACTCTATGGTCATCTAATCTTTGACAAAGCAGGAAAGAATGTCCAATGGAAGTGAACTGCGAGAAACTTCCAAAAGCAAGCCCATGGGAGAGGTGTGCCAGTCCCTTGCCAGCCATGGAGCCCGTAGCAAGGATACCTAAGGAAACCACTCTGGGTATGGTGACCTCACCAAACTTGGTTTCCATCAGTGCTCAGAGCCCGACATCCATAATGGCAGGTGCTTCACAGGCAAGAACAGTTTTCCTTACTTGTCTTCATACTTCACATGATTCTAGAATGTTCTCCATTCCCTTTCCCACCTGTGACATCATACCACTAATTTCTCTTTTTCCCCCCTTATGCTGAATACATCTCTCATGATGATAGAGATATGCTATCACATCAGCAGCATGGAAGTTAACCTAAGAAAATAATAATTTAATTGTACTCACCTTTTCATTTTGCTCTTCTTTCCAATCCTTCAGTGGGTTAGGTGGAATATGGTGTTCTCGCCTTTCTCTAACTTGGAATTAATAATACGATACCCATCTTTACAATGATAGTCTGAGAGAGCCACAAAACATCTTCTAGTGGAAGCCACCATTTTTGAAGCCACATAGAACTGCATTTGAGGGGCCGCTGGGTGGCTCAGCGGGTTAAAGCCTCTGCCTTCAGCTCAGGTCATGATCCCAGGGTCCTGGGATCAAGCCCCACATCGGGCTCTCTGCTCTGCAGGGAGCCTGCTTCCTCCTCTCTCACTGTCTGCCTCTCTGCCTACTTGTGATCTCTGTCTGTCAAATAAATAAAATCTCAAAAAAAAAAAAAAAAAGAACTGCATTTGAGTCCCAGTTTCACTGCTTGCCTGGAACCTTTATCTTTCTAAACTTCACTTCCCTCCATAGAAGGAAAATAATGAAGTCACCAAAGATAGTGCAAGAATTGAAGAAAATATAGACATGACGTGCGTTGTCCATTGTGAGTGCTCATTGTTTTTATTGGAGGTGACCTGCGGACATCTGGTGACGTTTGCTACTGTCAGTCACTGTAGACATCTGGAAAGATGGTACAGCAGCATCATTCTAGAGCTTTGTGTGGCTGGTTCCTTTTCTAACCAGGAAGGGGCACGTCTGTTGGACCAGATTGGCTCACGGGGCTTGCAGATGGAAGGAGGTCTCAACGCCTCGGCGCCGGCCCAGCGTGGAGGGCAGGGGTCTTTGGCCTCTCTTAGAGTCACCCCTGCAAATGTCCCCAAAGTCACCACCCCTTAAGGGTTGCCCCAAAGGAGAGCAATGATGAAATCTTGTAAGGACAAACAGCCACTTTCATGACTGCAGCCCGGAGGCATCTGACCAGAAAAGAATATACATTATTCTGATTTGAAAATATCTGTGACTCCCAGACTGGGCTCCAGCTTGCTGCTGAACTCTTACAGAAGAGCCCGTTCCTCGGACCACCTTCCTGGTATTCATTTAGGTTCCACACACGATCTAGAACACAGGCTTTAGCCCCACTCCAACCCTAATGATTCACTTTTCCCATTTGTTCCAAGTTGCAAAAGGAGTCCCTGAAGTAGTATAAAACACATATTCACTCATCAAAGTTTCTGCTCCTTAAGTCACTTTGATTTCATTAAAAGCGATCATTCAAAGGACATTTTGCAAGCTGATATCCCAAACAAACGGACTAGCATGAAGCAGGAGTGATTTGAATTCTAAGAGATTTTTCCCTTGAAATAAGCTTTTGTAGTAGAGGTTGTGATGCTGAGGATAGATGAAAGGAAGCCAGTTGCACAGAGAGTTCCAAAGGACTGAAAATCAAATTTAATCATCCAGTGTTAGGAGTTTAGCCAAATGAACACAGAGCAGCGTCTCAGCCCTTCCTTCTTTCATGAAGATGTCTATTTTGTATATTCTGAAGGCTGATGTCACGGGGTGAACCAGCACTAGGGGCCCCTGGGGAAGGGTCAGAGGTCTCCCAGACAGGGTTGGCCCTCTCATGAGGTAGAACAGGCCGTCGCCCAGGGCTGTGAAATATTATGAGCAACAAAAATGCATAGTGACTGGGTATTCTCTGACTGCAGGCTTGAAGGCACCAACATTTTCCAGTCTGCCCGGGGCAACGAAAGTCTTTGTCTGCACCTCTCAATGCAACCAGGAACATACAATATTGATTCCTAACATGAAATGATGGAAGGTTTTTTTTTTTATTGTTGAATATGGATATTCTCCATTATTTATAATGCATAGGTCTTTTAGGGAGGAAAAAAAGAAAGAATAAACTATAAGGAATTTGAGAAACTCTCCACTCAGAAGTATTCTAATACACAGAATTCATTAATGTATACAGACTCACTGACTCCCAAGACAAGTCCCTATTTTAAGGGACAATATGCTGCAAATGTGTAAAGACAGGAGGCATTATCTAAGGGCTACCATTCTTTATGCTGATACAATAAAATACAGAGGAGCTGCTCAGTGACACAAGGCCCCATATGTCTGATTATAATGATTCAAAAGCCATCTCTTAAACAGCCTCATCCAACTGAGAAATATTAACCGAGGTTCTCATTGCCCTCTATAAAATACACTGGTTGCAGCCCATGGACTGCCAAATCCGCCCAACCAGTAGACCACTCGTTACCACCCGCCCCCAACTATTCTGCTCAGGCCCCTGAGTTCGACGCTTAGCAAAAGAAGGAGGTCCTTTCTCCTAAATCCCGGGATGCTAGTTGTACTTGTTACTGTAATTATGCAATTTAAGCTTTATTAAAAAGAATTAATATGAACACAGAGATCAAAATATCTATTTCTATAAAAACCACTTTAAATGTGTTGAAAAAGACAATAAAAGTTGGCTGCTTTAAAAATACTTTCATATTCAGTGCGAGCAAAACAACCATAAAGAACTGAGGGAGAAAATTATAAAAATCTAGATAAGTACTCCTCTCGGGTTACCTTGTAAGTTTCTGTAAATTTCTCCATGCACGTAAGAGAGTGACCATTGTGAAGGATGCTCTGAGTGTAGCTTGTGCATGAGAGCCAACGAACAACGTGAATAAGCAAGTCCCCGCTTAAGGATGAGGTCTTGACCTACTTCCCAAGGCTGGTGAATTAGGCTGTAATTATGGTTTCAAGTTTAAATAAGGCCCATAAGATTTGTGCAAGCTCTTCTTTAATGATTCCTTTCCTTGGCTGACTTTTTTGATTGAGCAATCAACTAAGTATTCTATTTTGGTCAAAGAAGAAGAATGTAATTATATTGCACACAAAAATGGTATTTTGAGCTTGTACCAAGGTAATTTCTCTTTTATTGTTGGGAACACCTTCACTTTGAAAGATACAGAAATACTGTGTATGTCCTTGGTAGTCATCTTGCTAATATGCTGACCTTGGTATTTCCAGCTCAGATAGTATACAATTCCCTTCTCTACTGAAGAGTTACTATCTTTGTACCTCTCCTAAAGAGACAATAAAAATAACATAGAATATGGCCCTTTAATCTTGGATTCATAAAGGAAATGTTGAGGGACAGGAGCTCAAATCACTCTCAGGTGAAACAGCACAAGTTGAGAAATGATAGGAGATACAATTTTCCATGTGCGAGGCTTCTTGCAGAACAATAAAGGCAAATCACAGACTGGACCAAGGGCACTGATTTTTGCTTTGATTTAATCTCTTTTATTTTAGATTCTGGAAAACAAAACATGGCAACATGCTTCACTCTCTATCTTGGTCCAGAGAATCTGTGACTATTTCTATGTAGAAGATTGGAGACTTTCAGGATGATAGTTTGAGGATGTCACAGTGACAACGATCCAGCTGCAAGTTCATTTCCAAATACCCAGTCCTTATGGATGTCTTTAAGGATTAGACAACTGAACCAAATCTTGTTTATTGGAAATTATGGTTACTGCCACGCCAACCATGCATGATCCGATCGGTTCACTCATCAAAGAAAAAGCTGATTTGTTTCACCTAACTTACGTTGTCTGTGTCACATATATATACTAGTGACATGGGAGAGGACACATTGTTAGATAGTTAATCACTTTATAACCTTCCCCCATAAATAGAATAAAATCCTATTATGACATGGTTTGATATATCCAGATTAGCAAATATCCCAGTTAAAATTCTATAATACAACGTTGCTTTCCCCTATCTCCATCTCGGGACTCTTCTTCTCTTTATATACCCACCATCTCTCTGGCTTCTTTGAACCCATGATGATGACTACAGCCATGTTTCTCAACTTCACGGTCTTGGTCAAACTACTCTCCTGGTAAACTCTAAGAAAGATCCACCCTGAAAAGACGAGCCGCCTTGAAACCACACCATCCAGGTGGTGATTCCCAGAATCCCCAAAAGCTCTCTGCCACCCCCACACAGTCGTCTTGGTCTCGGCAGGCTGCCAGGAGGCAATCTTGGATGTGGACTGTGCTTGCACGACAGCTGCCTGCTGAGAGATGGTACCCACCGCCCCCAACCCCACCCTCTGTTTCACCCATCCTGACTCACCAGGAAGGAAATAACAGAGAGCTTGCGTATGGGTCACCTGCATATTTTTCTTTTAAACCCAGAAAGTCCCTGGAGAACATGTAGCTCCACCGGAAGTGTTCCAGAAGAAACTTGACAGGTAGAGTTGTGCTTTCAAAATGGAGGAAAGACATGAGTGGGAGGGAGGACGTTTTTAAAAAGAAAGGGAAGTCATGGAAAGAAAAGGGTTGGGGGGAGGGGCATGGCATGGTTTCTATAAAGAAATTAACTACTGGAGCACCTGGGTGGCTCATGAGGCTGAGCTGTTGTTTTGGGCTCAGGTCAAGATGTCAGGGGTCATGAGATTTGGCCCGTGGCTTCCTGCCCAGTGGGAGTCTGCTTGGGTTTTCTCTTTCCCTCTGCCTCTTGCCCCACTCACGCTTGCGCTCTCTCTCTCTCTCTCTTTCTGTCTCTCATATAAATAAATAAATGTTTAAAAAAGAAATTAACTACTATTTTTTAAAAAGATAAATATGAAGAAAAGAGGTAGGGGGGCACTGATGGAATAGGTATAATTTTCTTGAGACGACTATAAACACACTCAGAGAAAACTCTGGGAATGACGAATGTAAAATAGTGGGGGAGGGGCAGACCAGCCCCAGCACCACCACGCACCATGGACAGGAGGGTTTTTTTGTTTTGTTTTCTTGTTGTTGTTTTTTTTAGATTTTTATTTATTTATTTGACAGACAGAGCTCACAAGTAGGCAGAGAGTCAGGCAGAGAGAGAGGAGGAAGCAGGCTCACCGCTGAGCATAGAGCCCCATGTGGGGCTCAATCCCAGGATCCTGAGATCATGACCTGAGCAGAAGGCAGAGGCTTTAACCCACTGAGCCACCCAGGCGCCCCGGACAAGAGGTATTAAAATATGTATTCAGTTGGAGCCTAAAGCAAGGAAATATGAGTCTTCCTCTGATCCCTGCACAAAACCACAGAGAGTGCTTTTTGCCCCGCACATGGCACACCCAGTTTAAAGCAGTCCTGAGACAGCAAAGATATCTGCATTTATAGTGTAGTTCATTGTAGCAGCAGCTATAACAGCAAAAAAAAAGGGGGGGGGATGCATAGTACAAGAAAACAAGCATCAGTAGAAAAACGGTGAAATCAATTTTGACGCATAGATCCAATGGGATACTATGTAGCCATTTGGGGTTTAGAAAATGAAAAGAAAATTGGAGGTGTCTGTGTGTGTGTGTGTGTGTCTTACAAATGCAGAGGAAATGAGACAAAGAGATTTCTAGAACCACAGAAAGTGAAACAATATAGGAAAGAATTGGAAGAGACACGCACCATGCATAACAAGAGCGACTTCTGATAGAGAATCAGATCAGAAGAACGAACAAGGCGTATTTTTAAACTCTTATTTATAGAACTCAATATTTATGTAATTATGTACTTATATTTTTAAAATATGTAGACTTTTTGTTACCATAGTCCTAAGCTCACTCTGGGCAGGAACCAGAAATCCCAGCATCCTAAGAGTTCTTAGGGTGGAACCTGAAGACCCGTGGACACAGCAGGGGATCCCTGTAAAGAGTCAGCCAGCCCTGGAGAAGGCAGTACAAGAATCTGTGGGCACACCTAATCTCCCAGGGTCTCCAAAAGAAGAAGCCACCTGATAAAATTCCTGGAGTTTACCACCATGTTGGGCCAAAATGCCTCCCCTGTGAACATCAAAATGGAGAGCCGGAATCAAAGTTTGTATCTCTCTCCTTCCCAAGAACATACCATATGGAAGAGTTAGAGAAACTGGTGTGAAATGTATCTTGGAAAATTTCATCGCTTATTTAAATTAGAATTATGGATTTCGAGGGGTAAATAAAAATCCTCTGCAAAATAGTGAGAACAACTAGACGTACTGCTTTTAATAACTTTTTGCACTGCTTGCCCCCACAATCCTTCAGGACGATCAAAAAGTAGTATGTTCCATGTAGCAGTCTGCAATGGGAAACGGCATCTTTAATCTTTCATGAAGAACCTACTTGGAAACAAGGGGAGTTGATAGTCTGTTTTTAATATAAATTGTTGTTGCTGTTGCTTTTTCTGTTTCAATTTTTCTATTTCTCAGTCCTCAGGAACATCCACCTCTTTTCATAAGGTAACTTTGATGCGATTTCTACATTCATTTTTGTCTCCACACAATACTTCATGTATTCATTCAACGACCTTTTGAGCATTTACCTCCTATAATGCAGGAACTCTGACGTAAAGCATGAAGACTCTTCGTAAAGCGGAAAGTGCTGTGAGTGCTGTTCAGGTATCCGTGGCTGTTTCTGTCTGAGCGGCCATTTCCCATCCTGGGCTTCTGTACTAAAGTTACTGGCTACTCTTGAGGGAAAAAAAAAAAAAAGAGAAAGAATCAGAGATGTTTCAAGGGAGTGATAGATAAATTTCAGCCACTTCCATCTTTTTTCAAGATTATCACAGAACATGAAACCCACAGCAAAGGCAAAAGGACTCATCAGGGTGTTGAAATGGAGTGGGGAATGTTGGTTAGGCAGCACCACCTAATGGCTGCTGGACAGAACCTGTATCCTCTACCTTGAGAACCAGCATCGCTTTTTTCTCGGTAGATTTCAGATATAGGCAGCACAGACGCTAGTATTCAGGCCAGTAGCAAAAGAGCCCTGCTACCTAGACCTCCTGAGGTCCAGACACTGTCGTGCCTGTTTAGATTCGATGGTGGCCTCTCAGTCTCCCCAAAGCCCATCAATTCAGGACGCCACAACTCATAAGAATATGTGTTCTGTTTCCAGGTACGGCTTTATATTCCTGCTCCAGCCAATGAAAGGGAAGTAGGAACTTCTAGAAGAAACCCTGCTATAACTTAGCACACGTCTGAAAAAGAATGTCAGGGGAAATGCAGGCTGAGATTCTCTTTCCAAAGATTATCATCGAAGAACATAATGATTGAGATGAGGGATAATGTCCCTTCCTTCTCATTATTCAACATAGATCTAGAAGAAATCCTTCTGCTCTTTCTGCTCTAACCCTAACCTATTATCATCCGCAAATTGTGATATATATTTACACACCAGAAAGTATAAAAGGATGTTGTTGATTGGGTTCATCTAGAGAAACTGCCAATTTCATTATTTTCACTTTTTTTTTTTTTCTGGGGAAAAAAATAAAGACTGGCAACATCTGATGTATGCAGTGATCTTTCCACGTCTCCCATCCTCTCTCACTGCTGCTGAACCTGGTCTTTTGTCTTCAAGGCTTTTAATTCCTTAATCTCTACCTCCTCACTCAATCCCCTGCTATTCTTGCTCTATTTTCCCAGATATGCTTTCAAAATGCTGGTTTTCTGGAACCCATTCATCTACAACCACACCCTCCTCTGCAATTTTTAGTCTCACATTATTCCACTTAGCCATTTTGCTTGGAGTTGCCATTTTGAACCACAGACCGTTGTTGCAGGACTGGACAGGGCTTGGAGATCCACATAACGGAGCAGATTGGATCTGCCCCTTGTCCTTGCCATCTAATTCCACCTCACGGGGTCCATTGAGCAATCTCTGTCTGAGCAAAGACTGGCTCTACTGATCCCTTTTAACTCTTCACAGCTCTTCAGATTCTTTTCCACCTTCTCAAGCCCCGACTAAACCACAACCAGATTACCTTGTTACCTACTTCACTGAGGTAACAGATAACTTCAATTTGATCCCCCTCAATTATCATCCCTTAAGCCTCAGATTTCTCTACTTCTCATTGTATTCCCCTTTGGTCCTCATTCAACCAGAAGTATGCTCAAAAGCTAGTGTTTTTCTTCAGGGTTTTATCTGCCTCCATCTCTCCTCAGGTACTAAGGATCTTTGTGGATCAATGTCTTTCTCGGGTCTTTTCCTCAACCTGGCAGTCACAGCCAGCCACCTTCAAGCTGCAGCCATCACCTTCAGTCTTACCTAAACCAATCTCTTTGATCATACCTGACCTCTACATACTCTGCCTGGGCCTTCAAGGATTATTCTCTGCTCTGAAACAAACCTTGTTCTCTTCGGCCCCTGTGCTTTTGTCCAAGTCATTCTCTCCTCCTCAAATGCCCTTCCCCTAGTCTATACCTGTTGTGGTTCTACACCTCTCCTAAGGCCTGAGTCAAGGCCCTTCATCCCCCAGATGACTGCCCAGTTGGGAACATTCTCTCTTTCCTTTGTTTCTCCAAATGAAATCCATTCATACTTTTATTATAACACATTTCAGACTTTCTCTCTCTCTCTCCCTCTCTCTCTCTCATGTTAGAATCCACCCTGTCTGTCTGCCCTGTGGGAGCTGAGCCTTGGGAGATCTCAATCTCCACGAAACTCATCTCTGTAATCTCCACATTATTCAGCCACTGCAGTAATGGCTGGTTGGCTTGGGAGTAAATTATTTTGTCTATAAATAACATGAGCATAGCATGGTGCTAATGAGGAGTGACTGAGGTTAAAACTGATTTTTAAAGGAGGAAGAAAAGATGCCATTAAACTTTGCATGAAGAGAAGGGCCTTCATGGACTGTGTCTCCATCCAGTCCTCCAGCAAATATATCGTCTTCCAGGAAACCCCTGTAATTTCTCCCCAAATGGGAGAAACCTTATTCACAGGCAGAGTGGTGAGAGAGTTTCACTCACTCAAGCTTCATTCATCATCACTACTATAAATACAGCTCAACGGCATATCCTGCTGACAGTAGGTCAGTAACATCAACACTCACATGAAGGACGACTCCAGCAAAGGACAGATTAGGCTGAAAAAAAAAAAATACAAGAACAAACTTTCACTCATCTGATGCCACTTTCTGAACTATCCCAGAACCCAGCCTCTTCATGGCTTAGAAGGCCTTGGGATGAGGGTGGAAAAATGGGAACTGCAACTTCCAGGGGATTGAAATGAAAGGGAGGACTCACCAGCACCTGCTGGTCCCCAGCCAGTGCCTTTCCATGTTCTGCGACCTGATCTCTGCTTCCTGGATGTTGGCGAGACCCCTTCATCCTCTTGACGTGATCTGCAGCTTCTCCCTCCCATCCTTGGCCACACACGGGTGGTCAGCCTGCTCTTTCTCAGCCATCTCCGTGCTTCACTTAGTTAGGACTGTCAGAACCCAGAGCCACAGTGCCTCAAAACAATAGAAATTTATTTTCTCACAGTCTGGAGGTGAGTAAGTCCAAGCTCAAGATGTCAGCAGGGATTTGTCTTCTGAGATCTCTCTTGGCTTGACGATGACCAAACTACTTTTCTTTGTCTTCATGTCATCTTCTCCTTGTACTTGTCTGTACTTCTCTCTCTTCTTCTTATAAAAAGCAGCAGTCCTATTCAATGAAGCTCACTTGAATGTCCTCATTTTCCTTCATTACCTCTTCAGAGATCCTATCTCCAAGTACGATGACATTGTTCAGTCCTGGGGGTGAGGACCTCAACATATGAATTGGTGGGTGGGCACAGCTCAGCCCATAACACTCCATGAGCTATTGTGTCCCCCTCTAATCTCTGACTCTGGTTAGTAAGCACACTCTGATGGATTAAAAGAACTAATGACCCTGATCTCAAATCCCTGAATTCTCAAAACCTTATCTGACTACTGGTGAAAAGAAAGGAGAGAAGAAAAACCTGCAGAAAAGATGACCAGGACAGTATGTGTTTGCCTAATATGTTCCCTCTGTGTCAATCTCTCTACATAACCAACCAGGGCTGGCTATTCACAGGATATGGGAAAGTCTGGAAATGTGGGGCCATCCCTCTACAAAAAAAACAGGACAAGAATGAACCGTAACAACCAGATAGGCTGGCATACTCATAAATGAACCATAAACAAACCATAATAACCAGACACCCTGACATCAACATCCAGTCAGCTCATTCCTCAGATTCCCCATCACCAGGACGGCCTGGGTCCTTTCTGAGACTCTACACAATCAAACTTAATCCTTAATATAAACTCACCACTGAATCTCCTAATGCTAACATCAACTCCCTTTTATATCAGGTTTCCCGCACACCGATCTCCAGTCTTCCCCCACATTAATAATTTTACTGCACACCGATGCTAGAGTTAAAAGGATTTATTTAAAAAACAATTTTCTTTAATCAAGATTTTGATCAAACTTTTTGCACAAACCACTTCTTTAGAGAATAATTCAAAGGACAGCAAAAACTGGTGGATATTGGGGTTTTAAAAAAAAAAGAAACTTCTAGAGAATGTCCCAGGATCAATCCACATTTAGCCCGATTTCCTCCAAGTTCTCCATGTAAAATATTATACAATGAGAATTTATACTCTGACTGATAACCCTGAGGCACTGTAAAATTCTTAATCATCAAAAATGCAATTATGCTCGCCATACTGTAATTACTAAGGAAAGAAAGTGCACTCATATATTTTACAAAGATTTTCTAAAGAGAGGAAATGGTAGGTTATGTGTGTTGGAGGGGAGAGTTTCTAATTAACTTTCAATTAATCAGAAATTCAAGTAACCAGAAAACTCCATTTCTTAAACATTCCATGAGCATTTGCCATGTGCCAAACATTGAATTACTTTACTTAAGAGAAGTGCGAGAAAAGCCATTTCTTCATTGATAGATGGAACACCTTCCTGGAAATACAATTTAACAAAGGACCCCACTCTGGATTTGCAAATCAAGAGAGGTTGTATGTAAATACACAAAGCTCTGAACTTTTGAGACATTTGAGACATCTCAATATAAAGGAGAGGGCAAAAATCACTTTCAAATGTGATCTCATAAGACTATGATCTGTTTCCCTGCCATAGGAATATTGACATTGACACAGAGTTTCGGTAGAGACAGACCTTTTATGGTGCAAGTAGCCAAAAACTCAACTCAGATTGATTTAATAAAGGAAATTGGATGAGTTGTAGCCGAATGAGCCAGAGGAAACTGTGGTAAAGTTGGATCCAGAGGCTGGAAAGATATGGCCAAGATCCCAGTTGTCTCCCCAAGGCTGACTTCCTCCTAAAGTTATCAAATTCCAGACCTCACATCTTCACTCATCACCAGGAGGAAGAAAGGTCTTTTTCTGTAGTATTTGGGAAGGACTGTTGCATTTTTCTTTCCCAGACACCCCAGCAAATGTCTCCTCAGGTTTCTTTGGTCCAGATTGGTTTAGAGGTCCCTCACAGAACCAATTACAGCAGCCAAAGGAGGTGGGGTAGTCTGATGCCATAGTCCATCAGGGGGAGGTTTAATCCTACCCAATCTCACATGGCTGAGAATGAAAGAAAGTGGTTTCCCAGAGGAACTCCAGGGCACTCTTAAGAAGGAGAAAGGGAGACTGGTGGCTAAAACATAAATAAATGAATGTCTAACTACACCCCAAGTACAAAGCAAACTGGGGAATTTGCTTCCACTTTCTAGTCTTGGCACCAAGTCAATAGTAATTTTCCTATCAGTAGTCTTTTAACATGTTTATTTCAAGGAAATTTCATGGAAGGGTAGACATAGCAAGTTAAAACTGCCCCCAATCCTCTAGGATTTGGGTAGTCTGGGTCAAAACATCAGACATCCTAAGGTGTCTTGGGGGACTCTGTCAGTTAAGTGACAAACCCTTGATTTTGGCTCAGGTTATGATCTCACGGTTCTGTGATCGATCCATGTTGGGCTCCGCACTCAGTACAGAGACAGTTGAGGATTCCCTCCTTACCTCTCCCTCTGCGCCTCCCCTCACTCTAGCACTGTGTGTGTGTGTGTGTGTGTGTGTGTGTGTGTGTGTGTATCTCAAGTAAATAAATAAATCTTTAAAAAAAAATCAGACATCCTGAAAGTAAGTCTCAATTGGCCCTTTGCAAAAAGAGGAACCAGGATTCAGTGGCTGGAACATAAAGACCAAAAATTTTTCATCCCAGTAGGAGCTGACATTGGGTGTGAGCTTACTGTGAGCCTGGCTCTGTTCTAAGCCCATCACATGCACTGAATCCTTGAGTCCTCACAACTACAGGAAGGTGAGCTTGGGGCTACCTATCAGGAGACTGAGGCAGAGAGAAACAAGGTAACTTACCCAAGATGGCATGCCAGGAGATGGAAAGGCCATGATTTGAAGTAAGGCCATACAGCTAGAGGCAAAAGAAGTCATGCATTACTTGAGAGGCTAAGGCTTCATCCTGGAATATGGCTTTCCTGCTGGTGACAAGGGACACTTGCAGGTTTGATGAAATCTGCTCCAATCCAGCTTCCGGGGAATGCATTCCAAGTTCCCCGAGTGAGAGCCTGATAAAATCCAGAAAACCCAGGCTCAGCCTTGTGAGAGCCTTGGGAGCACCTCCTTGAGATAGGACTGATGGATGGACAAAGCAACAAGGGGAGTGGCACTCCACTGTGGGCAGCAGCGACGTCCCTTTCCTGAGTAAGGAACTGGGGTAGAGTGCCACGTGCAAAGAAGTCAGAATGGCCTCCAAGGAGAAGGGTCTGCACAGCCGGAAGCTGCCAGGAGTAAGGCAGCAAATTTGGGAACTTTGGGTCCCAAGGGTCTGCTGGGTGGAGGACCTGGAGCCAAAGGCGATGACTGCCACCTTATGATCGCTGACTGAGCTCTGGCATTTGTCCCTGGAGCCAGTGTGACCTGGGAAAGTAAAGGTTACGTGTTAGAGGACATGATTAAAGGAAAAGCGTTACATTAGCAGATGCTGAGAGCCCCGGTAATTACAGTGATTTCATTTCTTGACTATTCTTTTCTGCTTTTGCCCAACGTTGAAAGGCAGGGATAGGATTCTCGAATACCAATTGTTACAACACACAGCATCCCATGAGACTAATTCTCCGGACCCACGGCAAATGCAGCAGATACAAAAACGAGGGAGGCTTCAGTCCAAATTGAGTGTAGGTTCTGACATGTAGGGAGGGTGTAGCTGCCAATGAAAATCTTGTCGCTGAAAGGAAGAGCTAACACAGCAGGGGGCAGACGGCTGGGAAACCACAGGGGGGCAGAGGGATCTGAAGCAGCAGCCCATGCAGCTAAAGACCAAATGTTAAAACAAAGAGTGTCAGAGGCGCAGAAACACTCCTGCTGCTGGCTTCCCCGCACACTGTCTTCTGCAATCTTAAACGGTTAAAAGAAAGGTCGAGCAAAGGGCCCAGGTACTTTGGCCGCGTTGGTGCAGCTCACGTCCACCCAGCCCAAGTGATCGGTGGCTGCAGTGCGCCACCTAATGGTGACACCAGATGCTTCTCATTTAAGCGTGGCATCCCACTTTTCAAAAATCCGAACTTTCCCGTCTCCCTCTAATCTAAATAAAATGATCAGAGCATTGCTCTGTTACAGCTCCAAACAGTAGACTGACTTTAAGTTTAAGTTTTTATGGCTCTAATGAAGATGTTGAGTACGCTTTAAGTAATAAGATTCAGATTAAGTATCCATTAGATGTGATGACAGCTCAGAAACATGTATGCACATGGTTATGCGTGATGAACCCAAAAACCAAAAAAGGGCTGGGCTCACCTTACTGCATTTCTCCACATCCCAGGGTTTTAGGCTACATTTCCCCCCACATCTTTATTTTCTCCATCAATCCTGTATTTTCACTAAGCAGCAGTCGTATACAACGTTTTTAAAACTGAACTTGTTAAAGCTAAGAGTCCTTCCCCAAGAAACACAATTTCTGCATCATGATTTTCAATGGATAGTTATTTCTTCTTTACATTTTATGCACACGTCTGACCAGGATCCATTTCTTTGAGGACTGTGTCAGTGACCACGCTGTCCCCACTCCGCTCCTCTAACATGGGGCAACATAGAGGGATTTACATCACATTGATCACCAGGGTAAAATCACCAGGAAAGAAAAGGGCTAAGAACCTGATGCTAAATATGGGAGAGTCTGCCTGAAGCTTGAATCAGGTAAGCGCAGCACTAATGGGATGGAAAAAGCGGGACCGCCAGTGGTCTGTGGGTCTGCAGCTCCCCCACTTGGCAGGTGTTGAAAGTAAATGATTTCTGAATCAGCCACCTGAGTTGTTTTGTTTTTTTCCACGCGTTCATTAGCGGTGTGAGTGTGTGTGTGTGTGTGTGTGTGTGTGTAAAAATTTAAGAAATGGAGTATGAATCAAGAGGTGGTGCCCAGTTTTTGGCAAAGGAGACACCATACAAAACCACGAAAGGAGACGATTATTTTTCCCTCTGTTTTAGGATTTTTTGTACAATTGCTTTAACAGCACCTGTAAGGACATGCAGTTTGGTGCCTCAGAGTAGGGCTGTGAGGGTGATACTAAAAGCAACCAAGTCAGTGGTAGGCTGGGTTTTTATCCTTGCAATTTCACCCACCTCTTGCCACACGGGGGGCAAGCGAAATGCTCAAACCACTGCCAGTCGTTTTGTAGATTCTGGGTGTCTTGTAAGCTAAGCAAATCATCCAACACGTGCAAGATTTACAATGACATCACCCAACAGTCTCGTTAATAAATGTGTATGCAATATCCCTAGAGGCGAAAGAAATGATATTTAAGAGAAACAATGCCTTGGTTGAAAAAAAAAAATGATGAATCCAATAAATATGGGAACTAAGGCCAGTAGGGGGCGGGGCAGAGTGTGGGGAGAGGGGAGGGGAATGCTGTGGGACTTCTGCGTTTGGCCAGGTGCATAAACTGAACTTGTTCTCCAACTTCCAGAAACAGTGCTAGGCTGCAGGGGTCTGTGCTGAACCCTTTGATGAGGAGGCTCAGCAAATGGCCAACTGCCACCACTGGGTCCTTCTCCAAGCGACAGTTTCTTCTCCTGCCCTTCCAGAGGTGAAAAGTAGGCTGTTGGAGCCAATGTTCTTCCATGAGCTCAAGAAGACTTTGTCCATGGCACTGGACTTCATGGAGATTAGGCGGCAGTCTGGACTTTTTTGGGACTTTATCTGACGAAGCGGTTTTTGAGAATTTTAAACATTGTCAATTGCTTCAAAGGTTGCTTTTAAGGTCTCTTTTGGAAATATTTGCCTTTTCAACCCTTAATTGCTTTTCCTTCAATTTCAGAACTTTTCAGTACTTGGTAAACTCATTATTATTTTATCTTTGTAGTCAGTAAAAGGCTTCTTTTAACAGAAGCGAGCTAATGACAACTCAAGGGGGATCGTCTAGTGGAAACTCTGAGCCCCCGACAAGAAGGTTAGCAATCTGGGGGAACTGTGGTGCCCCTCCCAAAGTCTCCTACACATTTCCAACAGGGACACTTACACCTTCTTCCTGATATAAAAGATCGTGTTGCCCTTTGATTGCAGATCCTAGGTCTTTGAATTTTTTAATATGTACATTTTAAAATCTGTAGTCCCCAGTACACAGAGAGGTACTGTCATTCATTCACCTCCCAACCCTTCTCCTGTTGAACCCGCACTCACCCACTCTCCTCTTCCCCAGGGGAAGATGCTCACTGAGCTTAAACAAGGGGTTCTCAACCTTGCTGCACATTAAGGTCCCCTGAGAGCTTCCAAACTATTGATGCTTGCTCTTATCTCAAGAAATTCTGATCCTAATTGTCAAGGGAGGGGTCCAAACATCAACGCTTTTCTTAATCTTCCCAGATATAGCTATTCTGTATCCAAGGTTGAGACATCTAATTTTAAATGATTGGGTCTAATTCACATACGTACTTGATGTCTTTGGAGCCTAACCTGAGGGTTCAATAAGGTGTTATTAATGGTGCAATACAAGAGGGACCTGTTCCTCGATTGAAAAGGTCCCTCGGGCGCCTGGGTGGCTCAGTGGGTTAAGCCGCTGCCTTCGGCTCAGGTCATGATCTCAGAGTCCTGGGATCGAGTCCCGCATCGGGCTCTCTGCTCAGCGGAGAGCCTGCTTCCCTCTCTCTCTCTCTGCCTGCCTCTCCATCTACTTGTGATTTCTCTCTGTCAAGTGAATAAATAAAATCTTAAAAAAAAAAAGAAAAAAGAAAAAAGAAAAAAAAGAAAAGGTCCCTCGAGTGAATCTCTGAGTGGCCACCAGCCTTGGCCAAGTCTTACACGTGGCTGGCAGACGAGGGAACGTCTCTTCAAACATTAGAGCCTTCATTATGCTTTCCTGCTTCCATAATCATTTTGTAACATTTTGCTCTATTTTCCATTAAGACAAAACTTTAAAAGTGCTTTTGAACTGTTTGATATACCCATACTCCTCTCTCCTCCTGCGAGCAGAGGAACAGCTAGCCGGTGTCGTAATCATTCTCAAAGGATTTTTAGGATGACAACTGCAGCTTCTACTGACATAATAAAACAAAAAAAAAAAAAACCTTACTGTGTTAATAATACGAAGTCAAGTCCCTTGAGACACCTAATAATAGGAAATTGGCCCCACAACTAAGAAGATCAGCTTTCCCTGCTGCTCAAATTTATTTTTGAAGGGAGGAATGCCTTGAGAAGCAGGAGCCAATGCAAGAGAGTCTCCGGGCTTTTGCATGCCTTCTGGAGACAAACAAGCCAGACAAGGCTTCAGATTCAGGGGCTGAACTTTTATATCAAAGGTGAGTTTCCTTTCCTCTGCTGTAGAATGGGGAAAATAAAATCGACTTACTGCCCTTACAGGGTGGTTGTGGGAACCAAACTCAGCGAATGGTGTCAGAGGGCGTTCTAATCAGAGAGTTCCAGAAAGATTTCTATCTCCTAACTTGCTTATCGACACTTATTGCGCACCCTACTGTGTGGCAGATTCTGTTTAAATCCGAACATTGGTTACAAAATAATTTATGATACCAAAAATATGGGAACAGTCAAGAGGGCAAACAATATAGGGATAATCAAGTAAGTTTATAAAATTTATTTAATTTATAATTTATCATTGTCCTATTATTCTATAATCATTTTACTGTAATTTATAATTATTCTATAATTCAATTATAGAATATTATACAGTAATGAGAAATCGTGTTTTCCAGAATGTTAAAGACATGTAGAAATGGTTATGAGAGAACATAAAAAATCAACATGCTAAATGAAAATATATGAGCAATCTTAGTTTTGGCATACATAGCAATTTTAGCATACATAGGAATTTTATTGTCAAGGGTAGGGTCCAAACATCAGTATTTTTTAAATCTTCCCAGGTACATCTATTGTGTAGCCAAGGTTAAGATACCTAATTTTAAATGATTGGGTCTAATTCTCATACTCAACTCTCATAATTCTCTTTCAAGTGTGTATACACACTAAAAATGTTTTTTAAATTACTTTACTCTGGGTGGTAGGATTATCTTTTTATTCTCTTTCTTATATTTTCTGCATTTTCCAATTTTTCTGTGCTAAATGTCCATTGCCATTGTAGTCCCCAAATGAACAATAACTTATTTTTTCTAAAATAAAATCCAAACCATAATGAGTGTTTAACAATGAACACAAATTACATTCTTATTAAACATTAGGATGAAGCTTCATTAATGCTCTCATTTGGTATTTTCCCACATTACAGTGTTTCCAAATTATATTCACTCAGAAAAAGTTTAAAGAGATTCTCTTGTATTTAAATGACGTCTTTATAAAATTAGCCATTTCTTTGTGTGTATTTAAGCTCTTAGAACCACCTTTCAAGTTGAAGTACAGTCATTCCAACTGAGGTCCTCTGGTTGCTATGACAATTTATTTCTTATCTCTGCTACCCTGTGATCCCATCACTTTAGCATTTGCAGCATCTTACTTGAATTGTTTGTGTAGTGATGCAGAGAAGCTTTGAACATTCTTGCCTTAATATAATATTCTTTAGTAAAGAACTAGTCTTTTGGTATGTGCCATTTGAAGAAAGTTCAGAGGGGAGAAAATAAATAATTCATAAGAAATAACAAGAGAACCATCACGCCTAGGTAGTTTTGAGCATAGACACATATGCCACAGCTGAGTTGTAAATAAGATTGGAGTAGTGTAGTTGGTCTGTATTGCAGTTAAGAAGCAAACCTGGGTCTATCTTTTGAAATATACAGAAAAGTAATGCTGCCATCCCATCATTCATGTATTCGTTCTTCTGTGAAATATTTAAAGGGCACCTCTTCTGCACCAGTCCTGTGCTATGTGTATAATGAGGGATAAAAGGACAGTGGTCCCCGCCTTGGAGAAGCTGACCTTTGGGGCAGGTGCGGGTACAGGGTGTTGTCATTGGCAAATGGCTGCCCAATGAGAGACGACACTTCACAGCCACTCCTTGGATCCAAGGGTGGCCACCCGGGATACACATCATTGAATGAGAAGGGATGGAATATGTGTCATTTTTCAGATGATGTTTTTAAGAAATTGCTGAGCCTTCTCCATGACTGCATCTTCTGCATGTCAGAAGCTAAAGAATCGAGGCCCCAGATGATGGCAGAGCCCCACCACATGGAAGGACGATGGGTCTTGTGCTGCGCTGGTTTTTAAATAGGTGCATGAATTCTTCGATACTCCTCCCTTGAAAGTTGATGCTTCATTTCCTCCGCTTGGGTGTGAGTCGGACTTGGTGACTCACTTCTATCTAACACATAGAATGCAGAAATAATGACAGAGTGCGATTTCTGAGTATAAGTCATAAAAGACAGATCCCACCTTGCCCCTTCGTGGATGTCTTGCTCTGGGGAAAGTCAGCTGCTCTGCCACAAGGACACTCAATGGGCAGGTGGAGAGGTGCTGTGAGTGAGTTATCTTGGAAGTGGACCTGCCGGCCCCAGCCAACAGCGTGACTGCAACTTCATAAGAAACCCTGACGTCAGAACGACCCAGCTCAAACTCTTTCAAATCCATGACTCACATAAATTATGACATAATCATTATTTTTTAAGCCAGTAAGTTTTGGGCTAATTTGTTACACTGCAATATATAACTAATAAATAAAATACATGGGTATCAAAGTCCTTGAATCAACATGTGGAAAATAGCCTCCAACCATACAGTAATACCATGTTTGACTATCACATTAAACTACCAAAAGTTGTGGGTTTTCTTTCTTAGAACAGCTAGCATAACCTTGCTAATTTAAGGAGGTTACATAGGTTCATAGCCAATCTCCCATGTGCCACAATGTTTAGCCCTTTGAGGTCTTCAGTATTTGTTGAACGAATAAATGATTATATGAAAATACCTCACAACCCTTAAGAGAGGTACAAACTAAGCAAAAGAGAGTTTACCTTCATTTGTGAGAAGAGAACATTTTTCATGGAACTGGTGAGGTTTGAACTGTGCCTTGAAATCAAAGAATTTTGAGAGACAGACTTGGGGAAAAAGTATTCCAGCCAGGAGTAACAGCAGAGGAACAGATACAGACATCAGAAAAAGTGAAAATAATTTGAGGGCTAATAGATTATCCAATTTGATTTGAGACGTTGAGTGATAAGGAAGATTGGGAGTCAAAATTACAAGAAAAACCTGGAATCAGACCCAGAAGATTGAGATAAAAAGAATTGGTTTTAATTTCAGGGCCATAGATAAAACTGGAATGAGTAGAATGATATCTGGCCTTGGTGTACAAGATCCTTAGGGTGGGAAGACAAAAACAGTGAGAATCATAGGAGACCACTGATGGAAGCTGTGACCAGTCCCAGGGGCCTTTCCACCCAGAATGGAATGACAGGATGGCTGTGAGAAGCCCAGGAACAGCGGAGCCCCCACCAGTGGCTGCCCAGTGCTGACGATGGCTCTGTCCTGGCCAGTCCATACTATTCGTCTTTGTGAGGAAATCCTATAAGCACCAAAGAGATTTTCTTCTACGTAAAGTTAAACAATGAAGTGTCAAAAACGTTTACTTTGGTCTCATTAGCACCACGTTTTAAGCCACTGCACTAACTAGTCTTTAAGAAAGATCACACCTGCCTCTTATGTTGGTCTAATGAAAGCGAAGCCAAAGATTCATTCATCAGGGCTGCTCATTGCTGAGCCTCCAAGCATCAGTCATTCTTTAGAAAAAGAGCCATGGGCTCCACAGAGGGCAAACTTGATAGGTAGAATACACTATATTGTGCCAAGAAATTCAAGTTTATGTTTGGCCGGGCTCACAGAGGTGATCTGTTCTCAAATAAGCAAGCTGTTGAGCCCTGTAGGACAATGGGAGAGCAGCAGACAAGACAGAGGGGAAAAGTCATCTCAGGGTTCGAGAAATTCTCTCTCACGCAGCTTCACGCAAAGACCCTCCCGCAAATATGGCCACGTCCATCTCTGGCTTTCCTTCCCCTGTTCTGCTCTCACAGCTGTTGCGGTCACTTACTCTTTGATGGATATTTGTGACCATTTCCTGTGCTGAAACTCTTCCTGAAGCTTCCGTCTTCCTAGAAGATGAACTCATTTCGCCCAGCGAAGCTCTCCCTCTCCTCCCTGTTTCCGTCAGAGAGAGTGACTCACGGTGCCACTTTCATCTCTCTTCGGGGGGCCGCCGCCACGGAGCCCACACTTGGGGATCCTCCGTAACGCAAAGGAGGAGATGAGAAAGTTGCTGGTATATTTCAGCTGGCTTCGTTAAAAACAACTCTAGGCACTACAAAGTGTGTGTTATTAATATGCATATGTGATATCTTTGAGGCAGAGCTGCCTTTAAGGTGTATTTTCAGCAGGACAACATTTTCCCACGTGAGGTGGGAACAACAGTGAATCATATGTGTGGGAGGGAAAAGCCTGTGGGCTATGTACAATACTTACTCCCTTTGTGTCTCGCTTCCCTCTCCCCCGCTCCCCCTCCCTCCCATTTTATTAATGGTTTCTGCAATTACTGGTAACAGTGCCTTGCCAGCAAAGAAAAATCGGGGACTCTCTGACAGATCGTTGGAAGGAGGGGCAGGAGAAAGGTCACATGTGAAAAGCGAGGAGGGGACTGCCGCGGCAAAATGGAGTTTCTGAAGCTGGGGTACTCAAGGACATGAGGAGGTCAACAATCCAGCTGGGGGAGTTGTCTCCGTGTTACAGCACCTGACACTTGATAAATAAAAAGAGAGAATTCAGAACAGGAGAGGTCCCCCTGAGAGCTCAGCCAGCACCACTGAAGACGCTGCTTCTCAAAGGATTCCAAGTGGACGGCCCCAAGAAACATGGTAGAGAGTATTTTCATAAACCCAGGATAGATTAAGAGGAACATGTGAAGTGGGATACAGTGGTTAAGATACCCAAGAAATGGATTTGGGATTTCTTTTTCCTTTTCTTACGTATTACGCAATGTACAAAAGAAGGATTTCGTATTACGGCCAGAAATGGAAGGAGTAGCTGCTGAAAGAAATGTCACATTAAATAAGTAAACAAATAGATACATAGTCCCTAAGAGAAGTATCAAGAAATGCTGTCACAACTTGGCTTTGGTTACTGTACTTGACAATGGAAATGTCAGCCCAGCTAAATACAACCAGGTTCTTATGCACATGGTATAGATTTCCAAAACTGCACACAAGTTAAAATAGGTTGGACTGATTTTACCTATCAGAGTGATTATGAAACATCTGAGCCCAAAAGATGATATTGAGAGTTAGGAGAAGGAGAATATTTCCACTTATTTGTACTTACTAGTTTGTAAACAGCATGTGTTTGGCGGATATTATATTTTTTATGTTAAAAAAAAAAGTATTTAGAATGGGAAACGTGGGACTACGAAGGTATTTGTATTTGGAAAGGCAACTCTCCAGCGTATTTTTTGTATTCCACATTATACCTTATCCTTTATTAAATTTAAGTGAAATTACTAATAAGTGATCATCTTAACACTTGGCATTTTTTAAAACTACGATGCTTAGAGTCTTTAGGATTTATGTGAATATACATACTAAAATGTTATGGACTCCATTTGGTTCTATTACAAAGTTTCACCAACTTAAGGAAAACATGTCTACCTCACTCACCTGAGGCAGGCAACCGGAAGTGAGCATCCGGAGCACATACTCCGTGCCACGCCCTGAACTAAGCCCAGAGATGAGGGAGATAAAACCCCTTTACTGAACTACGATGAGATATCACCTCATATGTGTCACAATAGCCAAAATCCACAAGACAAAAAACAGCAGGTGTTGGCCAGGATGTGGAGAAAAAGGAACCCTTATGCACCATTGGTGGGAATGCAAACTGGTGTAGCCGCTGTGGAAAACAGTATGGAGGTTCCTCAAAAAGTTAAAAATAGAACTACTCTATAATCTAGGTGCCACACTACTGGATATTTACCCAAAGAATACAAAACCGCTCATTCAAAGAGACACAAGTACCCCTATGTTTATTGCAGCTTTATTTACAATAGCCAAATTATAGAAGCAGTCCAAGTGTCCACTGATAAATGAATGAAGATGTGGTAGATATCCACAGTGCAATATTACCGAGCCACATAAAAGAATGAGATCTTGCCATTTGCAATGATAGGGATGCAGCTAGAGATTCATGCTAAGTTAACTAAGTCAGTCAGAGCACGACAAATCCCATATCATTTCATCCATATATGGAATTTAGGAAACAAAACAAACAACCAGAAGGAAAAAAAAAGAAAGAGAGAGAGAGACAAACCAAGAAGCAGGCTCTTTTTTTCTTCTTTTTTTTCCTCTTTTTTTTTAAAGAATCTCAAGCAAACATGCATGCTGAACGTAGAGCCCAACACAGGGCTCGATCTCATGACCCTGAGGTCATGACCTGAGCTGAAACCAACAGAGGGACACCCAACAGACTAGCCACCCAAGCACGCCAAAGAGACTCTTAAGTATAGAGAACAAACTGATGGCTTCCAGAAGGAAGGGGAGTTGGGGGATGGGTGAAGTAGGTGAAATAGGGGGTTGGGGGTTAAGGGGTGCACTTGTGATGTATGGAAGTGTTGAGTCACTGTATTGTACACCTAAAACTAATATAACACTGTCTGTTAATTCTACTGGAACTAAAATTTTAAAAAAAAATTAACCTTTTTTTGGTGAACTCTAGAGCTCAGTGCCATTGAAAGTGTTCAGAAAATAAAGGAGGAGAGAAAATGTCACCTACTACCTCTGGGAGATTTCGCCCAGACAAGGGTGTCACGGTCCTCAGACAGGCAAGATGCTGCTCAGCATTCTGACCTATTTTCCTGGTACCCAGAGCTGGCCTCATCCTCCAGGCCTTCTCCCTCCTTACCCCAGCACTTTGAGGTTAAATGTTTGTTAATGACCCGACAGAGTTACCCTCTTCGTCGGAGCTTCGCTGTGCCCAAGAGCACTGAGGATTCTGAGAAGACATCCACCAAAGAATGCCCTCGCGGGGTTTCACCGCCATCCCCTCCACCAAAAAGGCAGCTTCCACACATCCTGACACAAGGCCAGCTCCTTGCCCGGGGTGGCCTCTGGAGTGCATCTCCAGCTCTTGAAATGTAAGAGGCTTTCAAAGCCCGCCTGCTTTCTCTCTCACCCTTTCAATTCCTGTCTTTCCAACTCAACTGTGCATTTGGAGAGTGCTCTCTACACACGTGTAGCAGGCGACACACGGTCCAGCAAGGGCAGCCCCACCTTCAGTGGGCCCACAGTTCAGCAAGGGACATGAGGAGGAATGAGGAACAACGTCGGAGGCAAAACGAGGCACTGAATGTCCTCAGAGATCCACAGAGAGAGAAGGATCCATCTTTGGACGAATCTGAGAACATCTTATGGAAAAATGACATTGGCAATAGGCCTTGAAAGATGGCCTTTGCCTCTCACCAAAAGCCATCTGAGTCGACATGTAAAGATTCAAGAATATCTGGATCCTACAATGTGTCCCACCCCACCAGAAGTGAGAAGTGTCCCCCACGAAATTTGACAGATAAAGCAATTTAATTTATCTAAAAACGTCAGATTGCTTTCCAAACCTATACCTTTCCTTTCTCTTACACAATGACAGATTCCAGACCTCTTCCACCTAAATTACCTGCTCACTGTTTTTGCACTCTTTCCTTCTGCTCACCCCTCCCAATACCCTGGCGTCTAGACCGCTACTAGATCGACAAACTGTCCTTTCATGAAAATGGCAGGAAAAGTTATGCCTCAATGGAAGCGTTAAGGAGGGCAAGAGAGGTGCTTTGCCATTGGCTTCGTTTCCAAGGATTGGCCTTCCAGTAAAATTAACAGCCCTCCAGTTTACAGAGGAGACACTAAAGTACCCAATAAATGTCAACCCAACTCTTGAAAAACGTCAAATTTTATTTGTACACAAAACCTTCCACTGTTAATGTACATAAACGCCTACTAAACAGGCCAAGAGGAACAATCACTACGTAGATTGACAGATTGGTTACAAAGAAGGGACAGAGAGTCCCTTCACCAATGCAGCGGGTGCCCAGGAACCCAAGTACAAGGCATGAATCCACAGCGGCCAAATGGCAGGAGCACGAACTGCCCGTCGGGGTGAAGGTAATTGAGCTGGATGTGCTAAGGACATTTGTGGAAATAAAGCAAACCGTGCTTCATTTAAATGTGATCTCATGTCAAGTCACACTGTATTTAAACTTATGTAAGAAGAATCAGGAAAAATACCCTGAATAACTATGCATGGACAAAAGTCATTTGCAACTTATTTGCATATGTCTTGGTCACTATAGACAAAATTTAAAAAAGCAACATTAATTCCCTAATGAGCGAATGTGACTGAAAACAGTCATCTAGGTGTCCTAAAGACTCTGAAGAACCCAGATTTAAAAAAGGTAAGTGTTTTGGATATTGGAGATATGGGGCTATAGGGATTTCTGCTTCTCTGTGGAACACGCTAGCATAGATTCCTGATTCGACTGGCCCTGATTAGCTGAGTATACTATCTTCTCTCTTTGACTTCATCAATTTTCAAAAAAAAATTCATAGCTAACAGAACTCTTGACCTAGTCTTGCAAAGAAGGGCTAACAGAATCCACCCACACTTCACAGAAGTAGAACATATCCAAAGACATGGTTAGGGACTAGAAATGTCACCCGTACCCCCAAGGAAAACGTCAATTTAGGGAGAAGAGGGGAAGCTGAAGCAGATTCCACTCAAGACGACTCAGCAGGAATTTACTGAATAGTTGCTTGTGATTGCTATAGTGCTTTGCTATCTTCAAAAAATCTTTAGCATGGGCCAATGTCTAGGACAATGATGAAAAAATGTTTTTGAGAGTTGAATGCAAACAGACTTCTGTAATGATGTGTGTTATATATTCTGAGAACTAAGACATCAGTCAAGCTCACCAGGGGAAAAAAGAAAAAAAAAAAGCGATGTCTTTGCCTTCACGCCCCAGAAAGGCCCTACTCAACAGATCAGCACACAGCAAAGGAAGTCCCTGTGTAGAAAGACATTTGTAAAAGACACATGATAGATTATTCAATTCAGGAAAACTACTAACAGCAGCCTCAAAATTACCAATGTTGTGTTGACTTCAAGGACTTTTTCAAGGAATGGAGGACCTCAGATGGACCCAGATATCACACCAAAGAATTTTAGCTTGAATACATAAGCTATGACTTTTTTTCAGGTTTTTTTTTCTCTTTTCATTGCACAAAGCACGTGAAAATGTTGAGTCCAGTAATAGAATACAAATTTGATAGTTAATAGAGAAAGAGCTTGAGGGGCATGATGGACTCTAAAAGAGATAAAACCCAGGACCAGATACAAGACAGATGCTGTAGAAAGGAGAATTCAACACATGGAAAAACTTTCCAAAGTTTTTAAGTTCATAGAATGGGCTACCTTATTGGGTGATGAGCTCTCCATCACTAGAAACATTTGGTGGACAGGTTGACAAAGGCAACCTTTGTCAGGGATGCTATGAGTTAATTCTGACATTGGGGTCAGGAGGTGGTACTCCCAAGACCTCCACAGGCTAGAAGAGTGGGGAGGAGGGGCTCTATTACATGGCTCCCCCTGGACCTCAGAGAGACACTGTGCATCCTCGAGTAAGCACAGCTATGTCAAACCAAGAGGTATTAAACCATTATTCCAGAAAGCTTGTTAATTCTGAGTAGCATGGGGACCTAGAGATTAGTGAATAATAAATAAAGCATTTCTTCTTTTGCTGGTAGCGTCTGTCCCTGTTCATTAACTCCCTCTTTCTGGACAGCCAAGGGGGTTTCTGGAAGGTGTGATGCCTTTGGGTATTCTCACTGTGAAGCAGAGTCACTGAACAGCTTGAAGCATAGTGCCTCCCCTCCCCAAACGGAAACTACGGAGTCTTTTCCTTCCACCCCACCACCTCCCCCGCCCCCCCCTGCGTCCGCAACACCTCATTCGTCCTCTCTCCCGCTCTGTAACATCACACAGGATACATATCTACCTGCCTGTTCAACCCCACTATCCATCGGCATCCCTCTGTAAAGGACTCAGATTAAACAATGGAATGATGACTACTTATGGCCTTATTTATTTGTAAGCTCTTTGCTTTCTTTTTTTCAAGGTCCTATTACGGAATGTCATTTTTTCCCCCATTGGACTTCCTTAAAATTTTAGAATTGGAGGCTTTTTTTTTTCCTCTTCAGAAAACAAATCAGTCTCTTTTCCACTGCGATTATTTTGTGTGTTGACAGCTGAAACCCGACTAAAAAGCAAGACCTAGAGAAGAACTGCCCAGCTCAGGAGGAGAGCTTGCCCTTCATTCCTGAGGCACCAGGCGACTACACCATCAGTACCAGGAGGAGGCACAGGTTATAGACGAGCCACAACCCCCGGGAGTGTCTCCTCATCCATTATGCTCACACACACCCCCACCAGGGGGCCGTTCTCCAGGGAGACCCCCTCCTCCTGTGGGACTCTCCGTGGTGTCTATACCACTGAATTCTGATTCTTCTAGTTCTCTGATGCCAATTCTATGCCCCTCTTGTGGGTTTCAAATTCCCCTCTTTTCATGTCAGTATCACTCTCCTTTTTCCTTCAATATTCCTCCCTGCCCTCAAGCCCTAATTACTTCACTGAAAATTATTCTCAGAATTACGCGTCTTTCCCTGACCTCTCTCCTCAGCCTCGGCCCCGCTTGTAAACTGCCCGCTGGACATCCCCACCTGGGCGCCGCACTGACCTGGGAGCTGTAGCAGCCCACTAACGGGTCATGGAACCATCAAAGGTCAGTTCCTTCAGGCCTCCTCAACTGGAAAACAAAGGAGCTTAACGGAATTATCTCCAAGGGGAGGATTTGGTCAGGTGTTGAATTTATTGTCCTGTCCTATAATAAGCTCATGTTCTTGTTTTCTGCTTGACTCCTCCCAACCACAGTAGACTCAAACCCCAAGGATCTCGAGGCCTGGCTAAAAACAGACCCACTCAACTTGAACCGGGTCCCGCCTCCAGCTCAACCCGCCTTGTTCACACCTTACCCCACCTCAGCCTCTCTCAATCTGCCTCCTAGCTTTCTCTTCTCCCGGACACTCCATACTCCAGCTTGCGTGGAGGTGGTCTGCTCACGGATCCCGAATCCCCACCCCGCAGTTTCACACGTCTGTGGCTTTTCTCGTGCTCTTCCTCCTCTCCAACACCTCCTTTCACTCTCAAATTCCTTTGCCTCCTGGAATCCTACCCACTCTGCAAAGCCGCCTGAAAGTCAGCCTTCTCCGATCCTGAAGAACCCGAAGGGTGTCTTGGACATTTCTTGGATGCTCTTTGCCCGTGGTTCTTAACCTTGACTGTGCCTTTGACTCCCCTGAAAAGCTTTTCTGAAATCCCCATCCCCAGGCTGCTCCCCAGATCGATTAAATCGGAACCTCTGGGGAAGAACCTCCGGTGTTTTTATAGCTCCCCAGGTGATTCCAATATGCAGTCAAGGTCGATAACCACTGCGTTGTACCATTTATCACTTTCTTCCTTGTAGTTGTAATTACACCGTATTTGTCTTATTCCCACTACTAAATTTGAAACTCCTTGAGGGCACAGACCATCTTATCACATCTGCTTATCCCCTGCAGTTCTTAGTGAATCAGAGATGCAATAAATATTGTTGAATTGAACTGGGAATCTTGAAATTGACCATAAACTTCAATTTCAGATCTTGCATACAATTTTAGGAAAGGAATCCTATTAGTGGAGGTCTAATCTGAATTTTTAAAAAAAAGCAAGGTGTTATTTGCCATTACCAAAAAATAGTCAGATATGACTTTGAAATCAGAAGAGCTCCCATTAAAGACGAATGAACCGCAACTACGTGCGTGGCCGAGACTGTCCTTTGCTTTCACACTTCCCTTTCTGAGGCACTCACAAATAAGACGAATATGCTGGGATTCTTTGAAAGCTGACTGTCAGATGTGACTGCGTCGATGTGCTCGTTTCTAACTGAAATAAACAAAAGCAGTCGGTAACGCGCACAGTGATCTGCCTTCCCCAGCTCTGAGACAGAAGGTACCACAAGCAAAACCGCAACGTGAACTTAACACAGATCATCTGACCTCCTTTCAGGAACCACAGAAAATGAAATGAAAAATGAGACAAGGAAGACTTGCCAGCCTTTCATATGGCTGCAGTTGCTAAGGAAACTGCTTTCTTAGCTTCAACCTGTCCAGTAGAGCCCGTTTCACATATTCTTCTGGGTTTTTTTGAAAATAAGGATATCAAAGAGGGAAAAGATCATAGAGAATAAAAGTCAAAATTGTACCGGTCCAACCAGAGCCCTGTGCTGTTTCTCCTTGCTATGCTCTTTCCCAGTCACCTGGAATATTTGTCACCCGGCCAAACCCTCCTGGAACTAAAAATCATAGAATTAGCCGAGAAGGTAAACAAAACAATAGGAAGCCCTATTTGACATGCAGCAGTACCCGGAAAAACTGCTTCCTCGCTCCACCTGGGCTTTCTTTCCTGCTGGGAAAGTAGGAGGCAACTCTTCACACAGCAGGAGAAGCGCCTCAGCCCTCTCCTGCCCCACATCTCAAGAGAAAGTGCTCCAAGTTTCCCAGCAGCACCGATGTGACCCGGGGCTCCGAGGCACCCGAAGAGCCACCTGAACGGCCCACCCGAATGGCTCACCCACGCGGGAAGGGGCAGGCGCGGACCTGCAGAGTCTCCAAGCCAAGCTAGGGGGAGGTAATGGGCTGGCCACCAGAAGCAGGGACATCAGAGGGAAGGAGGTCCGACTTGCCTCATCACCTAGCCTCACCCAGGATAGGAAAACAGAAGAGGCTCACAGGTGCTTTCCATCAACAGCTAATTAAATAAGTAAATATTTCTCTGGAGTTTACTGCAAAGACACTGCTAGTGCAGCTAAGGGTAGAGGCTGATTTGGAAAAGTAACTTTCCAATAAATATTGCTGAATTTCATATGCAAAAACGATGCCACTTTCTTCCTCCTTTTTCTGTAAAACTTCCTCCTTTTCCTGAAAGAATAATCTACCTATTCCTCCAGTTCTACTTAAATACAGCATCAATAAAAGATCTCTGTTCAAGAGACTGGTAGCACCATTTACACCAGGAACTGGGGAGGTGGGGGAGAGAGCTAGGAGGAAGGCTTTTTCATGGCTAATCTTTAAATATTCAAAAATAAAACAAAACATTAAGATAAAATTAACGGCCGCTTACCTAGGTCGAAAGACCCAAACTGTACTCTAAGTATTTCTTAAGATGCCTTAGGAGAAATGTGTACTGGTTTTTTTTTAGGTTGTAAGACCTCCATAGGACTCAGATAATACATTAAATGTGATCATCTCCTTACTAATCCTATTAAAGGCCGTTATAAGTATTTTTATTATGCTTTATATAATATATAGTCTGTATCTCATGCACATATCCTTTTAAAACATGGGGCTCTACTATATTATGCAACATAGCTTTGTAAAATTCTTTTTGTTCAGACTCCTGGGCTATTACAAATGAGCTGGCAATAGTTCACTGAGATCTAAAAACATTTCGGGTTTTCTCAGTTTTTCTCAATCCTTTACGTCAAAAAGCATATCTCCCGAGGCTTCCGCAGAAAGCCATCCTATGGGAGAGAAATGCATTCACTGAAGTCCGGACCTGTGAACGAACAGCCTGGTCCAAACGAACAACCAGGACAACTCCAGCCAAGTTACCCACAGACTTTCACTTTCTCAGTTAAAATACAGGAAGCACAATGCAATCATGGTAACATAAAAAGGCTAATTAATGACCACTGGACTAGACTATCTGATGGAGTGTGAAATCCATCTGAACATTGATCATATATGGTTTTTCCCCCTTTTACAGGGGAGCAAAAAGATGCCGATGTGTTCTCTTAGATGTGAGCCTCCTGAGAGGCGTGTTTCTGCAGATGTGGCGGGGGTGGGGGGGTGCTGGTAGAGTCTGATAAGATTATGGTCACCTGACACATGGGAACATTGTAGCCCTTCTGGAGACGTGCTCCCCAAAATCAATAGGTCAAAAAGATTTCTCGTATCTAAATGGCATTACAGTAAAATGCACAAGAAATCGACTTGAAATACATTATTAAGAGTGTACTACAAACTGGCTTAAACTCAGACTTCCGCTGTCATCGTCTTCTCTGGATAGAGCAGGAATGGGCCATGAAGCCGGTGAGGGACGATCCATAGTACAGCCCCACAGGGTCAGGAGTGCTCACCCCCACCTGACGGTCAGGGCCATTCTAGGAACCGGTAAAGAACATCCAAGCCGGGCTCCTGGGTGGCTCTGTGGGTTAAAGCCTCTGCTTTCGACTCAGGTCATGATCTCAAGGTCCTGGGATTGAGCCCCGCATTGGGAATCTCTGCTTAGCAGGGAGCCTGCTTCTTCCTCTTTCTCTGCCTGCCTCTCTGCCTACTTGTGATCTCTGTCAAGTAAATAAATAAAATCTTAAAAAAAAAAAAAAAAAAAAAAAAACAAGCCCCAGACTGGCTCCAGAACAATTAAATCCAAACCTCTAAATGTGAGGTCCCTGATACTTCTGGGCTGAGAGTCATGGGTCTCTACAAAGAGTAATTTCCAAATGGGATCAGTCAAAGGTAAAGATACTCCTGAATGCAAGAGCCATCTTAAGAAGTTCCTGGGGTGCCTGGGTGGCTCAGTCGGTTAGGCATCTGCCTTTGGCTCAGGTCATGGTCTCGGGGGTTCTGGGATGGTGTCGGGCTCTCTGCTCGGCGGGAAGTCTGCTTCTCCCTTGCACTCTCCCTCTCTTCTCTCCCTCTCTCTCTCTCTCTGACATAAATAAATACATAAATCTTTAAAAAAAGAAGTTATTAAAATATTAGTTGTTGGGACTGTGGTTCCAAGGTGGGTGGGTGTGCGTGCACACGCACATGTGTTTATAAAACAGTCACGTGCTTCCTCAGCATTACTGTTCTATTGTTTGTTTGCTTGTGTTGCATTTGGGGCATTGCATTTGGGGCAACCTGCACATAGAAAGGCATGATAGAGAAATGATAGTTGTAGCATCCCACGAGGGAATGCTTTGTTGCTCAGGTGCCAATTACGTTGCCTGCCTGAAGAATGCAAACTCCCATATAAAACCTTGGCCAGCCCTGCCAGAGCTGGCTGGATGATTCTGTTCTGGGCCAGGAAGCACTCACCATTCCCCACAGCAATCAGCTGGCAAGGACTTTGCTCACACACACAGATTCTCTCTCTCTCAGGTCTCGTGGCCAGGAGCTTTTTGGGCATTCTGAACAAAACTTCTCCTTCAAGGCTTCCTTGTTTCCAGAAGGCCCATCTACACGCTCTGCATACACATGTATTTTGCCGGAGGAGAGATTTTCTTTAGGATTTCCTTTAAGGGTGCATGGACCCCGGGCAGAGTCAAAATGACCTGTGGATAGCGGCCTGAGGAGACAGCATATGCCTTCCTTTCCGCCTTGCCTGAAATTCGAGAGAGCATCTTTGAGTCTGGGGAAAAGAAGGCTGGAGAGCTCAGGAATGTCTTCATTTCCTTTCCTGTCATTAAGCCCCTCCATAGCCTGGGCTTTGTCAGCTCCAAGCTGACTCCCCCGTCTCCGGTGTGAGGCCAGGCTGCTTGGATTTTGCTTCATTTGGGATCTAATTCAACCTCGTTATATGCCAAATACCCTCCGGGGTGTCCTACTTTTCCAGATCTTCTACCATGTCAGAGCTCCTATGGCTCCATTTTTCTGTCCTTCGGGAGAACAGCACCCAACCACCTCCCACCCTTGCCAGAGAGAGAGAACTGTAGGCTGGCCTGCCTCCTACGTGAAACACCATGCCAACGCAATTGGGGATCTTTGGTGAAGATTATGAAAAGATGAATTACCGTGGCAAAATGTTGCTGGCCAGGTCTGAAAATAAATGGAGCATGCTCTGAATTTGAGTGAAAGAAAAAAGTGATTCAAAAGCACTTTGAAAATTGGGCTAGAGGAAAAAAAAAAAAAATTTTCTTTTCTCTGCCTCCACCAAAGTTTCTACTCGTTTCTTTCTTCCCTCCCTAACCAAACCCTATTAATTTCCACTTCTAGGAATTCCTCAAGTCTGAGCAACTAATGGAGAGGGAAATAGGCTTGTTTTGAGAAATATTTCAAACGATGCAGCCTCTGCAAGAAATCCCGGTGCCCTGAGATGTCCTGGGCTCTGGAGCTGTCCTGACTTGTGGCTGGATTCCTGATCTGCCACATAATAACCGTGGACGTTGAACGATTTTCTTGATCTCTTTGTACCTCAGTTTCCCTGCTAATGAAAGGAGCATAAGATTCCAAAGTGTTAAGACGAGGATTCGATAAAATAACGTGACATATTCGTCTGTGCGAAATAGTGTCTTCTTTGGAAGATGCACATTAATCGGGAATGCTTTCGATTTCGAGTTTTATCTTTGGAACTTCTGGTTATGTCACCTTGAACGAGTTATTTAAATTCTCTAAGCCCTAGTTTTTTTCAAATATTCAACAGAAGTTTGAAAGTTAGCTCACAGTGTATCATAGTTTTAGAAAAGCATCCTTTTAAGCCACTTTCAGATTCATAAAGATAAATAAAATAGTTTTCTATTAACATGTATATAGCTCTGTCTCAAAAATAGTTGCTTTACTAGTTTATGGAAAATTTGCTAAAAACACGGTTTTCCCCCTTCATAGATTAAATGTGTTTACGTTTACGTGCCAGGTTCCTCATTTATGTGGTGTGTTTGCTTTGACCCTGGGAATCAAAGAAGGCATTGTACTGGATATTTCAAGGCACAACCACAGAAATGTTTCTGCCCCCCAAGTCTAACTAAGCCAAGTCACTCTACCCCGATTATCACTTGTTCTGTTATTTAATGGGCCCTTGCTGAGACCTTAAGAGTAAGAAGTCAACACTAGAGAAGTCCCCACTGTGGTGAAGGATGGCATTGGGCGGATGGCCAGCTTGTCTAGTCATTCCCTGGGAGGAGCCCGGGGCTGGGGCATGGAGGTGAGGGAGAGGTCGGTCCCACCGAAGAACTGCATTCCAGCCAGGACACCAGGATCAGACCGCAAGCAGGTGCAGCCCGCCTGATCGGACCACGCCCTGAGACCCAGTCTGTCCCTGCGACTTTCTGTTGGCAGAGATACAATCATGACTGGACGTGATCCGGTTTGGTCTAGACATCAGCCACCTCCATCCCAGGAGGGAGCATTCTCAGGAGAGGAGAGAATCTGGTCTGAGAACAGAAGCAGGAGAAGGGGGTGCCACTGGTGGCAATCCTCCTTTTCTTTTAGTGACAGTCTGTGACTAAGAAGTTGCAATTTGATGGATACATATATGGACCAAGGAGGTAAGAGTCTGCTATGTTACGCAATGCTAGGGTCAAGAATAGCCTGCCATATTTAAAGAAGCTCTGGGGTCTGCGAAGTGGGAGCTTTATGATCTTTTTCTTCTCTTTTCAGGGATGAGCTGGGAATTGAAGCACCACCCAAGCTCTCCCAAGTTCCTAAGTGGTGGGAATCAGCTCATGCAAACCCCACCACCACCACGTGCTCTAGGCCACCCATTAAAATGCATGCACGCATATACACACATGTGTATACTCATACACGTGCACCCATGCCCCCTTCAGCAGGGCCCTCAAATCCCTGCATATCAGCAATCTCATGTTTCACCTTTCCTGTGAGGCTAAAAATCTCCGGTACCTCGTGTCTCCATTCTCCCCCGCACAATCCGCGCGGCACACCTCAGCCGCCAGCCTCTGCACTGATGAGAGCAGGGACGAGAACTTGCCTCTCACGACTCCACGCTTCACTGTGCACGACACATAGGAGGCGTTCGTCAAAGCAAAGGACAGAGAGAGGAAAGGAAGGAGGGAGGAAGAGAGAGAGGAAAAGGAGAAAGAGCTCTTACAGCTCAACTAACAATAACTTGCCCCAACTTCAGTCATTAGCATGTTTCTTTTCCCATTTTTGTTCTAATTCCAAGCTCCCAATAGGAAAGAGCGATTCCAAACTAAGATCAAATACTCCACTGCTCAAAATAAATGTATTTCTCAAACAGTCTATAGACATAAACATGGATGCTGTATTTTCCACATGTATATGAATGATGCAAGTCAGAAGTTGGTTAAAATGCCACGGGAAGGAAATGGTTAAGTAAATGTGGTTTATCTATAGGGTGGAAAACTGTGGCACCTGAAAAAAATGTGCTTTAGAAGAATATTTAATTGCATGGGAAAATTCTCACAATATATCTTCAAGCAGAAAGGGAAAGCAGACAGTACAACCAAAATGTTTGTGTCTGTATGTATGAAAGGGTAGAAGGGTATATATTCCAGAACGTTAACAATGGGTATCTCCATGTAATGAATTACAAGCCATTTTATCTTTATACCTTTACACATCTTCCCCCAAATCCTTGCAAAATTTACATATATTAAGTTTATAATAAAAAAAGGAGATTATTATGAGTAAATAAAATCCATATGAACACAAAATGAAAAAGAAATGATTTAAGAGAATCTCCACATGCAAATGAAGAGCCCCAGAATGTCACAGTCAGTACCAGATGTCATAAAGCCACGAAGGCCTATTATAATTATTGTTTCCCAGATCGAGATTCCCAGAAACTTCCATTGCTGCGTGAGCCATTTCCAATTACTCTCTATAACAAACCAAGCTCTTCATTTTACTGCTCAGTTTCCAGGCAAGACTAGCTGGGATCTCTAGGGAAATGCATGTGACTTAATACTTCCCTTCTCCTGAAAGCTGCTGCCCCACCACAGCTAGCCTCCTTGTGCTCATTCTCTTGCTGCTGCTTATAGCCTGCTTATTTGTGTGTTTGTGAGGGTGGTACAGACACAGACCACCCCCCGCGCGCACACACACGGCAAACTGTAGAGGAGCGACTCACCGTTTGGAACCTTGGGAAGGCATGTCTCCATGTGTACCATGATAACATCTGCTTCTAATTGAGATGATTTATCAAAGTGGCCATCAGCAGGAATGGGTCAGCAAGAGCATAAATCTAGTGCAAACACTTTCGGCTCGGAGCCTGGAAACATAAAGTCTGGTCTGGTTCCTGACGTTAAGTAGCTAGCTGGCTGAGCCCATGTAAATCAGTTAATCTCTCCATAACTCAGTCTCTCCAACTGCGAAGTGGAATTAATAATAGATAGTGATGGCCTGTTTGTGTCTCTGGTCACAGGGGTGCTACTCCTTCCCTCATTTATTCTTCCAATAACCATATATCGAGGGGCTCTGTTGTGCCAGGCACGAATTCCACCTCCAGACCCCCTCCACCCCACACTGCTCCTTGTCCCCACAGATGTGCTGCCTAAGGACTCCTGGGCCCCCACCAGCCCTGGTTCACACTACCTGTCCCTTAAGCTACCGAGGTGGAATTGGAGGAGGGGTGGAGATTAGGAGAAAAGCACAGTGGGTGTCTAATACTTGCTGTGTGTGTTATAACATGTTATATATCACATATCATAACACATGACAGATGACTGTATAAGGTACCAAGAACCCAAAGAACATCACTCTATAAGCAAAGCGCCATGTTATTGTTGGCCTGGTCATACCCAGAAATGATTAAAGTCTTTCTGTCATTTCATTCTGCAACTGTGTGTTTAATTTCTACATCTCGGTTTTGGCTGTGGCACCAGGACCTACTGAAGGTCAAAAGCAAATACAAAGTCACAGTAAACAAAAAAGACAACCCCACAGGCCCCAACAGGGTCAACAGACGGATGATTTGGCTTCTTCTCAAAATGGTGGAAAGATTTCCCAGGTCTCACCAGCAGGAGGAGAAGAAGCCCACTCTCCTGGGGAAGCTGAGCTACGTGAGGAAGTGTCATCTCTTCTCCAGAGCAGCCGGGCATCCGCAGACACAAATGCCCAAGAGTTAATACCTCAAAGGAACCCTGGTAGTCAGATTTTTTTTTTTTTAATCGATTCTGGGATGTCTGAATCTTTTATAACAGTACCAGGGATTGCCATATGCTCTGAGTCATAAAGTCAGTGTGGCCAGAGCCCTTTTCTTCTAAACAATGGAGAAGTTGAATCCCAGTCCAAATGGCGGCAGGTAGCCTGGCCCAGGGTGGGCAGAAGTGACCTTTACAGACGTGTCTGACTCGGGGAACACCGGGGCTTGTTTGAAGTTTGTCTCGTTTTTCACATTTTTCTTTTTTGGGCCAATCCAACCCAAGGAGGCAGTTTCCAAGCTTTAATTGTTAACGGTAGGGATTCCTCTCAAGTATGTTTCCTAAATAAAAGTGACTGGAACAGGGGCGCCTGGGTGGCTCAGTGGGTTAAGCCGCTGCCTTCGGCTCAGGTCATGATCTCAGGGTCCTGGGATCGAGTCCCGCATCGAGCTCTCTGCTCAGCAGGGAGCCTGCTTCCTCCTCTCTCTCTCTGCCTGCCTCTCTGCCTACTGTGATCTCTCTATGTCAAATAAATAAATAAAATCTTTAAAAAAAAATAAAAAATAAAAAAATTAAAAAAAGTGACTGGAACAGAGATGGACCGCAACACCCCCGTGTGCCACGGACTCCAGACCCTGCAAGCAGTAGGTCATTCATGTAACAAGACACAGAAACATATCGCTCCAGGATGGTAGCCAACATTAACTCTTCTGTGAAAAGAACAGACCTGAAAGTTACATGAGCAAGGAGGGGACCTGTCTACGTGACTGTACACACTATGTGGCCATGCTCCTGGTAGACAATTATTATTATTCACAATAGCCAAATGGTGGAAGCAACTGGAGGGACCATCAGCAGATGGGCACACAAATGTGGTATATACATACAATAGACTATTACTCAGCCCTAAAAAGAAAAAAAAAATGTTCTGAACCATGCTAGGACATGAATGAACCTTGAGGACATTATGCTAAATGAAATAAGCAGTCACAAAAGGACAAGTGTTGTAGAATTCCACTTACATAAGGTACCTAATCAAATTCACAGAGACAGAAAGCAGAATGGTGGTTGTGGGCTGAGGTGTGGGGGAGGGGAGGGAATGAGAAATTCGAGTTTAAGGGATCCAGAATTTCAATGAGGAGAGATGGAAGAGTTTGGTGGATGGATGGTGAATGTCTGCATACTACTGTGACGGCTTTAATGCCGCAGAAAAGTATGATTCAAAATGGTTAAAATGGTCAATTGTGTTACCTGTATTTACCACAATAATTTTTTTAAAAAGCTTAGTATTCACAGACTACTAAAAAGTTAAAGTGATAAAGTCTTTTGACCACAGAGACCTCTGTAAATAAAAACAGTCATCAGGAATTATGATACCTGTAGTGACAATGTATTTACGTGTGTCTGCAGCCTTTAAATGTATCTTAGAACTGCCATTTGAATCGCCATTTGATACACAAAAATATACAATATTTGGCAGTTGTAATTGTCAGACATAACTATGCTAATCCTCGAGAGCAAGTGATACTCGGATTTTGATATGCAGTCACACAAAGGAAGAGAGGAAGGAAGGCGGGAAAGAGGAAAAGGAAGAAAGGAAGAAAGAACCCACCAACCCAGGTTGTGATTTTTGTACCATGGAATGACAATTAGCATTCCTGGAATCACCCCTGCACTAATTAATCATGGATGTCACTGATAGCTTTAGGATACATGGATAAGAAACTGCTTTTAATATCCAGTTCCATATTAGGCTAGTCTTTTTCATGATTCTAGGAGAAAAGATGGGTATTAACATCCCTATAATGGCATCAATTTATAATAGCACATGGACATAGCCTAAGATTTGAAAGTCTGGATGCTGACTTTAAAGTCTGGAGACTGGTCTTCTTGCTTTCAAAAGACTCAGTGCAAAGTCTCAGGATTCCTAAATCTCACCCACCACTGGGTGAGCCTCCTTCCGCAGCGATCCTTCACCCTTACCAAGGTCCGATCAGCAATGATCACTAGAATATGCAATTTTGATTCTTTGTGTAATAGGAGCATCCCCTTGTGCTGATTCATCCACAGATTTTCCGGCCAGATGCCCCATTGGCAAAGCCCCGGAGCCTTCCCTTCATGAGTTCTCCGCTCCAGCCATCCGAAGTAATTCCTTCCTCTCCCCTCTCCTGATCTGCCAGTTGCAAACAGAATCTATTCACAGAATAAACAAACCTTCCGGAATGGATAGACTCTACTGCTCTGAGGAGTCTGGGGAAAGGGGCTGCCGGGGTCCATGTCTGATCAGGGAGGGGGCCGCTGCCTCTGATGCCTTCCCTTGGGCAGGGTTGAAAGCAAGGCTGACAAGGATGAGCTTACCAGTGAAAAGAAGAAATTGAAGGAAATGCTGGCTCTTGTGGACAAAACAATCTGCGTGTTTCCAAATTTGCTATTTCTGTTCAAATCGGTTTGAAGTTAGTTTTCATTGTAACAGGACTCAGAGACAAGTTCTCAATAAGCTAGACTTAGTTTCCCTGCTAAGTGAGCAGAGAGAAATGTACAGTGTGTGTGTGTGTGTGTGTGTGTGTGTGTGTGTGTGTGTGTGCAGGCATACGTATCTTTTTTTTTTTTTTTTAAATCAGCAATACCATGTTTTAGCCCCAAAGGTTTCAAAGTTGGTCAAGGATTAAGAAGGAGATGGTGACGCCTGGAGGACTGTTGAAAATAGGCTCTTGCTCTCTCCACAACTTTGCCTCAAGGCAAGAAAGACACAAATGGGGCCGAGCCTGGAGCAGAGAAAGGAAACTGACTTTTATGGAGCACTTACTGTGTGCCCAGATGATTCACTGAAGGTAGTTTATTAAATCTTCCAAAACACCTTTCAAGTCAGTGTTGCTATCTCTGTTTTCTGGTTATAGAAACTGAATCCCAGAAAGGAAAGTTACCAGTGATCCACAGGAAGTGGTAGAGATGGAATTAAATCAGGTGTTTCCACCTTCACCCAGCAGGGGGAGGCTAACTGAACGGGCAGAGAAACAGCCAAAAAGGAAGTCTGTTCATTACCTAACAACCAAGCAAACGAAGCTTAGGTTTGCTTAATATGCCTTTGATAACCACCGATAGTCCAGTAAGCACTTTGAAGGGCTCTGAACACGAAGCCCAGCATGGTCATGATAGTGTAGGACATATTAAAACCCCATAAGATTCAGAACCTGATGACAAAACAATGGTCAATTAAGGAACCATTGATTTGTTTTTTTAATGTAAGAATCCAAATTTAATCTTACAAAGAGATTCATATTTGATACCTTGCTCTTTTATTCTTATTTTTTTAATGAAGAGGTGTTTTTTTTTAAAAGAAATTAACCCAAGGAGAAATATGATAACCTGTCATAATCCTCACCAGTTAGACCATTACTCACACCTAAGCCAGCACCTACAAATCACATCAATACTTCCTAGTCGTAGGGGAAAAAAAATTGCAGGTGAAACAAACAAACAAGAAACAAAAAACAAACAAACAAAAACAACACACCTCTCTGAGACACTGGATTTAAAAATAGAAACTTATAAAATGACAACTTGCACTGAACAGAAGACAACTAAACTTTTGTACATTCTTCCCACCGCAAGTTGGGCTTAGCACCATTCCTGGTCTAGATACCCTTGAATCTAGGTGGACCTGACCACCTGACCATTGGTATACAGCAAACCTGACTCTGTTTCCATTCCTGGACTTCCTCTTTTTAAGATTGACCATTTCTTGGAACCCAGCCACCATGCTGAGAGGAAGCCCAAGCAGTCTCAAGGTCAGGATCAAGCAGAGAGGAAATGAAGTCCCTTGGCCACAACCCCATCTGAGTTCCCAAATGGTTAGCTGTAGCAACTATGAGTCAGTCACCTTGGAAGTGGACCTTCCCCCCTTGTCAAGCTGTGGGAAGCAGAGATAAGCTGTTCCCACTGAGCCCTCCCAAATGGCACATCTATGAGCAAAACCAATGACCGTGGTTGTTCAAAGCTACCAAATTGCAGGATGAACTAGAATGCATTAATTCACTGCTTCCTTAGCATTTAATAGAACTTGAAATTACATAGATATTTGTTTTTATCATTTATTGCCTGTCTCTTTCAGGGAGCATAAGCTGACCTCACTTGTCAAGGGAAGGAACTGTACCTATTTCCATTCATCTCTCTACACCAGCCGCAAGCAGAGTCTTGCTCATTAGAGGTACTCGATAAAATATTTGTTCACTGAAAAGATACACGACAGCAACATATGCTGATGCTCTACTTCGTCCTCCCTAATTTACAGATGAAAACCATAAACTGGGACAATTTAAAACATTCTTCAAGTACCTTGAGGCTTGTTGGTTTGTTTGGGGTTTTTGTAAGATTTTGCTTATTTATTTATTTATTTATTTAAGAGAGAGAGCTTGCACACATGTTCAAGTGGGGGGAAGGACAACCGGGGAAGGAGAGAATCTCTAGCAGACTCCTTGCTGAGCATGGAGCCCAATGTGGGGCTCAATCTCATGACCCTGTGATCATGACCTGAGCCAAAATCAAGAATCAGATGCTCAACAGGCTGAGCCACCTAGGCGCCCCTACACTGAGGTTTTCATAAAGCAAAAGAATAACAATAAGAAAAAAGATCAAATGGCAAATATCAGAGCAGACTCTGTGTGAAAACATGACCTACAGGGTCTCTGCTCAAGAATGGTGCCTCACTGAGCAGAGCCCGTCAAATATTCAAACATGGCCACAGTGTCCGTCTATAAGGTTTCTCTTCTCTGGGTTAAACTATTCTATTTCACCAATTATTACTCAAATGATACAGCCTCAAGAATGAAAATTGCACAGGATACGGTCCTTGGGCCAATCCATTAATCTCTCTGCGTTTCACATGCAAGGTCTATAAAATCACTATGTTAAAAAGTCCTATTTAATATGATTTTTTTAAAATGTTACAAATGAAATAAGAGTTGTAAGAACATTCTTACTGTAATGTAACTTAATTACAAATCGCCATCATTTTCATGAAGACTGATGAGTTAGCATTTGTGAAGCACGTAGAATATTACCTGGTACATAGTAAGCGCTGTAAACACAAAAGTTGAATATAATAAAACAATGGGATGAGCTTGCAACTCCTTACTACCAACAACCCTTCCTGTCTTTTTGACCTCACTTCCTACTACTTTCATCCTTGCTCATTGCTTCCCAGACATACTGGCCCTCTTTTTAGGCTCTGAACTTTTTCCTACCTTGGGAATTTTGTACTTGCTGCTCCTTCCACCTGGAGAATTCTTTTTCTGGATCTTCCTATGTTTGCCTCTTACTCATCCTTTACAGTTCAGGTCTTCAGAGAGGCTTTCTCTGACCACTTTCTATGAGTAAATTTCCCCTTTCCCTTATCAAATCACTTTCTAGTATGTCATCCCATTTTGTTTTCCATAAGATTTATTCCCATATATAATCGTCTTATGTATTTGGGCACTATTTCACAGACTTTCTCTCCCCACTAGAATGTTAGCATACGGGGAGCCCAGACCTTATCTGTCTCATTTGTGGTTAAATCCCCAATGTCTAGAAAAGTACCTGCATTTCATAGATGTTCAATAAATATTTGGTGAATGAATGAATGAGTGAAATCTCTCTTCTGGCTACCTTCTAGTGTGTCAATGATCCTCATAAAGTGTATCACCCAGTAGTGGGTCATCACACTAGATAATATCACACCAAGAGTTATTGCAAATATTATTAACATCTATGGATGCAGCCAGAGATCAAATGAACTCTTTCGGCAACCACATTCCAATCTTCACTCGCCTGGTGCTTTCTTTCAAACTGGTTCCCTGAGCCTTTTTCCTAGTGCTACGCTTAGACAAAGTTTCCCCTTTCTGTATTTATGCTTGTCCACACCTGGATGGTGCTTTTAACAGTTCCCTCCCCACCTATGCCTAAGGCCATTGCGGCAGATAAACACAGTAAAGCACAGGAACTGCCCCAGGTTCTGCCTACAACCTCCTTCTTGTACCCTCTTCAAGACTTCTCTGACCTAGATCTCTATCTGGCTGGCTTGGTAGCCAAATGCTCCCTCCCGGCAAGCTAACCTCTTTAGGTCACCCTATCAACGGGCCTAGCCAGCTTTTGACTCAACATATCTCCAGGATTGACACCCTGCCCTCTTCACTCCCATCCCCACCCATGAACACTACCTTCAAGTCCAAGCTTCTGAACACAACCCTCCCTCATCCAGGAGACAAGAACAGCCAGTACCGGTGTGTGTGTGTGTGTGTGTGTGTGTGTGTGCGTGCGCACATGCACGCGTGTGTGTGCTGTGCGCAACTGTGGGACTTCACATTTACCCCTGTTGAAGTCTATTTTGTTAGATCTCACCTACTGTTTCAATATCTCTTGATTTTTATTCAGTCATTCAGTTGATTTGCTAATCTTATCCTGCTTCCCATAATCAGTGTGTCAAGGTGATCAACGTGTCCTGAACAATCTCCTCCAAGTCACCGATAACAAATACAGCACAGTGCAGATCAACGACAGACTCCTCAAACATTCTCCAGGTTGACAAGGATCCTTTCATCAGCCATCTCCAGAACTGGTGGTTGCTTCAATATTGCCGAAACAGAGGCTCATCCAACCCACATGTTCCCTCAAATTCACAAAAGAATTTGCCAGCTGCCTTGCTGGAATTCGGGAGTCTGTCTGTCCGTGTAGTTCCTGTGCCATGCTTACAGGGAGCACATAGTTTGGAATTGGAAATACTCCTACGAGGGTTGGGACCATCGTTAACTTTACACCCATTCACCTACCAGAAAAGAATTGGCCAGACACTAAGATTTAGGATAGGGTGCCCTAAGCTTTCTAGACTAAAGAAGGGTCTCTGATGACACCTGGAAGCAATTACTGCCTGCTCAGTCTTGACAGGCTCTCCCCCACCTCCCAGAGAGCCACAGAGGATCCAGATGGATTCCCTTGCCTGCCCTGGTTGGATTTCTTGAGGAGGACAGATTGATCACACACCCATATGGCTGTAGTTCAAAGCAGTGAGTTACACAGTAAGGTGCCTGAGGGAGAGGATGTCTTTCTGCCAGAGTGAGAACACAAGTAGCTATAAAGTTGGAAGTCCAAACCCAAAATGCTACTACAATGGAACAGGAATGGGGAAGCTATTCAGGGAAGTGATGTTATCTTGTGAAAGCATCTTGCACTATAAAGAAAGGAGAGATAGAGGCAAGGATTATTTTCTCTAAAGAACAATGGGAAAACTACCTTTAATCTGACCTTCCAGGGCCTCTATATCTATCTGAAAGAGATGCATCAAAAGGCTGGGGGATGAGAAAAAAAGCAAACTAGTTATTAATTATACTAGGACTTATTGGCTTTACGTTTATATTTCCATAGATTTTTTTTCTTGTTCATTAGATTATAGTAGTGAATGATTGATTCATGTCTTTCTTAACAAAGATATCAACAGCCCTCCTCCCCCCAAAAAAAGAACTAGAACATTCTTCTACTACTTGAGGAGTTAAAGATTTAACATGCTACAAATGCATCTTCTGCTTAGGTGACCAGCTTAATGATGGTCATTTGGAATGAGTAGTATGAAAAATGTGGGCGAGACAAACAAATAATCAGGACCCAGAATTTGTAGTCCAGATATATTTTATCCCATTCTCTAAGGCATATCCAACTTGGCTCTTCATTAAACCTGCAAAATGTAGCATAGCTCATTCTCCAAATTCCTAGAAAATATAACTTTAATGTTTTGTGGGAAAAAATCAATTTTTCTTTATTAACTGAGAAGAAATAAACATGAATCTTTTAACTAACCAAACATAGCAGAATCACAGATGCCAAATATTAGAAGGCGTGAGTCCAAGTTACTTTTTGAAAATATCAAAAAAGGTACCAAAAAAAAAAGAAAAGAAACAAAGAAAATATCAAAAACAAACATACCTTTGTTTATTCATTTAATAAGTATTTAACAGGCGTTTACTGTATGCAAATCTTTTGTTAAATACTTTAAGAATGTTGCCAAGGCATATAAGAAACCATTTCTCTTCTTTAGAATTATACAATGTTTTTATAGAGGTAAAATAAACCCAAATATCTGTAAAAATGGAAGATTTATATATGATATAAACTTGCTAAATTACTAAGTTGTACACTTGAAACTAATGTAACATTGTGTATCAACTATATTCAAATTATTTTAAAGGGGGGTATTGTATATGATAGCACAATGTCTTCAAAAAAATGTTTGTTTCGGTTATATGCTATGAGGTCACAAATTGCCACAAACTTAGCCACTTAATGCACATTGTCTCATGGTTTTTGTGGGTCAGGAATCTGGGCACAACTTAAATTGGGTTGTCTAACTCAAGATGTCTCAGAAGGCTGCAGTCAAGAAGCCAGCTAGGGTTGGGGTCTCATCTAAAAGCTCGATTGGGGAAGAATCTGCTTCTCAATTCACTTAGGTGGTCGCTGGCAGCACTGAATTCCTGTCTGGGCTATTGGACTGAGGGGTTCTGTTTCTAGGTGGCTATTGGCTAAAGGTCGCCCTCAGATCCTTGCTGTGTGGACTTCCCAAATGTGACAAATCATTGCAGCAAGCCCGCAAGGAAGAGTGTTTACTACCAAGACAGAACTCACAACCTCTTATAATCTGATCACAAAAGCAGTATCCCCTCAAGATACTGGATTCAATAGAAGCAAGTTACTCAGAGAGAGAAGATTACACAAGGCAGTGAATATCAAGAGACAGGGGTTATTGAAGACCACCTTAGATATGACCAACCACAACGTTTAAACATGAAAATAAGCAAACATAAGTATAAAAAAATAACACTCATTCAAGTTTAGTAAGCACACCCCTATGACTTGACTACGTAAAACATCTACTAGATGTAAGAGAATGGGAAGACTTCATTGCACTGTTAGAAAAGTAAACATTTGACTTGAAAACCAGAGTCCAAAACACTTTCCAAAGCCATCAGGAGATAGCAACCAACTACCTTCTTAAACCAAGAGCAGTAGGTTCCACCTAAAAAAGATACATCACGTTAGCTTTTCATGATTTAAATGGCCACATATGTACTCACCCTTCCTAAATGTTATCGTCAACAACTGAGCCTCGTGAAAATACAAAATTCAGAGGAGTACTTACATCTGCATTTGGTCTTGTTATGTCTATTATTTTAAAAAGCAATACTCTGTGCCCTATGCGCTACTTCTTTGAAATTTGTGTTGTGAAAGTCAGCCTCTCTGTCTCATTTGCTGCTCTCAAGTGTTCTGGTGTTTGTGCAATAAATGAGGGGTGGAGATGGATGGATAGAAGCCAGATCCACAAGTAGCTACATCTCCTCTGTCTCTCTTAGAGCAAAGTGTAAAGGACGGTGTTTGTCCTTCTCTCCCATTTCAGAGGAAACTATCAAGAATTCTGTGGTTCATACTGACAGGGAATACAGCACCACTGCCGTGACTTCACCAACAAACTACTAGTGTCAGCTGCCACCAGAACATCTTATCTAAGTAGGAAAGGAGAAAGCCTTCTGTTGGTCCCTCTTCCCCAGCCAAATTCCCTAATGGCTGAGGATTTTTTTGCCTCCACAGAGTAGTGAGTCTTGGTTGTCCCTTGACATCATGACAATTATTATCAAATGCAAGTATCGGTAGCTAAGAAGCATGATGTAAAAGTAATTTCCCATAATTTCCCTTGTTTTAGTATCTCTGAATGGAACCTCAACTTACTATTGCTGAGATCCCCATTAAGTGTCATATGTAATTTTTTCTCCTTTCAATTTCTCCCCCTTCCTGTTCTCTCTCCTTCCTTCTCTCCTTACATCTTTAAGACAAAATATTATCATCCCCAAAGAGTGATGATGGCATGTGGAGGCTTATGTAGATAAGCTGATGAGTTCCTTAAGCTCTAGGGTATGGGCGTAGGCTTCAGTATTTTTTAAGGTTTTTTTTTTTTTAAGTATTTTTTAAAGTTTCAGTATTTTTTAAGTTTCCTGAATAATAGTTTTACTGTGTGGCCAGGGCCAAAAGCTTTTCTAGTACTTGGCCTGATTCTCTAACTACATTTGGTCTCTATATTTGAAGGAGTAAAAAGAGAAAGAAGTTATGAAGCATGTAGGAGAGACACCAAGTATTCAAATTTATCCTTTATATGGTGGGTTCAGTGAGAACCATGGCTCTCAAACTCAGCACACATTAACATCCCCTTGGGAACTGTTTTAAATCCTGATGTCCCACTACACTGCAGCTCAATTAGGTCAGAACCTCAGGAAGTGGGACCAAGGATGATCTTCCAGGATGGCTCCCAGACAGAACTGTCCCTCCTCCCTGAGACCAGCTTCCCTTCAATACTTTCAAAGCTCTCCAGGAGATTGCAAAATGCCGCGAGGCCAACACCTACTAAGTTAGGATCATTTCATTTTATGACCTAACCAAGCATCATGTTTAAAATCAAATCTGCCTACTTGAACACAAATGCTAACAACTGCCTAAACTTCACTTCCATGCACTTGACGCATATGGAACTATGAGTTCCACAGTACTCAGTACTAGCATGTTACGGGATGGGGCTACAAAAACAAATGCAACAGGCTCCACCTCCCAGAATTCCTACAGTCCAGGAAAGGAAAGAGACGTAAATAAATGCTTCTGATACGGTGTGGTACATGCTTTGATAGACAATGGGGATATATGGAATATAGAGGGAGTTACTTAGTTTGAGGTGACAGAGACAAGGGAGGGGACACAGGGTATGGCAACAAAAGAACACCCTTCTTCAAGACAGTTAAATGGTACTTTCAAGTTGGTCTCACGGCAGACAATCTAGGTAGAGCCTGAAGGAGCCAGGAGTTAAGAAATTCCCTGATGCATAAAACAACAAAGTGTGGTAGAAAGAATGGAAATGGGGCCAGAGTGGAAGGCAAAGCCTTAGCTGGGAAGCAAATGGCAGGCCATTCCCAAGGGCTGAGCTTTATCCGTTAGAAAGGGACACCCAGAACATGCGGGCAATGCTGAGATCAATTCCTGATTTTAAACAGGTGACTCTAAAGCATCATTCCTGACTTTGAAGGTCACGAAGAGTAGCTAGAAGGAGAGCAAATTTCAAGATCTGGACTAAGCCAATGGCAGCAAGAGGAGAAAGGAAAGAGGATTCGGAAGCTGATTCAGTGTGTCCTGACTTTCCGGATTGAGCAACTAGATAAATGAGGAGTGTTGTACTAACTGATGGAGGGCATAGCTGAGAGGCGCTAGTCCCAGGAAAAGACATAGTCTGGTCTACCTCATGGAAGCACTTCAACATGGGACTGATCTTCAGAAATCGCCCTCCCCACTCCCCAGGGTTTAGGACTCAGCTGCCATCATGGAGCTTGGCTGAGAGCCTCATTCCCTTGACTCTCAAGCCACACAGCCATTTGGAGCAGCCGCTGGAATTACTGATTATGTTTTAGGGTGATCACCTTTTTTTCAACCAGAACGCAGAAGTGCCCAAGGAAAATTCATTCTTCCAACTTTCTGGAATGTAGTTTTACCTCCCATCCCCAACCTCAGAGTTTCAGGACTCAGGACTCTTGTGATTCTCATCCAAAGAAAGTCTTGGACTCACCACGGTCCCCTCCCCAAGGGACAAGCAGGAGGTCTAATAGGCTCTGGAGGACAGCGGGGCCCACATTACTTGTAAAGCAGTTCTTGGTGAATGGAAAGGCATAAGGCCCTACACGTCAACCTTTATTTAGGTCATTCTCCGAAGACAGGTTCTCTGGAGACAAGTTGCCTTGAGCCAGACCAGACTACCCCAGGCCAGTCAGTAATCCTACATGTCTGGAGAGTATCACACCATCTTCTTTTCTGGGAAAACAATGAGAATGGTGACTTAAAAAGCTAGAAAGTGAGTTAACTGTTCCCAAAATTCCATGCTACTTTAACATTCTGTGGTCATGTTTTTGTTTTTGTTTTTGTTTCATTCGGACAGATGCCTCAAATTTTGTCAAAACAGAGAGAACTGCAATCATGCCCTGTTCCACTGACATTATTCACACTTGCTAATGATTAACTCCCTTTGACACTGCAGCGTTGTAGACGCCAGAGTTGAACAAACAGCTTCAGGGGACCCAGAAATGAGTTACACTATACTGGGCCAACTGACTTGGAAGAGCTCCAGTGCTATTTCCCTAGTTTAGACTTGTCCTAAGGGGCATTTCCATTGGGGGACCTGAAGTTCTGGAATTCCTTCCTCTTCCTAGTTCAACAAAACTCTAATTTATTGACCTTCAGGGCACAGTGTAAGACATCTGTTAAGTTTGGCATTTCCTTGACCTGTACAGAGAATTCTATTCAGTAGAAAAGGTCTGCCTGCTTTAATTCCAGGCTTTGTATTTAGAATGTGCATGTGTTCGGCTTTGATCTAAAGAAGGCACCTTTTTATAAACCCAGGAAACAAAAACACGTTGCTCCTTTGTATCAAAGTGGCTCCCTTTGGAATCTCACCTCAATATAGTACCTTCTTCAAGTGTGGCAAATCTTTGGATACATAACCAAGAATCCTTCCTTCACGGTACAGGGGAAGAGGAGAGAATGTACTGAGAAGCAAACTTTCATGTTCTAAATGGAAAAAAATCAGTCCTGTAAGAATGTGAGAAAATTCCTCTAGATAAGCTAAACAATTGTTTTATGAGCACTGCCTAATAGTTCCTGTTCACCTTGGATGTGAAAGATGCTGAAACATTAATAAGCTTTGATACCAAGGAAAAGGGACAGAAACACAGAGCTCCTACCTTGCACCCCAGCAAACCCCACCCCCCGCCACTGGCAGCCCAGCAATGCCTGATGGGTCTCAGAGATGGAGGAAAGTAGACTAAAGGGAACACGTTCTCCCAGCCAAATGAGGGTCCCCTGGGTAACACTCAATATTGCTGCTTCTCTACCTTCTCATCTCCTACCTCTGCTATAATGGAGATGTCCATGGGATTTAAGCTGAGAGAGGCCTGGGGTTAGATGTCTATAGTTCCCCCATCAGCAAAAGGGGGAGATGGGAAACTTGCATGAGGGTTGGTAGCCCCCCAATCCCACCATGTTATAAGAAGCAAACCCCCGGACTTAGGAAAAAAAAAAAAAGTCATGTTTTTATTCCAAAATGAGAGATTTCTTTTTTAGTGTATCCAGATCAAAAGGGGAAATAATTCCAATTTGTTTATAGAAAATGTAGACATGCCCCGGGGTTATGATAAATTGAGATCTAGGTTTCCAGTGGGATTTGAGCCCGCACAGCTTACAATAATGCTAGACTGTTTGCACTGTCTTTAATACAGACAACGTCCTCAGACCTTTCAAAGCCAGTATAATTGAAAATCGTAGGCAGGAGAAGATTAAGCTGTTTGATCAAGGATAGAAAAAGATACATTTTCAATGAAGTTTAAAAGGAGCCAGGAAGTTGAAAAAGATTGCAGAAAGTTGACTAGGGACTACCTATGAGATTTTCAGGAGTGAGCCCACAACACTCTTCATGGAATGTGTTTATTCTCTAATCATCTAAAATTTGGATGGCATCAGTGATTGAATACAGAAGGAAGGGTTTTTTTTTTTTTTTTGTACTTAAGTATCAAAAGGAAACAAAATTATATATTCTTAAACAAAATATGTGATATTTTGTAATGGAATTGCCTTGACTTGCTCGTGGTACTTTTTGCGAAGAGCAACCACAAAGATTGAGTACAATATACTGATGGAGAGCACAGCTAACGGGCACCTGCCCAGATCCAAACCATCAGATTGACTTTCATAGGTATTTTTAATTATGCCAGAATCATCCAGCAAAACAGAGCAAGACATCCCCTCTGTCTCATGTGATTTTTTGCTGATCGAATGCAAACTAGTGCCAGGTCCTCCTTAAATAGTTTAGCCGAAACCCTGTAGTCATTTGCAGTGGTAAGAAAAGATCTGAAGCCAAAATTTATCTGACTTTAAGAGTTATCTCAACTGTTCCAAATTGCAAGAGTCATGAGGGCACTGACTGGAGAGCCCAGGTGGGACCAAGTTTCTGGCTGCAAAAGGAATTTAAAAAAAGGGAAAATCTGATTAAGATAAGAAAAAATCTACATAAAAATACACAGTTGTATTTTTGCTAGGGCTCCGATAATGCTGGCTATATGGCTAAATACTCAGAAACGGGATTTCTCACATTTCTGGTGGCTAGAAGTCTGAGATCCAGGGGTGCATGGAGTGGGTTTCTTCTGAGCCAGCTCTCCTTGGCTTGTAGAAGCCTCTCTGCTCCTTGCCTTTGCCAGGTCTCCCCTCAGTGTGTGTCTGAGTGTCTGCATCCTAATCTCCTCTTCTATGAAGTCATGATATTAGAGTAGTGCACTGGGTCTGCCCCGTGATCTCATTTTAACCCAATGACGATTTAAAGACTCCATCTCCAAATGGGTCACATTCTAAAGCACTAGGGGTTAGGACTTCAACCTAGGAATTTGGAGGGGATGCAATTCAGCCTGAAGCAAGAGTAAATAAATTTGCAAATATCCCCACCAGGGACTACTGCAAGGAAGAGAGAGAATCAAAGACAGGTATAGAATTAAAGAACCGTCTGTGATTTCTTTGAAACAATCCCATGTGTCATACATGTAGCTAAAAGTTACACACAATTGAGATGGACAAATTCAAGCCCTCTGCTTCCCTTACTACCCTGTCAAAAAAGCCTTAAATCAATCCCTGAAATTATGTTAGAGAGTTTCCAAACTAAACAGAGCTCCATTGTCTCGCCAGGAAAAGGAGATAAGAGTTTGTTGATCTATACAGATAACTTCTTTCTTATTTAATTTAATTTTTTTTTTTTTTAATAATCTCTATGCCCAACATGGAGCTCAAATTCACAACCCCAAGATCAGAAGTCACACGCATTACCGACGAAGCCAGTCAGGTTCCCCTACACAGATAATTTCTAATGGCCCATGAGAAACACAGATGGCACCTAGTCTAGTACCTGGCAGGTAGCAGCACCTGTCAGTAAAAGTTAACTGTATCATAAGTATCTGGTTTCAAAGAAATATGGGCTTTGTAATCACAAATATTGCAAATAAACTGTTTTTAAGAATTCAGAAAAATCTATGCTTTCTCAGGATCAGATGACTGAAATGTATTTCAGTTTCTTTCCCTACTTCTCCTGTTATTATCAAATTATAAAACAAACATGTATCCAGCATCTACTAAATTCCAGGAACCATACTAGACACTGAAGACAGTGTCTATCCTGGAGGAAGTCACAGCCTAGGAGGTGAGCCAGACATAAAAACACATGGGTAACCAGGGGCTTGGGGTGACTCAGTCAGTTGAGTGAATGACTCTTGATTTCTGCTCAGGTCATGATATCAGGGTCATGAGATCGAGCCCTGTGTTGGGCTCTGCAATGGGTGTGGAGCTTGCTTAAGATTCTCTCTCTACCCCATCCTCCCCACCAACTCTCACTCATGTGGGCTCTCTCTTTTTAAAAAATAAAATAAATTTTAAAAAACCAGCGATACCTGGGTGGTTCAGTCATTTAAGCAGGTCTGCCTTTGGCTCAGGTCATGACCCTGGGGTCATGCTCCCTCTCCTCCCCACTTGTGCTCTCTCTCGCTATCTCTGTCTCTCTCTCAAATAAATAAATAAAATCTTTTTTTAAAAAAATGAATACCAAAGAACAAAAGCTATAAAGTGAATGTGATGGTTACTTTTATGTGTCAAATAAAACTAGGCCACAATGCCCAGATAGTTAGTCAAACATTTTTCTGGATGCTTCTATGAAGGTATTTTTTGGATGTAATTAATATTTAAATCGACTGACTTTGAGTAAAGTAGATTACTCTCCATAATGGGTGTTCCATGATGGGTGAACCTTGTTCAATCAGCAGAAGTCTATAATAGAACAAAGACTGACTTCCCCCAAGCAAGTAAGAATTCTGCCAACTGATGGGCTCGAACTGCAACTCTTCTGAGTCTCCAGCCTACTACCCTACCCCATCAAATTTTGTAGCTATCAGCCTTCACAATGGTGAGCCAATTGCTTACAATCTTGTTCTCTCCCTTCCTCTGGAGAAGTAATACAGTAGACTTAATATTTTTATTCCCCTCAACATTATAAAAGTTTTCACAGAAGAACTGAACTTAAGTTGGATCTACAGATTAGAATACTTTCTAAAACCAGCTAGTTATAAATCTGACTGGACACTAAACCAAGGGGTAATATTTCTAAAACTAGTTTTCACCAACCACACAAATATTCTGGAATCCAAAGATCACTACAAGAATTATTTTTAATTTTATGTTTCCATTTTGATAATCTATATCAATATTATCATAAATATATTTAGTATCACCGGGATAAGTACATAATAATAAAATGTTTTCTATAATTTTAGATCTCCAATTATATTTATGTCTATGAAAATTTGGGGGGAAAAATAACACTGGGGCACCTGGGTGGTTCAATCAGTTAAGTGTCTGCTGTCAGCTCAGGTCATGACCCCAGCGTCCTGGGATCCAGCCCCGCATTGGGCTCCCTGCTCAGCAGAGAGCCTGCTTCTCCCCCTCCTACTCCCCCTGCTTGTGTTCCCTCTGTCACTGTCTCTCTAGTTGTCAAATAAATAAAGCCTTAAAAAAAAAAAAGACATTTACACAGGATCTACAAATGACACAATTAGAGAACCTAAACACTACACAGCACACTCTATACTGGACTGACCATAATTAGATTAAGGAAAGCAAAATATATGCAAATAAACACATACACACACACACACACACAAACAAATTTATTCACATGGGTTTTTTTTTAAGATTTTAATATTTCAATGTCTAGAAAATAGTAGTAGATTAAACTAATATAGAAATACTTTACCTCTGGACACCTAAAATTACCACATGAAAATTGAACAGCTGAGCTTTGAAAGAAGAAAAAGAGAAGGAAGGGGGGAGATTTTAAAGAATATGATAAAGATATTGATTACTTATAGATTTGGTCTGGTCAAATGGTCATTTTAAAAATTAAAGATAACCATAAAAAAATCAAAATTAAAACCAAATGTTTAACAGAGGCTAAAGGGAGAAATTTTAAAAAGTAAAGAGGATGGTAAAAGGAAATAAGCAAACAGAAAGCACAAAAGAAACTGTAGAAATAAACTTTAAATATTAGTAATCTTTTTTTTTAAAGATTTTATTTATTTATTTGACAGACAGAGATCACAAGCAGGCAGAGAGGCAGGCAGAGAGAGAGGAGGAAGCAGGCTCCCCGCTGAGCAGAGAGCCCGATGCAGGGCTCGATCCCAGGACCCTGAGATCATGACCTGAGCCGAAGGCAGAGGCTTTAACCACTGAGCCACCCAGGTGCCCCTAAATATTAGTAATCTTAATGTAAGTAAATCAAATTCATCAGTTAAAAGACAGAAATTCATCATACGGATACAAAAATAGGTAAAGGAAATTTGTCAGCGAAAAAAAAGGGAAAAAGACAGAAACTCTCAGATTGAATAATTTTTATTCAAAGGGAACACAGAGGATTGTAGAACAAGATAAATGATATCACGAAGGAAAACACAGACTTCAAAATGCAAATGTGTGTGGTTCAGTTGGTTAAGCATTTTTCAGTTCAGGTCATGATCTCAGGTGGAACCTGCTTAAGTTTCTCTCTCTCCCTCTCCCTTTTTCCCTCCCATTCCCTTCCCCTATCCCAGGAATGCACATTCTCTCTCTATTTAAAAAAAAAAAAAGAGCATTCTACAGGAACTAATTTATTTCTGAAATAAGCCAATAGTTTGAAAGAAAAGGAAACTGCTCTAGACTAAGACACCAAAGAGACCTAACAACCAAATTAGATACATTGACCTTGTATTTGTTTTTTTTTTCCTAAGATTTTATTTAGGGGCTCCTGGGTGGCTCAGTGACTGGTTAAAGCCTCTGTCTTCGGCTCAAGTCATGATCCCAGAATCCTGGGATCGAGCCCTGCATCAAACTCTCTGCTCAGCAGGGAGCCTGCTTCCACCTCTCTCTCTCTGCCTGCCTCTCTGCCTACTTGTGATTTCTGCTTGTCAAATAAATAAATAAAATCTTTAAAAAAAAAAAAAAAGATTTTATTTATTTGACACTGAGAGAGAGAGAGAGAGATCACAAGTAGGCAGAGAGGCAGGCAGAGAGAGATGGGAAAGCAGGCTCCCTGTTGAGCAGAGAGCCCGATGTGGGGCTCGATCCCAAGACCCTGGGATCCTGACCTGAATTGAAGGTAGACACTTAACGACTGAGCCACCCAGGCGCCTCCACATTGACCTTGTTTAGATCCTGGTTCAAATTATCAACTCTAAGAAAGTATCAGAAAATCGAAGGAATTAAATTATATATTGAGTATTATATGATACCAAAGGGTTATTATTACTTTTCTTGGATGTAGCAATGATATCTTGTTATACAAAAAAGAAAATGTCCATATTATTTAGAGATACATATGAAATACTTATGATAAAAAGACATGGTATCTTTGAAATGCTTTAAAATATTTCTGCAGGGCACCTGGTTAGCTCAGTAGGTTAAGCATCTGCCTTTGGTTCAGGTCATGATCCCAGGGTCCTGGGACAGAGCCCTACATCGGGCTCTCTGCTCATCAGAGAGCCTGCTTCTCCCTCTCCCCCTCCCCCAATGCTCATGCTCTCTCTCTCACACACACGCACACATACACACACACGAATCAGTAAATAATCTTTTTTAAAAAATAATTAAATAAAATATTTCTGCAGAGGAAACAAAACAAAACACAAAGCAACATTTCTGAAGAGTTAGGAGAAGCAAATGTGATAAAGTCTTAATAATGATGAATCTGGTTAATGTCTGTTTGGAGGTTCATTGTACTATACTCTCTACTTTTGAATGATTTTGTAAGATTTTAGTACAACTATAAGATGTTTTCCAAAAACACCTCTAAAAGGCAACAGAACACAAAAATTTAACATACAGTGATAGAAAATGAAGTAACATCTAAACACCCACCAACGAAAACTAGAAACATATGTTCATATCAGACAACTTGATCCTAAAGCAAACGAACAAAAATGGGGAACGTAAAGAAGTTCATTCCAAAATGATAAAAGAAACAGTCAGGGATAGGAATGTACCTAATAAGATCTCCTCCCAAATATAAAAAAGAAAAATCGGAAGAGGTATGAAGAGTTTGGAAAATTGGCAGGCAGAGTGGGAAATTTTAATACACTCCAGCAGGTTGAATGCTGACTTCCAAAAGATATTTCCTCCTCCTAACCCTCAAAACTTGGGAATGTGACCTTATTGAGCAAAAAAGAGATCTTTGCACCTGTAATTAAGGATCTCAAGATGAGAGCCTTCCGGGTTATGTGGGTGGGCCGAATACCAATGACAAGTGTTCTTAAAAGAGACCAAAGAGAAGACACAGATAGAGAGAAAGCCATAGGAAGACGCAGGCAGCAATATGTGACACAGCCACAAGGCAAGTAAAATCTGGAGCCACCGGAAGCAGAAGCGAGGATTCTCCCCGAGAGCCTTCAGGGGGAACGCAGTCCTGCCATCCCTGATTTCAGACTCCTGGCCTCCAGAACTGTAAGAGAATCAGTTTCTTTGTTTTAAGCCACCCAATTTTTGAGAATTTGTAACGGTAGCCCTAGAAAACCAATATGTATACCTCTCTCAATTGGCAGATCAAGCGGACAAAAAATAATAGAAATATATAAAATAGTTGAGGGGTGCCTGGCTGGCTCTGTTGGTTAATCGACAACCTTCCGCTCAGGTCATGATCCCAGGGTCCTGGGATTGAGTACCACATTGGGCTTCCTGCTCACTGGGGAGCCTGCTTCCCTCTCTCCCTCTGCCTACAACTCTGCCTACTTGTGTTCGTTCTCTCTCTCTGTCAAATAAAATTTTTTTTAAATCTTAAAAAAAAAAGAAATATATAAAGTAGTTGAACAATATAATTAGCAATTTTTATCTAATAGGTGTATATGTAATCCTGTACCTCCAAATTGTTTAAACTATACTTTCTTTTTAATTGCACTAGACTTGCCTGTGTAAATTTGAGTCCTACTGTAACAGAAAATAATTTAAGTCAACATTGTAGAGCTGAAATCATTTTTGCCCTCGAAAAGAGCAGGTGCATCGCCCAAGTGTCGGAAAAATTGGCTTAGAACTTTCTGACCCTTTAATCTGCTAGAGACAGCTTGTCTTCTTTGTGCTGAGAAGAGAATATAGTTCACTAATTAGCCACAAATAAACAACTACGCCCAGGCTCTTGGTTTATCTGTTTTGGATGACCCTTACAGGAATTAAAATTTTCAAGGACACATAGATTCCACTGTCATTTCAAAGTAAGCACTGAAGCTGGAGTCACTGTCACCCATTACTAGCAGGATAATTACTCTTAAAGTAACAGTCCCCAGAAGCGAGAAGGTTTTGTTGGTTGTTTTTTTCCCCCTAGTGTTGCTGATCAACCCTGAGGCTTCATAAGTAAATATACACAAAGTTAACATGCTTAAATAAATTTTGCATGAATGAGATCATGTATTTTATATGCCTGTCACAAAAGGAAGTAAGTTAACAAGTGTAGCACACTGGACACCTAAGCAGGAAAAAAAAAGTGAAGTTAATATTCAGAAAATCACAATACCTACCTTTGCTTAACTGGTACACCAACAGAAAACAAGAATCAAGGTAGAGTCACCTGATGGGAGGGCACTGACCATGTGAGCTGCCTTTTCTTAAATGGCATCATTTATACCCTTAGCTCCTGGGGGCAAGGCCAAGGTTATAATTTGGAGCACAGTCCTATTTAACCATGCAATGCATGGACACTTCCAGCCTGGAGAAATAGTAGACAATTCTATTAAAAGGAAAACAAAAACAAAAACAAAAAAACACCCTCTTCCCTCCTACTGGAACCTATTGTGTCTCCTGCCCCCCGTGGGGGAAGAAGTCTTTAGAACTGAATCCATTTGGAAGGAGGGAAGTTTGCCCAGTGAAGTGCAAAGTGTGTCCCAGGATATCTGGGAGAAAGGTCACTGTGCCAGCGTTTCCGTTTCACCAACTGTACCCTCTCACAGCATTTCCTGCAGGGATTATGTAATGTGTTTGGACAAAGACCTCTCTGGTTGCCCACTCTGTACTGAAAAGTGAGCTTTGGAAGGAGCAGTTAAGGCATAAAAAGACAATTCCTTAGGGCAGCTTTGTAGATGGAGCCGCAAAGTCTCATGACCCGTAAAATACTTTAAGTTCTAACCAGCTCCTCCCACGGAGCCGTGTCAGAATCACAGCTAAGAGCGCGAGCTGTGGCTGCCAGCCGAGGTCACGTGACGAGGTCCAAATTTCTGGTTCGTTCTCACTCTTCCTCATATTGTGGTTTCTTTTCGGACTAGACTGATTGCTTTTGAATTCTGAGCCTGGAGACCTATGCTAATTGGCACTGCTGCCTTGAAGGGGTGGAGTGATACTTTCTGAGAACCCATCGCAAATGTTAGGGACAATCAAATTTCTTGTGCCAAATTTGCAGAGCAAAACTGCAGTGCCCTCATTGCCTTTTCTGAAAACAATTATTTTAATTTTTTTCTTTCTTTTTTAAGGGATTGTCCAGGGCAATAGCTGAACAGCTGATTACAAACTGATGTGTAAATGTTATTCCTCGATTTTCAGGAACAGAGCAGTTACAACCAAAATCTTGAATTAATTACAGCATGTAAATGTTTCATGGATACACAGAAGCACATCCTTTTGGGAGGTAGACATTAGAAGCCAGGTGACGTTAATGGGTAGGAGAAATGCTTAGAACTTGTCCTGGAAGAAACAACAGCTTTGGGGACAGGGCTACCCCCCCACACCCCTCACCCCCTCCACAGCTGCCGAGGATGTGCCTGCTCACCCCTTACCTGGACCTTACAACTTTCTTCTCCCCTAGATTCTCAGTATTACTGCCCAAGGCTGTCTTGCCCATTGTTTGCAACCCCCACACTTTTCTGAGGACCCTACATTCATTTCCCACTCCCCTAGTCGTCAAGACCTACTCTCTCCTTCAAGAAATTGAGCCCTAAATTCCTCTTTTTTTTTTTTTTTTTAAGAATTTATTTATTTATTTGTCAGAGAGATAGCGAGAGAGAACACAAACAGGGCGAGCTATAGGCAGAGGGAGAGGGAGAAGCAGGCTCCCCATTAAGCAAGGAGCCCGATGGGGGGCTCGATCCCAAGACCCTAGGATCACAACCTGGGCCAAAGGCAGACACTTCATCAACTGAACCACCCTGGGCCCTAGATTTCTATAAAGATTCTACAACCAAAATACTCCACATTCCAAAGCTCGTTGAGGGACTGCCCTTCAGTGGGTTTCCTGCCCTTGTCTCCCCCCTTCCTTGGCTCCCTCTCTGCTCCTGCGAACCACCCCCCAACCTCCCCAAAAAAGGAGAAAAAGGAAAGGTGTGCAGGGCCCCAAGAGTCATGTTTAAGCCACACTTTACCTCACACCAGCAACTTAGAGGCCTGCCTGGCCGTCTCCAAAGGCAGGTCATTCCTGAATCCATTCTGTCCTCTTCACTTCCATTCCCAACCACCCAAGAGCTTTTGTGGCCCCGTCACATGCTCCCTTGTCCCCAGTGATGGTCGCATCTCACCTCCCCGTACTGCATTTCCCTATTCCTTGGCTCTTTAAAAAAGTGGTTGCCTAGCAGAGTGCCAGGTGGGACATGGACAATCAAAAAATAAAATACGGGGGTGCCTGGGTGGCTCAGTGGGTTAAGCCTCTGCCTTCAGCTCAGGTCATGATCTCAGGGTCCTGGGATCGAGTCCCACATCAGGCTCTCTGCTTGGCAGGGAACCTGCTTCTCTCTCTCTCTCTCTCTCTCTCTCTCTCTGCCTGCCTCTCCATCTACTTGTGATCTCTCTCTGTCAAATAAAAATAAAATAAAATAAAATACGGCATCTCTCTCGGCTGTGCCAAATTTTCTCAGATCAAAGATGGATGGAAGAAGGTGGAGGCGGGGGAGGAATTAAGGGTTTTATCTTAGTAATTTGAAACATTTTTGTATGAAAACAAACACGGATGCGTTCTGGAACCAAATGCAAAATCCACATTAATTTTTTAAATGAAGACGAGACTTCAAAGCGGTTCAGCATCTGCAGAGGGCAGCTTCCAGCCACACCAGTAAATCTCTCCCCATGTACGCTCTCGCTTTCCTCCACCCGAAGGGTGAGCGGAGACACAGGAAGACACCTGCCAAATTCCCAGGCTGCTCTCAACTTAGCATCGATTTCTCCAAATTCCAACTTCACCAAATGGAGTACCTACCATGTGCCAGTTCCCATGAATGTAAATAGGACTTAAACACAGCTCCAACCTTCAAGTGGCTCATTATTTAGAGAAATTAACATAAATAAGTAGCCATGATAGGGTAAGATGTCAGAAGTGCTATGGTACCACATACAAGGTCACAACTGACCACTATAGACAGAACCAAAGGAAACTTCAGGGTTTGGCGATCTGGCTGTATTCTTCCAATTGTATAGGTTTTTGTACCATATTTTCTATGCTCAGCAAAGACTGCCGTGGGCATTACACCTCTGCATCTAATTAATTCACTAGGCAGAGTACCAGATGGGTATGTAATCCATGTATGAGCTTGATGCTGGGAAATAGCTAAATACAGAGTTATGGAGTGAATTGCATTCCCCCAAAAAGGATATGGTAAAGTCCTACTCCCAGTATCTCAGAATGTGATCTGATTTGGAAACACGGTGTTTACAGAAGAAATCAAGTGAAAATGATGTCATTTGAGAGGCTTTAACCCAATATGACTGGTGGCCTTCTAAAAAGGAGAAGTTTGGAAACAAACACACACTGAGGAAAGGCATTGTGAAGAGACCTGGAGAAAAGAAGGCCATTTCTGGAGGGATGCATCTACAACCCAAGTAATGCCAAGGAGCACTGGGAGCTACAAGAGGCAAGGAATGATTGCCTTCTAGAACCATCAGAGAAAGTGTGGCCTCTGATGCCTTGATCACAGACTTGCAGCCTCCAGAAGTGCGAGGCCATGTTCCTATTCTTTAAGCCATCCAGTTTTTGGTCCCTGTTACTGCCATCCTGGGAAACAAATACACACATGTTCTCCACTTCAGTGTGAGATTATTGTCTGTTTTCTAAAAGCCAACCTCTGCTCTGTCTCTTCCTTAGCAATCCTCTCTGCTGGACGTTAGCCTCCAAGGAAATTTCCCTACTGTGCTGGTTCTCAAAGTGCCATCTCTGGACCGGCAGCACAGGCACCTGCGGGGACCTTGTTACCATGCAAGTACTCCCACCCCAGATCTACTAAAATCAGAAACTGTTTGAGCAAGCCTTCTAGGAAGTTCTGGTTGGAGAACCAGGGCTCTACTGAATATGTCATCTCGTCTCACTTTGCCCCTGAATCCTAGTCTATTCCAAGTGTTAAGGATTATTAGAGGAGTGCCTGGGTGCCTCAGTCAGTTAAGCATCTACCTTCAGCTCAGATCATGATCCCAGAGTCCTGGAATTGAGTCCCACATTAGACTCCCTGCTCAGCAGACAGCCTGCTCCTCCCCCTCCCTCTGCCTGCTGCTCTGCCTACTTGGGCACTCTATCTCTCTGTCAAATAACTAAATAAGTTCCTTTATAAAATAAAATAAAGGATTATTAGATATTAGCTCTCATCATCTGAGATAGCATAAAAATAAAAATAAACTACACTTTCCATATGCTTGTCTCCTCACTAAATCCACAAAGACCCACCACAACTTCTTTGGAAAGCCTTCAAATCGAAGATAAATAAAATTGGCAGGTGAATGAAGAGTAGAGATTTTTGTCATTTTCTCCCACACTTGGCACTGGTCTCCTACCTCCCGGATTCCCTGGTACCCAACACTCCCTTCTACAGCACACCTGCCCAAATTCACCAGACCCCCCAACCCACCCAGGCCTATATTTTCCCATGATGCCCCATGACCTAAAGTCCCCCCTACCTCTCCATCCTAAAAAACGTCCATTCACTCAGAAGAGTGGTCTCAACTAAGGATTTGCAGATAACTATGGATTCATTTGCAATTAAAGTCCTAGTGACCAACAGCTTCCTTCTTTAATTAGCCCAGGTTGTGTGATTTTATTTTAAAGGTGGTTTTTCACCCAAAAGAACTCTGTTCAGGCTTCAAGCACAGTGTGAAAATAAAATATACATATTTATTTGTTTATATTTTTGATGGTGGGTTTGAGGCGTGGATGGCCAGTTCTGTTTAAATTACAAGTTCATGGAACAAACACTTGGCTCACATAAGGCCAGTCCTATTTGGCAACTCCCTCCCATTCCTGGTCACCAGCCTGCCAGCTTGTTGACCTTGAAGAAATGGCACCAGGCCCATCCTACTTTTGCTGCATTCCATATTGGATAGGTTTGTGGATATTTCAATTTCTTAGCAGGAAATTTCAGCTGCTGGTTTGAATCTAATTGAAGTATTCCATATGCACACCCTGAGACCCTCAGGCTAGGGCGTATTTTTAATAAATAAAACAAATAAATTCCAAGCTTTATACTAACCAAAATGTCTTCATGACTTTGATGGTGGCCCTGTAAATGAAAATACTAAGAAATGCAGGAATAATGTCTTTTTAGTGGCAAATAAACCTAATGAAGGGTGGGGACATTGTGGGGGGAGAGGGAGAAAGTGGGGGGGTAGGGGGAGAGGACAGCTTTAACAGTAAAATGCAATTCATGGCATAAACTTTCTTGAAAATTGGCCCTCAGTTATCAAACTTCAGTGATTACTGCAAACCTAGGCTATGGATAGGAGGAAAAGGGAAATTAGTGCTTAATGGTATGTTGTGCTGGGTACTTTACCTCTATCATGGGACATTTTGGGTAAGAGACTTTAACCAACCAGACTGACTTTGAAGAGCAACCTCGATTTTTGGTCAAATGTTAGAACTGCTTAAGGTTTGCCTATATAATGGATCAGCCAAATTTGCAGAGGTTATATACAAACTTAGAGGTAACCATATATCAAAAGCCACTAACAACATGCAAAGAATAAAGAGAAAGAAATCCAAGTGTATCAACAAAGAAAATCAGAATAACATGAGAGAGGAAGACAAGAAAGGATTAGAGAAGATCTCCAAAAACAATGACAAAACAAGTAATAAAATGGCAATAAGTACGTATCTATCATCAATAATTACTTTGAATATCAATGGATTAAGTGCTCCAACCAAAAGACATAGAATGACACAATGGATAAAAAAACAAGACCCAAGGGCACCAGGGTGGCTCAGTCGGTCAAGCATTTGCCTTCAGCTCAGGTCATGATCCCCAGGTCCTGGGATCGAGCCCCACATCAGGCTTCCTGCTCAGTGAGGATCCTGCTTCTCCTTCTCCCTCTGTCATTCTCCCTATTTGTGCTCTCTGTCAAATAAATAAATAAAATCCTTAAAAACAAAAAACAAGACCCATCTATATGCTGTCTACAAGAGACTCATTTTAGACCTCAAGACACCTACAGATTGAAAGTGAGGTAATAGAGAAACACTTAACATGCAAATGACTGTCAAAAGAAAGCTGGAGTAGAAATACTTATATGGGACAAACTAGACTTGAAAACAAAGACTGTAACAAGACATAAAGAAGGGCTTTATATAATAATAAAGGGGACAATCTAAGGAGAAGATACAACAATTGTAAATATTTATACACTCAAATATAAGAAAATAACGACAAACATAAAGGAACTCATCGATAATATTACAGTGATAGTAGGAGACTTTAAAACCCTACATACATTAATGGACAGATCATCTAAACAGAAAATCAACAAAGAAACAATGGCTTTGAATGACACACTGGGCCAGATGGACTTAACAGATATATTCAGAACATTTCATCCTAAAACAATAGAATATACATTCTTTCCAAGTACACGTGGAACATTCTCTAGAATGGATCATATATTAGGTCACAAAACAGGCCTCAACCAATACAAAAAGACTGAAGTCATACCATGCACCTTTTCTGACCACAACACTGTAAAGCTAGAAATCAACCACAAGAAAAATTCCAGAAAGACCACAAATATATGGAAGTTCAACAACATGCTACTAAACAATAAATGGATTAACCAGAAAATTAAAGATGAAATTTAAAAAATACATGGAGACAAATGAATATGAAAACACAACAGACCAAGACCTTCGGGATGCAGTAAAGGCAGTCCTGAGAGGGAAGTACCTAGCAATACAGGCCTACCTCAAGAAGCAAGAAAAGTCTCAAATACACAACCTAACCTTACTCCTAAAGGAGCTAGGAAAAGAACAGCTTAAACCCTAAAGCTATCAGATGGAAGGAAATAATAAAGATTAGAGCAGAAATAACTGATATAGAAGCTAAAAAAAACAACAGAACTGATCAATGAAACCAAGAACTGTTTCTTTAAAAAATTAAGAAAAGCGATAAACCTCTAGCCAGACTTACCAAAAAGAAACCAAATTTAAAAAACCATAAATGAAAGAGGAGAAAGAACAATGAACACCACAAAAATACAAACAAGTATGAGAGAATATAATGAGAAACAATATGCAAACAAACTAGAGAACCCAGAAGAAATGGATAAATTCCTAGAAACATACGAATTACCAAAACTGAAACAGAAATAAACAGAAACTTGAACAGACCAATAACTAGCAAAGAAATTGAATCAGTAGTCAAAAAAAACTCCATGAAACAAAAGTCCAGGACTAAATGCCTTCACAGACAAATTCTACCAAATATTTAAAGAAGAGTTAATACTTATTCTTCTCAAATTACACCAAAAATTAGAAAAGGAAGGACAGACTTCCAAATTCATTCTATGAAGACAGCATTACCCTGATATCACAACCAGATAGACACCACTTTAAAAAAGAGAACCACAGGCCAATATCGCTGATGAGCCTAGATGCAAAAACCCTCAATAGAATACCAGCAAACCAAATCCAACAATACATTTTTAAAAAGTCATTCACCATCGTCAAGTGGGATTTATTCCTGGAATGCAAAGTGTGGCTCAACATTCATAAGGCAAGCAACATGATCCATCACATTAATAAAAGAAAGGATAAGAACTTCTCTTATCATTTCAATAGATGCCAACAAAGCATGTGCCAAAGTACAATCTCCATTTATGATAAAAAACCCTCAACAAAGTAGGTTGAGAGGGAACATATCTCAACATAATAAAGGTCATACATGAAAAATCCACAGCTAACATCCTCAATGGGAAAACCTGATTTTTTTCCTCTATGGTCAGGAACAAGACAGGGATGTCAACTCTCATCACTGTTGTTCAACATAGCACTGGAAGTCCTAGCCTCAGCTATGAGACAACACAAAGAAATAAAAGGCATCCAAATCAGCAAGGAAGAAGTAACATTTTCACTATTTGCAGATGACAAGATATTCCATACAGAGAAGCGTAAAGAATCCACCAAAAATGGGGCACCTGGGTGGCTCAATCAGTTAAGTGGCTGACTTTGGCTCAGGTCATGATCTCAAAGTCCTAGGAATCTGCTTCTTCCTCTCCGTCTGCTCCTTGCCCCCTTCATATTCTCTCTTTCTCTCAAACAAACAAACAAAAAAGACTCCACCAAAAAATTGCTAGAACTGATACACAAATTCAGTAAAGTGGCAAGATATAAAATCAATGTATAAAAATCTGTTGCACTTCTGTACACCAATAAAATGACAGCAGAAAGAGAAATTAAGGAATTTACAGTTGTACCCATTCACAGTTGTACCAAAAGTAATAAACTACCTAGGAATAAATCTAATGAAAGAGGTGAAAGACCTGTACTTTGAAAACTATAAAACACTGATGAAAGAAAGTGAAGATGACACAAACAAATGGGAAGACATCCCATGCTCATGGATGGGAAGAATGAATATTGTAAAATGTCCAGACTACCCAAAGCAATCTACATATTTAATGCACTCCCTATCAAAACGCCAACAGTATTTCTCACAGAGCTAGCGCAAACAATTTGTATGGAACCACAAAAGACCTGAATAGCTGAAGCAACTGTGAAAGAAAAGTAAAGCTGGAGGCATCACAATTCTGGACCTGAAGCTCTATTACAAAGCTGTAGTCATCAAAACAGTATGGTACTGGCACAGAAACAGACACATAGATCAAAAGAACAGAAGCAAAAACCCAGAAAGGAACCCACAATTATATGTCAATTACTCTTCAACAAAGCAAAAAAGAATATCCCATGAGAAAAAGACTGTCTCTTCAACAAAATGTTCTGGGAAAACTGGCCAGCAACAAACAAAGTATAAAGTGGACCACTTTCTTATACCACACACAAAAATAAACTCAAAATGGGTGAAAGGCCTAAATGTGAGACCTGAAACCATAAAAACCCTAGAAGAGAACACAGGCAGTAACTTCTCTGACATTGGCCATAGCAACTTCTATCTAGATATGTCTGCTGAAGCAAGGGGAATAAAAGTAAACATAAACTATTGGAACTATATCAAAATTAAAAGCTTCTGCACATCAAAGGAAGCAATCAACAAAACTAAAAGATAATCTACAGAATTAGAATGGGAGAAGATATTTGCAAATGACATATCTGATAAAGAGTTAGTGTCCAAAATATATAAAGAACTCATAAAACTCAGCATCCAAAAAACAAATAATCCAATTTTAAAAAGGGCAAATTACATGAATAGACACTTTTCTAAAAAAGACATACAGATGGCCAACAGACACATGATAAGATGCTCAATACTACTCATCATCAGGGAAATGCAAACCAGACCTCAATGAGATATCATCTCACACCTATCAGAATGGCTAAAATCAACAACACACAAAGGAGTAGGTGTTGGTGAGGGTGTGGAGAAAAGGGATCCCTCTTGCACTGTTGGTGGGAATGCAGATGGGTGCAGCCACTCTGGAGAACAGTATGGAAGTTCCTTTAAAAAACTAAAAATAGAACTACCCTACAATCCAGCAATTCTACCACCAGGCATTTACTCAAAGAAAACGAAAATACCAATTCAAAGGAATACATGCACTCTAATATTTATAGCAACATTATCTACAACAGCCAAATTATGGAAACAGCTGAAATGTCCAGCTAAGAGATATATACAGATATAGATATAGATCTATATATATGAGATCTATATCTATACGTATCTATATATATCTATACACACACATATATCTCATATCACATACACACACCCAGTGGAATATTGTTCAGCCATTAAAAAGGATGAAATCTTGACACTTACAGGGACGTAGATCAAGCTAGAGAGTATTATGCTAAGTGAAATAAGTCAGCAAGCAAAAGACAGATACCATATGATTTCACTCATATGTGGAATTGAAGAAAAAAAAAAGCAAAGGGGAAAAAACGAGGTAAACCAAGTAACAGACTCTTAATTATAGAGAACAAACTGATGGTTGTTAGAAGGGAGGTGGGTGAGGGGATTCGTTAAGTAGGTGATGGGGATTAAGAAATGCACTTGTGATGAGTAGTGGATAATGAATGGAAGTGTTGAATCACTGTATTGTACACTTGAAAGCAATATTACACTCTATGTTAACTAACTGGAATTTTTTTTCTCAATTAATTTAATTTAATTTAATTTAATTTCTTTTCAGCATTCCAGCATGCATTGTTTATGTGCCACACCCAGGGCCCCATGCAAAACGTGCCCTCCATAATACCTGGTGGTAGGGGAGGTAAACGTGCCCTCCCCTCCAAAACCCTCAGTTTGTTTCTCAGAGTCCACAGTCTCTCATGGTTGGTCTTCCCCTCCAGTTACCCTCAACTCCCTTCTCCTCTCCATCTCCCAGTGTCTCTGTGTTATTCCTTATGCTCCACAAGTAAGTGAAACCATATGATAATTGACTCTCTCTGCTGGGCTTATTTCACAAACTGGAATTTAAATAAAAACTTAAAAAAATGGATCAGCCAAGGTTAAATCATGATTAGATTCATTCCCAAACTAACTACTTATCCTCAAACTTGACTGGAAACCAAACCAGCTATCAAAGGAATCGAATCTGGGCCATTGTATCAGGCTATTGCTTTAAATAACCAAGAAAGTTTATTGACTCTTATATTTGTAATTTCAGTGGAAAGATAGGTAAGGGAGTCTGTTTCATTAAGCAACTCAAAAATATCATTTAGCAAGAATCCAGTCTTTCCTATCCATCCACTCAGCCTCCACAGGGCAGGCAACTTCAACCCACAGCTTTCTCATGGTGGCAAAATGGTGCCAGTTCCAGGCTTCACAGTGACATGACACAGTAGCCAGAAGAAAGACAGTCTTTTCTAATACCTCTCTCAGAAGAATGAGAAGACTTTTTTTTCCCCCCCAGAAAGGCCAAGCAAATCTTTCCTTTACCTTCATTGATTTATTCATCTAATAAATATTGAGGACCTATTATGTGGCAGGCACTTGGGATTCATCAGAAAATAAAAATTTCCATCTTCAGGAAGCTTAAGTTCTAGCAGAAGCTTATATTTTAATGTCTCTTGAGTATCATTTGGGCTGTTCTATGAGCTCCTAGGTTCTTGGTAACCTCACTTGTTCCCTTTTGTCCCCCAGCTTTGGACATGGTAGCTGCTTTTAGCAATTCCTGATTTCTGGTTAGCTGAATGTCTCCTTCTTGCTCTTTCAACCCAGAAACACATGTGTGAACAATCTCTTATATTAAATCACCCTCTATTAGAAAGAACATGTATCTCCTTTCTTGACGGGAAGAAAACCCAAACAAAGGTCTAGCTTCTTCTAGACAGAGTTGTGAAGGTAGGATTGAATCCTATGCAGGCACAAAATCGCTGTCTATGCTAACTGATTATTTTTCACCTCCTGGGAGACTTCCGTTCAAAAGGTCATGAGTCAACAATACTAATGGGAATTTCTGATTTCAGTAAAGGTGGCACTTGTCTGGATAGAACTGGCAAATTGACCTGCAGGCAACTATCTGCACAAATGGACTTGAGTGGAAAAGAGGAAACCTACAAGATGTTTTCTGAATGGGCACCTAGAAGCAGAGAAGCTACCAGAAAAGGGAAGGAATTATAGGAAGATGGCACGGGGATACTTCATCTGTCCAGCCACATGGCCTAAACCTACTCCCCCACCCAGCTCCCACAGGCTTACATGAAGCTCAGCTGGGAGAACTATTCTCTGACTCTGCATAGAAGTCTGCAAGCTCTGGCTCCTTCTTTCTTGGGTCTCATTCTAATCAGGCTCACAACCTCTCGTGAAGGTCACAAATGGCCCCTGTGTTGCCAAATCCATTGCTCAGCTGTCAGTTCTCTTCTTACTTCCATATCAATGTTGCTAATCTTTCGTGTTCTTTTCCAAAAACTTGGATTCTAGAGACAGTCAGCTGCTCTGAATGAATGCCAAATAGCTAAAGGAAACAAATCCATCTAATAATTCAACTAATAAGAATGATGACAACAATAATAGCTAACATTGTTGAGCTACAATTTGCCATGTGCCAGACACTTTTCTAAAGCATTTTATGCAGATTAATCCTCACTGCTATCCTGGGAGATGGAAACTATTATCAGCTTCACTTTACAGATGAGGACCCGCAGGTATAGAAAGGTTGAGGAATTTGCCAAAGATCTCACTGCCAGCATGCAGACTGAGGGGTAGAGCCAGGCAGTATCCACAAATTCTGTATTAGAATTTTTTTTAAGATTTTATTTATTTATTTGACAGACAGAGATCACAAGTAGGCAGAGAGGCAGGCAGAGAGAAAGAGGGTGAAGCAGGCTCCCTGCTGAGCAAAAAGCCTGAAGTGGGGCCTGATCCCAGAACCCTGAAATCATAACCTGAGTCAAAGGCAGAGGCTTTAACCAACTGAGCCACCCAGGTGCCCCCCTATATTAGAATTTTAATACCATTATGCAGATATGTCTTGGTAGACTCTCTATCAGAAAACTAGAGAATGGAGTTCAAAGATGTCAGGTTCTTGGAAAGATCTCCATACTATTTTGCCTCTCTTACATCACTGACATAGCTCAGGCCTTGCTGGCCGTATCATACCTGACCAGAGCTGGGGGAGGGAGGGTCAGAGCAGTCACATAAGCCAGAAGGGGCATGCAGGGGCAGGAGGTCTGTAGACGCCTGCCAACACTCAAAAAACCCAGAATTCCCAGAGCAGGGCAAAAGCAAGCCTCAGGAGAAGATGCTCTTATGAAAGGTCAAGGGAGAAATCTTGGGAGAGTCCTAGGGACCCAGACATGAGGTTGGGGTTCCAGAGTAAAACCCCCTATCCCTGAAAAAGGAACTAGAAAAACAAAGCAAGACAGTAGCAGTACAGACAAAGATTTTTCAGCAGATTATAAACATTAAGAATCAGGAGCAAAACCATAGGCTCCAAAATGGCAGCAAACCTCTCTCTTTGTCCTGCACCACCATGTCCCTTACACAACCTGGCACTAAGAGTATTTGCAAGTTCATGGTCAGTGGACTTTGAGCACATACCTGGCAAGAGGTGCTATACCAGGGTCTCTCATACTGGATCTAAGAGCGTTGGGCTGAAATTTCTTGACCATCTCCAGGTTAAGTATATATGAGTACTACTGAGTACTAACTTCTATAGGACAGGTACGAGTTCTACATGTCTACTAAAGACCAGGTTGAGGCTAGGTCTTCAATTTAGGGTCTTAATAGTCAAGAGTGAGGAGATGTGAAGAGTAGGAACCAGATAGACACACAATGTCCTTTTATCTTTCTTACCATAAATACTCTTCAAATTTCTAAATTTCTGTGTCATTGTTTATTCAAGTCACACTACTGACAGAAGACTAAATGAACCACCGTGCGCTCCTGAAGTCTGATAAAAACTGATGGGATAGTCTGATATTTTTTGAATAATCTTTGCAATGGAGTCAATTAAGATCAGAAGCAGATTATTTCCAAAAATCCATTTTTTTTCCTTTATAAATACCCTTTATTTATTGATTTCAACCTGGCTAAAAAGTCACTTGGACTTTTTTTACTCTTCTTGCGATTGTCCATACAAACAACTAAATACTAAAACTAAATAGCATCAAAACTCAAAACCACATTAACCAATTGAAAAAGGGTTGAGTCACATGAGTACAGAGGTGCCTTTTAATTTTATTAATACATTGATTTCCCATTATCTGAAATTACACACTTGTGTAAAACTATAAATCAGTTACAACGCAACTTTCCAGAGCTCTTAAAATATATCTTGTTTCCTTGTCCCAATGGTGTATGTCCCTTTCACATAGTTTTATCCCATGAACCATGAAATCTCAGTCTCAATTATCAATCAAGACTTTAGTTCTGTGAACCCCCAGCATTGGGACGTTCGCATCACCCAAAAGATGGCATTGGGAGTAGGCTATTCTTCCTCATATTCCATTTTAACACTTCTGTCTTACAAAAAAAAAGACTTCTATCATAAAGAATAATGACAGAAGGAAATGGATCAAAGAGAATGAGTAGAAACTCTGCAGGTCTAAATCTGAATCAGAAGTAGTCATATATGGGGAGCCTGGGTGGCTCAGTGAGGTAAGCTTCTGCCTTTGGCTCAGGTCATGATCTCAGGGTCCTGGGATCGAGTCCCGCATCGGGCTCTCTGCTCAGCAGGGAGCCTGCCTCTCTCTCTCTGCCTGTCTCTCTGACTACTTGTGATCTCTGTCTGTCAAGTAAATAAATAAAATCTTAAAAAAAAAAAAAAGAAGTAGTCATATAAACTCAGTATACCCAAAAGGACTACAGAAAAACAAACAAACAGATTTAAAAAAAAAAAAGAACCCTACGAGACAATTAGAAATATAAACACTGACTGGATATTTGATAGTATTAATGAATCAAGGCTAAATTTCTTGAGCATGATAATAACATTATGATTGTGTTTTTAAAGTAGTCCATCTTTTAGAAAAGCACACCAAAAATATTTTCAAATGAAATTCTGTGATGTCTGAGATTTTCTTAAATATACTGCAGGGGTGGAAGAAGCAGAGGTTGAATCTGGATGACGGACATAAGGGGCCTGAATGGTACTCATAGGTCTAGCTTCATAGATGATTTAGGGCCTTCAGTAGAAAATACTGGAGAGTCAGATCTAACATGTCTTGTAGCTCAAGGGTGAAGAACGCTTGTCACTTTTTCTTTCTTTTTTTTTCTTTTTGCAAACTAAGATACATAATTCTCTTCCCTTTCTTTTTTTTTTCTTTTTTTTTCTTTTTTTTTCTTTTTTTTTTTTCTTTTTTTGCCTTTTTTGTTTGTTTGTTTGTTTAAAGTAGGCTCCATGCCCAGCATGGAGCCCAACACGAGGCTTGAACTCATGACCCTGAGATCAAGATCTGAACTGAGTCAGAAGCTTCGGAAGGCTTGGGTGGCTCTGTTCGTTAAGCCGGAGCCTTCAGCTCAGGTCGTGATTCTGGGGTCCTGGGATTGGGTCCCACATCTGGCTCCTGCCTCAGCGGGGAGCCTGCTTCTCCCTCCCACTCTGCCTGCTGCGTTCCCTGCTTGTACTCTCCCTCTCTGTTAAATGAGTAAATAAAATCTTTAAAATACTGTTTCCTTCTGGTCTTTAACACTGAGAAATCCCTTGACCACCCTATAGCCTAAGATCTCCCTAAGTCCTCTGTCGATCTGGTAGAATGTCAGTTCCACAATCTCTAATGTGCAAAAGGTGAGGGAACATGACCCTTGTTTTTCAGTGCCCTCCCAGAACAACCAACCCCAACTCCCTTGAGATACCAACAGTTAGCATTCATTAAGAAAAGTAAATGCTAGCCACGTAGACACCATGAGCAAAGCTCACTCTCCCAAGTTGAAAAAAATATATGGACAAGAAATCATCATTGCAATTAAATGGTGGCAGACATGTTCAAGGAATATTGCCGGGGTTCGATCTATTTATGAATCTTGTGATAGATGAATGTGTGGAGATGGCAACTCGTGGGCAACAGAACAATACTGGAATGGTGGTAGGAGATGGTATCATCATGTTAGAAGCCTTAGAACGAGTATAAACAATGGTTGTGTTCATCAGAAGAATCAACTGCTTCCACATGTCCCCTCTCCGTAGGACCTGTTTTACTACAATATAAAAATCAGGTCATGTGCCTTTTCATACTGAATTTTTTTGTTAAATAAATTTTTATAATAGTCAAAAAAATAAATAAATAAAAGAAAGTAAATGCCAGAGTTAAGTTTTCTTAGTACTAATTTCAATCACTCTGGATATAAATAATAAAAGAAATTATTTCCAGTATATATATATATATATATATATATGAACTAATGTTGATAATATTAAGTCCTTTTCCCCAAAATCCAATAGCTAGTGAGAAACAGAAGTCAAGATCCAAACCCAGATCTCACTCGGGCTATTCCAGGCTTGCTCTCAGCTGCAGAATGTCACCAGAAGGAATACATTCTTCTTTCCTCTTTAAATTCACAAGCACAAATCTCAGTGAGCAGTCAACATTTCTGGAAAATCCTGCTACATTATTTAGTTCATTCTTCCACTTTTCCATAAAATGATTTTATTCCTTTTTCATTATGCTTGAATGTCCAGCAACCAACTACTTCCTGTCCCTTCTCTCGTGATTGTTGACTTTGCCTCACGCTTCTTTGGGAAAATAAAAGCCATCAGAAAAGAAGTCCAATGTCTTCCCAAAACAAATCTGGCAGCCTGCGCCTATCTCTCTGTCAATGCTCCCTGACCTCTGTCTTGTTACTGAAGGAGATTTCTCTTCTGCGTGGTATATTGTACACAAAGTCTCCTTCACCCATTCCCCCTTCTAGAGGATTTTGTCCTGAACAACTACTTCTCCCCTGCATTTCTGAGATTCTCCACCACTGCAGCCCATCATCAAAGAAGCATGCTATATTATCTACCATGTATAATAAGTAAAATAACAACTTGCCCTTTACCACCAGCAATGGCCCCATTTCTCTGTTCTCCTTCACAGCAAAGCACCTCAGAAGAGTTACCCCCCGGGGCGCCTGGGTGGCTCAGTGGGTTAAGCCTCTGCCTTCAGCTCAGGTCATAATCTCGGGGTCCTGGGATCGAGCCCCAAGTCAGGCTCTCTGCTCAGTGGGGAGCCTGCTTTCCCCTCTCTCTCTCTCTGCCTGCCTCTCTGCCTACTTGTGACCTCTGTCTGTCAAATAAATAAATAAAATCTTTAAAAAAAGAAAAAAAGAAGGGATAAATACTCAACTTAAAAAAAAAAAAAAAAGAGTTACCCCCAATGACATCCTTCTCTTCCTCACCTTCTTTTCTCTCCTCAACCCACTACAATGAAGCTTCCACTCCCACCAGAGAAACTGCTGTTGTCAGAGGCTGGATTGACCTCCCTTTTCCCAAGGTTTGTGTGTGACTGATTAACCAACTTTCTCAAACTCTAATAACTCTCAACACAGTTGGTTGTGCCCTCCTTCCTGAAACACTCTTCTCTTAACATCCATGACTCTCAAGCCTCCTGAACCAAGGCGCCCCATCTATGACTACTTCTAATTCAAGGAGCAGGAAGACCAGTATAGTTGGAATGTACCGTGGGATCTGAAAGTAGGATGACCCAAGGCTGGAACTCAAGGGGACACAGCATTATGGAAGACCTGTCAGGTGAGGAGAAGGACCGGGGAGATTTTGAGATTTAAAGCAGGTGATGAACATGCTTTGAACTTACATCTTTATATGTAACTCCAGCGATCTGTGAAAAGTGGGCTGCCCCGGTGCAAGAGCAGGATCATGGGCAACAGTTAGAAGGCTCCTAATAAATTCTCAATAAGTGTTTGTTGGCTTGAATTGAACTGGGAGGAAGAAAGGAAGGCACCAGTAAGCAGAAATGTCTGTAGGACAGAAATAGAACCAAAGAGTGAAACTCCAGAGGGTAGATAAAAAGCTTTTGGAGTTAGTGAGAGGACAATTTCACCCATGGGATTTGGCCCAGTTCCCAGCAAACCCAAGAAATTCTCAAATAGGCTCCCTGTCTGGATGTGCCCAGGGAGCACATTTGCTCCTCCAAATGGTGAACACTCAGCCTTCTTCAGCACCCGTGATTACTATCTGGTGATGTTCTGCAGCAGGGAGAATTTGACTCATTATCTTTCCGTGTGTCTGTCACGTCCTGTTACTCTTCAGGTCCTGACAGAACACGCTAGAGGTGTGATGTGTTATTACTTGACACCAGTTACCCAGTGTTGCGCCTCATTAGAGGGAGCAAGGAAGGCACAGGTGAGGGGTAACCTGCTTTGTACTATCCTGACTCTCCCCACGACTCCATTAGTCTCTTGATCTTTTTGTGGTTGTCATTAGGGGACCAGTTTTATGTCCTGGTCAATTTCCAAATGACAGCTCTTAGTGTCAAAGTGATCAAGGAGAGCTGCTTTCCCCTCCCTGCAGTGACAGCGGCAGACAATCACAGGAAATTGATCATGTTGGATAAACTCACCTGATCCTAAAAATGATATTGGCTCCATGCTCCGGGGCAGGGCAAAAACAACTGAAAAATAATTGCCAGTACACCCCAAAGGGAAATTCTTTCCTCTCCCCAAATTTGACAATCAATCTAACCCAGCACACGTGACTAAAAATCACTGCTCTGAAGAACGTAATTCCACTTACACACCAAAACACCATGGCAATTTGGTTCGAATTGGGGGTCAGTCTGTCTCAGTTTTAATTTTTTCCTTGTGAAAGACCTTATTTACAAGAGCAGCAAAGACTTAATACGGAAACAACCACCACATCTACAACAAATAAGCATGTCCCACTGTTCGTTCCTATTCATCTTGGTTAGTCTTCAGCCATGCTTTAATTATTCCCCCTCAATTTTTAGCACATTAAAAAAAAAATGTGGCACATTGAATGTTCATTCTCTACCTAATCTCAGAGTTAAATGTGCTATCTTCAGAAAACACACAGCAGTTTGGTTTATTCTAGTCTTTCACATGTGGAAGGTCTCTAGGATGTGTTTCTTCATTTCTCTCAAAGTAAGACATCCAACTTGACCACTGTGATTGAATAGGAGGCTTCCTGTACCCAGGAAAAACAGTTAGCATTTCTTTACATTTAATTTCCAAATGCAACCAAGGCTAAATTTTCATCTTGGCATCCTTTGAATTTTTAGGGAAGTACTGGGGAAGGCACTTTGGGGAAAGTTGCTCTCTGAATGAGTAAGAGAGCCCACAGGGTTAGGTTGTGGCTCTGTAACTTGGGCTGCTCTTTGAAGATCTTGAACTCTTTAAGGTATTCCACTCACCGCTCATAGTACCTGACCTTCCATAGCAAAATGAGCTGATGTTCATTTGTATGTTGTTTTGTATGTGTTTGATTTGTAGTTTTCTCTGTGAAGGCTCTGCCCCCTCCCCAAGCCCCTTCAAAGACTAGAGATTCCCAGTCACCATGCTCTGCCCTATGGAGCCTCCTACCATGTGCCTTGACACAGCCTACTAGGATATTTCTGGCTAGGGAAAT